>NC_137801.1:37354025-37899025 GCF_963383645.1 Muscardinus avellanarius
TGCAATCTTCCTGTTTTAGCCTGCCAGGTATTGGGATTACAGGTGTGCGCCACCACTGTGCTCAGCTTGTTATTTTCTTTTTTATTTCATTTTCAACATGATTTATATTATTATGTGAGACTATAATGCACCAATAAAAGCACAAAAAATGTAAAAAGAAGAAGGAGAAGGAGAAGGAAGAAGAAGAAGAAGAAGAAGAAGAAGAAGAAGAAGAAGAAGAAGAAGAAGAAGAAGAAGAAGCAGCAGCAGCAGCTAGGCGTGGTGGCACACACTTGTAATCCCAGCATTTGGGAGGCTGAGTCAGGAGAATCATGGTTCGCAGACACCCTCAGCTACTTTGTGAGGGCCTTTGCAACTCAGTGAGACCCTGTTTCAAAAAATAAAGAATAAAAAATAGGGTTGGGGTGTCGCTTGGAGGTAAAATGCCCCTGGGTTCCGTCCCCAGTACCTCAAAAAAAAAAAAAAAAAGTTAGAAAAAGGAAGAGACTTGAGAGATGAACTTTCCTTCTACCGTGTGAGGATATGGCCAGATTCCTCTGCAAACCAGAGGGTCATTTTCAGGAATCCAATTTCCAGCCTCCAGAACTGCATAAAATAAACATTTTTTTGGTTTAAAAACAGCTTTATTGAGCTATAATTCACACAACACAGAATTCACCCATTTCAGTTTTAGTATAGTCACAGAATTGTGCAACGATCACTAACAATTTTAGAATGTTTCCCTTATCCCCCAAGGAAACCTCACTTTCCTTGGCCATCATCAGCATCCTCCCTAGCTTTGAACCACCGCAAATTTACTTTCTGTCTCTACGAAGTTGCCTACTCTGCACATTTCATATGAACGGAATCATAAGTATGTGCTTTTTGTAACAGACGTCTTTCACTTAGCAGACCTTTTTCAAGGCTTATCCCCTGTGTAACATGTATCAGCACTTCATTTCCTTTTTTTTTTTTTTTTTTTTTTTTTTTGCCCGGTACTAGGGATGGAACCCGAGGATATTCTGCCTCTGAGTTACGCCCTATTTCTTATTTTTTATTTTGAAAAAGGATCTCACTGAGTTGTAAAAGTCCTCACTAAGTAGCTGAGGCTGTCCGTGAACCACAATCCCCCTGTCTCAGCCTCCCAAATGCTGGGGTTACAAGCGTGCGCCACCATGCCTGGCTCATTTCCTCTTCTTGCCAAATAATATTTCACTGTGCCATATATTTTTCTCAGCAAAGCCAGAAACAGGATGCTGGTCCACCTTTCTCTCCAACAGCCAAACAAATTCAGTTTGCCATTTGTCAAGAAAAAGGTGACTGTAAGTAAATGTTGGCTGGGCCTAGTGAGGGTGGCAGCCGTGTTTAGAAAGCTGCTTTTCATGAGTGGTTTTATTCACTCCGTTCTCTTAGTCCATTAAGTATTTCTGACTCACAAACGGAAGTGATTCTATTTTGGCATCCTCCCTCTCTTTCTCCTGCTTGGTCTCTACTGACTTGCTGTGTTAAATTATGCCAGTTACTTAAACTCTGTTTATTTAACTCCTGCGTGCTCTGTAAAATAAGCCCAGTCCAGCCTGCTTGTTTGCCAACTCTGTTTGGAGACAATTTTCATATGATATGCATCATCAGCTCCCACAGAAGGCAAAAGGAATTTGATGTGTGGGGGTAGTCTGGGATCCAGTCCAAAATTAGTGCTCATCTGGAAGAAATATGGAGCCTGATACTCGCTTGCTGGCCTTCTAGTTTTTTCACTTATTGCCTTCCCTTTAAGGAATTTCATAAATCTCTCCTTTGTGCTTTTTTCTATATAAGGTGAGATAAGATTTGTAAAAAATATTGCAGTGGAAAAAAGCGTTCTGATCCTCTCTACTCAACAACTGTTGTTCAAGGGAGTAATCTGACCTACTTTTGTGACCTGGGGAAGGATTACCCACCACATTCAGAGTCTGTCCTTCTCCCTTTCCTCTCCTCTTTCTTTTTTACCCTGAGACTGGCCTTTTTTTTTTTTTTTTTTTTTTTTTTTTTTTTTTTTTTTTTTTTTTGTGGTACTGGGGTTCTTGGAAGCTCCCAGACCTATTTTTTTTTATACTTTTTTATTTGGAAACAGGGTCTCATAAGCCAGCGCGCGCGGCTGGCTTCGAACCTGCGCGATCCTCCTGTCTCTGCCTCCCAAGCGCGGGGATTACAAGCGTGCGCCACCGCGCCCGGCGAGACTGGCCTTTTTAAGAGCCCATCTTGGGACATAAAACCCAAGTAGATTTAAGTGATCATTGCTCTGTGCAGGGTGCTAAGGACAATGAAAACAGAAATACAAATCTGTGCTCTCAAGTGAAGACTAATGGAGGAGCGCGTGCGCGTGCGCGTGCGTGTTACATAGACGAGAAGGAGTGCCAAGAGCAAGAACCTAGATGTTTAGAGGATAGTTGGAACTTCTTCTTTTCTTTTCTTTTTTTCTTTTTTCTTTTTTTTGGTGCTGGGGGTTGAACCCAGGGACATTCTATACCTGAGCTACACCCTAAGCCCTATTTTATTTTTCATTTTGAAATGGTCTAAGTTGTTCAGAGTCTCAATAAGATGCTGCGGCTGGCGTCAAACCTGTGATCCTCCTGCCTCAGCCTCCTAAGTACTGGGATTTCGGGGATGCACCACCATACTTAGTGGGAACTTTAAAATCTTAAGGGTGGGTGGGGATAGAAAACACCATGCCAACATTCCCAGCGCTTCCTTCGGGTGGGGGGGGGGGCGCACAGCAGTAGCCTCAGGTGTGTGAATGGCAGCTTTTAAAACCCTGAGCAGTTGGATAGAGGCCTCGAATACCAGGCGAGGGGATGTGTTCTCGGTCCGTTTAGAAAGAGGAAGCCAGTGAAGGTCTGTGGCAAAGTCCATCAAAACCGCTTTCAGGGCAAAAAATGGAAAGATGGGTGAGAGACTTCAGGCTGGAAGACCAAGCTGGAGGGCGACACGACGGCCCGTTCAGACAGAGGGAGTGGGCAGAGAGGCGGGAGCTTACGCAGGCTCAGAGGTCCAGGCGCGGACGCACCGGGGCGACCCAGACTCCACTTTTCTAGGCGCAGGAGACGGGGAGGAGCCACGGGGCGAGCCCCGCTCCCGAGGGACGCCAGGTGGCGGCCGCAGCCTTCGATTGGCCGCCGCGGCCGCCAGTCTCGGTTGGGGGCGGCGCCCCGTCCCGCCCGCGGGGCTCGGACGAGGCTGCGACCCGGGAGAGCCGGAGCCCGAGCCGCGGCGAGGTAGGCGGGCGGCGGAGGGCGGAGGGCGGCGCGGGCGGCCGAGGGCGAGCGGCCGAGGGCCGAGGGCGGGCGCCGCCCCGCCCTGTGACGTCCCGCCTGGAGACCCCGGCGGGGGCGCGGGGCGGGCGCGGGCTGCGCTCCCGCAGAGCCCGCCGTGCGGGGTGCCGCGGCTCGGCCTCGGCCTCGGCCGCCGGGGGGCCCCGCGCTGAGCTCCGGGCGCAGCCCCCGCCCCAAGAGCCGCGTCTCCACCTCGGGCCGCCGATCGCCGCGGACCCAGGTGACCCCCTGAGCCCCGCGTCCCGACCGCAGGGAGCGCCTCTGCGAGACGCCGCGTGTGCGCCGCGGGCCGGGCGGGGGGCGGGGGTCGCGGGCCGGGCGGGGGGCGGCCCCTTGTGGGCGCGGGGCCGGGCGGGGGGCGGGGGTCGTGGGGCCGGGCGGGGGTCGCGGGCCGGGCGGGGACGGCCCCTGGGTGCGCGGGGCCGGGCGGGGGGCGGCCCCTGCAGGCGCGGGGCCGGGCGGGGGGCGGGGGTCGCGGGCCGGGTGGGGGGCGGCCCTCGTGGGCGCGGGCCGAGGTGCTGCGGGGCGGCTTCCCCGCAAGCCGCAGCCGCCGGGAAAGGCGTCCCTCTGCCGGGGGAAGATGGGCACGCCGTCCGCGCCGCCTGAGGTGTCCCTTAAGCGCAGAGCACTCAGTGTGAGGGCTAGCCCCCAGCCTCGTAGGAGTAACCGAACTGGATGAATCTTTCCTTTTCGGGATTTGGAAGAGAAACAGGAAGTCAGAGATTCAGAGAAAAGAGCATTCACTTCACAATTATAAACAGTTTATTTTGTGTCAATAAATATTTCCCAAAGTCGCTGTAGGTATTTGGAAAACCAAGATTTTTCCTGTTCCCAGCAGAGAAGGTAGATCACATCCAAACTCAGAATCTAGATATAAACTGAGCCTGGCTGCTCACGCCTATAATCCTAGTACTTGGGAGTCTTAGAAGGATCGCAGGTTCCAGGAAAGTCTTAGCAACCAAGGGAGGCACTATTTCAAAACAAAGAATAATAAAGACCTGGAGGTATGGCCTGGAGGAAGAATGACCCTGGGTTCAATCTCCAGTCCCCCCCCCCCCTAAAATCTAGATATATTTGTTTAGAAATTGGTTAGAGCTCTCAAAATAGTATAGTTCTATAACATTAGTGGAGGTAATGTTCAAAATTAGAATTCTTAACTACTCAAGATGGTGCACTAACACACACAAGAGTTACATTATACTTGTTAACCAATTTAGATTACTGAATGAAACCAGAAAATCCCATGTCTATACCACATTGTGGACCATCATCCAGTGTATCAGCAGTTTGGATTCTTTTTTTTTTTTTCTTTTTAAATAAGAGGCATTAAACCTAGCTCACACAAGCCAAGCACATGCTCTACCACTAAACTACATTCCTAGCCCTTTAAAAGCTCTTTATTAATTATTTATTTTGATACTGGGGAATTGACCCCAGAGGCATTCTACCTCTGAGCCACACCCCCAACTCTTTTTTTTAAATTATTATTTTTGCGGTACTGGGAGTGAAACCCAGGGGCATTCTACCTCTGAGCTAAACCCCCAGTCCTATTTTTTATTCTTTATTTTGAAGCGTGGTTTCACTGAGTTGCAAAGGGCTTCACTAAGTAGCTGAGGCTGTCCAGGAACCGCAACCCTCATTTCATTCTCCCAAATGCTAGGATTACAAGCATGTGCCACCATGCCTGGTTTATTATTTTTATTTTATTTTATTTTTTGGTGGTACTGGGGATGGAACCCTTCTACCTCTGGGCTATACTCCCAAACCTATTTTTTATATTTTATTTGGAAACAGGGTCTCTTAAGCCAGCGAGGCTGCGCTATCTTCCTGTCTCTGCCTCCCAAGCATGGGGATTACAAGCGTGTGCCACCACACCTGGCTTGTTATTTTTATTTTGAAACGGGGTCTCACTAGATTGCTGAGAGTCTCACTACTTGCTAAGGTTGTCCTCGAACCTGCAGTCCTCCTGTCTCAGATATGTGCCACCATGCCCAGCTTAAAACTCTTTTTATTTTGAGACAGAGTCTCACCAAGTTGCTCAGTCTGAGCTCTAGCTTGTGATCCTCCTTCCTCAGCCTTCTGAGTAGCTGGGATTATAGGCATGCACCACCTTGTAGTTTTAATTTAATTTAATTTCCTTTTCTGTCCTCTTCCTCCTTTTTTACTATAACCCAATTAATATGCAGAAATGCAAACGTTAAATGCTGTTTATTTAAAGGCTTTGCTGCTTCATTGTAAAATATATAAATAGCGCAACTAGCCAAGTGTGATGGCACACACTTAAAATTCTAGTACTTGGGAGGCTGAGACAGGAGGATCTCAGGTTCATGGTCAGCCTCTGCAACTTAGTGAGGCCCTGTTTCAAAATGAATAAAATAGGACTGGGGCTGTAGTTAGGAGGTAGAATGCCCCTGAGTTCCATCCCCAGTACCCCCCCCCCCACATAAAATAATAATAAAATAAATAGCACAACTAAAGAAATAAATAGATGTGCTTAACTTTCAGTTTATTGTCATTTTCATAGCAAAGTACTGTAGGTAAGCTATAGGTTTGTGAGCTGGGCTTGTAGCTTAGTAGTAGAGTTCTTGCCTTGCATACATGAGGCCTTGGGTTTGATCCCCAGCACTAGGAAAAAAAAAACACTTTATTTTGTGTGTGTGTGTGTGTGTGTGTGTGTGTGTGTGTATGTGTGTGTGCGCGTGTGTGTGTGTGTGTGTGTGTGTGTGTTGCTTTTAATATGCGAAGTTAACAGTTACCTCTTTTTTTTTTTGTATGTGATACTGGGCTACACTCCCAGACCTGTTTTATATTTTATTTGGAAACAGGGTCTCACTAAGTTGTTGAGAGCCTCACTAAGTAGCTGAGGCTGGCTTCGAACCTGTGCGATCCTCCCATCACAGCCTTCCAAGCAGGGGATTACAGGAGTGCACCACCACGCCCGGCAACAGTTACCTCTTAGTTACTTGAGTTAATGGTGAAATTCTTGGCAGGGGGACAACCACATTAAATTTAAATTTAAATTTGTGAATGTGATTGTAAAGTTCATCCATTTTTTTAATAAATGTTACAAATTCAACATTTATTCAGTATAGAAAATGGAGATGTTTTGCTTTCCTTTTTATATTGCCTGCCTGCCTCCCTCCTTCCTTTCTTTCTTTCGCTGGTGATTGAACCCAGGGGCATTCTACCTCTGAGCCACACCCCCAGCCTGATTTTTTATTCTTTATTTTGAAACAGGGTCTCAGTAAGTTGCAGAGGGCCTCACCAAGTAACTGAGGCTATCCACGAACCACAATCCTCCTGTCTCAGCCTCCCAAATACTGGGATTACAAGAGAGTGCTGCCATGCCCGACTTTTGTACTTTTTTTTCTGTTCTGGGGATGGAACCCAGGGGCATTCTACTTCTGAGCTACACTCCCAGCACTATTTTTTATTCTTTATTTTGAAACAGTGTCTCACTAAGTCACAAAGGACCTCACTAAGTAGCTGAGGCTGTCCATGAACCACGATCCTCCTGCCTCAGCCTCCCACCAAATGTTGGGATTATAAGTGTGTGCCACCACACCCAACTTGTACTGTTTTTTTTTTAAATTTTTTGAAATTTGTTGGTGCATTGTAATCATACATCATCATGAGGTTCAGCATGGTAGAGGCACACATGCACACATCACACATAAGCCCTTCCCCAATTCCCACCCCATTCTTTCCCCCTCTTTCCTTCTCAAGTTTAGCTGAGCGACTGAGTACATCGTGCGCATTAGAGTGCCCACCCCTCCCTCCTCTCTTTCAGTTAGGCTGCCTGCTTTACTCATCTAAGGTTTTCCCTTCTTTGTCTAAAGTCCCTGCTATGTCCCATTTTCTCCCCGGCTTCTGCATGTTAGGGAGAACATTGGACTTTTCACTTTTTTGTGACTGGCTAATCTCAGCATAATGTTCTTTAGCTCCATCCATTTCCCTGCGGATGACATAATTTTGTTCTTTATGGTTGAATAAAATTTGATTGTGTACAAGTCCCATAGTTTTGTAATCTATTCATCTGTTGATGGACATCTTGGTTGGCTCCATAGTTTGGCAATTGTGAACTGTGCATCTGTGACAATAGATATGCGTGCATTCGTTTAATAGTTTGGTTTCTATTCTTTTGGGTAGATCCCAGAAGTGGCATTGCTGGGACATATGGTAGGTTAATTTCTATTATTCTGAGGGTCCTCTATACTGTTTTCCAAAGTGCTTGCAATGTTCATCCATTTAAATTGCTACTTTTTCTTTATTCATTTGCAAATATATTCTTTTTATTGAGATGCAATCCACAAACCATGGAATTTACAGTAATTTCAAGGTTGTATAATCACCACTATCTAATTCTAAAATATTTTCATCAAGAAGAATCCCCATATTCATTGGTAGTCGATCTCGATTGCCCTCTCCTCATTGCCCTAGCAACCACTAATTGCTTTCTGTCTCTTTGGATTTGCATTTCTGAATATATGTTGCCTTTAGTGGCTGGTTTCTTTCGATTAGAATAATATTTTCAAGGTTCACCCATCATTATGGCATGTAGTAATATTTAATTCCTTTTTATGGCTGAATTATATTCCACTGTCTTTTTTTTTTTTTAAATGGTACTGAAGCTTCAACCCAGGAGCATTCTACTTCTACCTCTACCTCTGAACTGCACTCCCAGCCCTGTTTTATTTATTTATTTTTGTTTTGAAGCAGGTTCTTGCTAAGTTGCTGAGGCTGGCCTTGAACCTGTCATGTCCCTTCAGTACTGGTATCACAGATGTGTACCACCATGTCTAGCTTCACATTTTGTTTATCCATTCACTTAATGGTGGATACTTAGATTGTTTCCCTTTTTTGGCTGTTATGGTTAATGGTGTTGTGAATATTTGTATACATGTTTTCACAAAATAAATCAAATTCCTTTTGGTAGCCAGGTGTGGTGGTGCATGCTTGTAAACCTAATACTTGGGAAGCTGACACAGGATTGCAGGTTCAAGGACAGCCTCAGCAACTTAGTGCTCATAGTGATACTCTTTAGCAATCTAGTGAGACCCTGTTTCATATGTTCATATATATGAAACACACACACAAATCAGCCACCGTGTGGGTGTAACACACACAAAAATCAGTCAGTGTGGGAGTGGGGTATAACAGAGGTAGAACACCTGTGTGTTTAATCTCCAGTATCCCCCCACCACACATACACAAATCAGTCAATCTTGGGTACAAATTTAACACTGGAGTTGCTGGGTCACATGGTAATTTTATGTTTAAACATTTGTGAAACCGTTGACCATTTTCAAAGCTGCAGTAACATTTTTACACCATCACCAGCACTGTATGAGGGTTCCAGTTTCTCCACAGTCTTTACCAAACCTTTTTAGTATATGTTCTTTTTTCATTTCATTATATCCATCCTAGTTAATGTGAAATGGAATGTCATTCTGACTTTGATTTTTTACTTTCCCTTCTAGGTAATGATGCTGAACATCTTTTCACTTGCTTATTGACCATTTATATATCTATAGAGAAATATTTTCAGATATTTGACCCATTTTTTAGTTTCATTGTCCTTCTCATTGTTGAGTTACATACACGAATCCTTTACGTATTCTGGACATAAGGCCCTTATCAGCTATAAGATTCACAAATATTTCCCCCATTTTGTTTATTTTCACTTTCTTGATAATATCCTTAATTCTTTTTTCTTTTCTTTTCTTTCTTTCTTTCTTACTTTTTTTTTTTTTTTTTTTTTTTGGTGGTACTGGGGTTCCTGGAAGCCCTTCTACCTCCGGGTACACTCCCAGACCTATTTTTTTTTAATATTTTTATTTGGAAACAGGGTCTCTTAAGCCAGTGTGGCTGGCTTCGAACCTGCGCGATCCTCCTGTCTCCTCCTCCCAAGCGCGTGGATTATAAGTGTGCGCCACCACACCCAGCTAATATCCTTAATTCTTAACTTTGATGAGGTCTAATTTATCTGTTTTGATTATTTGTGCTTTAGGTCATATCTAAGAAACTGGGGCCTCATCCAAGGTTATGAAGATCTATACCTGTTTTCATCTAAGAGTTTTATAGCTTTGGCTATTAAATTTAGGTCTTTGATCTATTTTGGGTTAATTGTGTATATTATATGAAGGAGGAGTCCAAATTCATTCTTTTACATGTAGAGATCAAGTTGTCACAGTATCATTTCTTGGTACCCTTACCAAAAATCAATTAACTATAAAGGCAAAATTTTATTTCTACACTAAACTTTATTCTATTGATATGTCTAGCCTTATGCAAGTATCACACTGTCTTGAGTTTTGTAGCTTTGTATTAAGTTTCAAAATTTGAGCATGCAAATCCTTAAACTTTTCCAGATTATTTTGGCTATTCTGGATCCCTTGAATTTCCATGTGAGTTTTAGGATCAGCTTGTTGCTTCCTGCAAAAAGTTAGCTGGAATTTTCATAGGGATTGTATTGAATGTGCCTGTCTACTTGCAAGTATTACCATAGTCACAAAATTCTTTCTATCCATGAGCATGTAATTTCTTCTACTTATCTAGATCTTTAATGTTGTTCATTGATGCTTTGAAGTCTTCAAGGTATCAATGTCTTACTTGTGTTTCATTAAATTTGCTCCTAAGTACTTTATTTATTTTGATGGTATTGTAAATGGAATAATTTAGCTAGGCATGGTGGCATATGCCTGTTAATCCAAGTACTTGGGAGGCTGAGAGAGGAGGATTGCAGGTTTAAGGACAGCCTTAGCAGGTAGTGAGATTGTCATGAACCTACTGAGATCCTGTTTATAAAATAAAATAAAATAGTGCTGGGGTGTAGCTCAGAAGTAGAATGCCCTGGGGCTCAATCCCCAATACCACAATAAGTAAATCAGTCAGTAAATGGGATAATTTAATATTTGGGTTTTCATCTGTAGTATATAGAACAACTAATTTTATACATTGATCTGTTTTCTTGAAATCGTGCTAAATTCTGTAGTTTTATAAGTTTTTCAACCTTACCAATAGAGATAGTTTTACTTTTTTTCCAATCTGGTTGCTTTTTATTTTCTGGTCCTGGCTAGAATCTCTAGTATAATGTTAAATAGAACTAGCAAAAGCAGACATCTTTGTCTTGTGCCTGATTTTAGTGTAAGACTTTTGGCTATTTACCATCGTGTTTGATGTTAGCTGTCCTTTGTAGATATCCTTTATCAGGTTGAGGGAATTCTTTTTTATTTCTAGTATGTTGAAGGTTTTTATTAATAAAAAGGTATTGAATTTTGTCAAGTGTTTTGCCTGGGTCATTGAAATATTTCTGTGGATTTTGTCCTTCATTCTGTTCACTTGGTACATTACCTTGATTTCTTTTCACTTGCTGAAAATGTGTTCTTTTTATGGTGTTGTTGTTGTTGTTGTTGTTGTTGTTGTTGTTGTTGTTGTTGTAGTACCAGAGATTAAACCCAGGGGCATTCTACTTCCAAGCTACACTCCCAGTCCTATTTTTTATTCTTTATTTTGAAACAGGGTCTCATTAAATTAGAGGGCCTCACTAAGTAGCTGAGGCTGGCTTTGAACCTGTGATCCCTTTGTTTCAGCCTCCCAAGTACTAGGATTACAAGCATGCACCACCATGCCCTGCTACCTTTTTATGTTTTTAAAAATGTAGACTAGGAGCAGGGTGTGGTGGCGCACGCTTGTAATCCCAGTGCTTGGGAGGCTGAGACAGGAGGATCGCACAGGTTCAAAGCCAGCCTCAGCTACTTAGTGAGGCTCTCAGCAACTCAGTGAGACCCTGTTTCCAAATGAAGTATCAAATAGGTCTAGGAGTATAGCCCGGAGGTAGGAAGCCCCTGTGTTCCACCCCCCAGTACCACACACACACACACACACACACACACACACACACACAGTGTGGATTGGGGAAGCTGCTTAGTGGTAGAGTGGTTATGTAGCACGAACAAGGGCCAAGGTTCTGTCTCCAGCACCACGAGCAAAGCAAAACCTATAGGCACATTACACTATAATATAAGCACATTATCCTAAATATAGAGCAAAAATTCACCAACCTTAGACTCCTTTTTGTTTAAAATAGAAAAGTAGCTCTATACTTCTGTGCAATTATATGAATGGGTCAAAAATTAAGGACATCTGCTTCATAGCTGCTTTTTATTTTTAATAATTCTTCCGAATTTTCTTTTCCTGTCTCTTCTAAAGCTAATCATGAGAGAAATGAAGTAATAGAATGATTAATACCTTGTGATTGACAAACTACATTATCTACTCATAAATCATTGACAGTATTTTTTTTTTTTTTGTGGTACTGGGGGTGGAACCCAGAGGCTTTCTACCTCCGGGCTATACTCCCAGATCCATTTTGTATTTTATTTGGAAACAGGTTCTCACTAAATAGCTGAGAGCCTCACTAAGTAGCTGAAGCTGGCTTTGAACCTGTGTGATCCTCCTGTCTCAGCCTCCCAAGCGCAGGGATTACAAGCATGCGCCACCACGCCCGGCATTGACAGTAATTTTATACTTTATTTGGAAACAGGATCTCATTAAGTTTCTGAGAGCCTCACTAAGTAGCCGAGGCTAGCTTAGAGTCTGTGAGATCCTCCTGTCTCAGCCTCCCAAGCTCTGGTATTACAAGCATGCGCCACCAAGTCCAGCGGGTTCTAAGAGTTTTACCATCATGTTTTTTCCATGTCTAGGGCTTGGCTCCCACAAAAGATTCAATCCTCATATAAATTTTGTTAATTCGTTGCACAGGCAATTTGGAAATACATTATTAGGCTATTCATTAAAATAACTTGACGAAACACTAACGAATCATTGGATGTATAGTTCAATGGTAGAGCACTTATCTAGTATGAGTGAGAGCCTGGGGTCCTTTCTCAGCACCACAAGACAAACAAGAAACATTAAAATGGTTTGAATGAATCCCAGAGCCAGAAACAACCATGCTTTCAAAATTGAGTAAAATACCTTAGCATTTCAGAACCAGTCCCCTGATTGCGTGTCCTCCTTTATGCAGTGTTACTCCCTGGGATTAATCTCTTTTTCTTTTTCTTTTCTTTTCTTTTTTTTTTTTTTTTGGTACTGGGGTTCCTGGAAGCCCTTTTACCTCCATGCTACACTCCCAGACCTATTTTTTATATTTTTATTTGCAAACAGGGTCTCCTAAGCCAGCGCTCTTGGCTGGCTTCAAACCTGCGCGATCCTTCTGTCTCCGCCTCCCAAGCGCAGGGATTACAAGCGTGCGCCACCACGCCCGGCTAATCTCTTTTTCTAAAAGGAAAGTTGTTATCATGGAAAATACCGAGCCCAGATTTACTTAAAGTAGATGATTCCAAATGTCGTATTTATAGATTTTTTTCTTGTCAAGATCATAAATTCTTTAGTTAACTAGACCAGAGGTGGTCTTGTTGAAAGATAATCTAGACCTGGGCGAAGTTGGAGTGGTGCTAAGTGAGAATTTTAGTACAAATCCAAACCATAATTGGAGACCTGGTATGATGTTTCTTTAAATTATTTTATTATGCTACAAATTGAATCAAAGTATGATATTTATATATCAATTTGAAAGTGTGGTAAAATTACAAGCTGATAGGCTAAAAAATCTGTTAGGGCAGGGTGTGGTGGTACACGCTTGTAATCCCAATACTTGGAAGGCTCAGACAAGAGGATCTCAGGTTTGTAGTCAGCCTCAGCTACTTAGTGAGACCCTCTGCAACTTAGTGAGGCCTTGTTTCAAAAAATAAAGAATAAAAATAAGGCTGGGTGCTGGGCATGGTGGTGCACCCTTGTAATCCTAGGATCCAGGAGGCTGGGACAGAAGGATTGCAATTTGCAGACATCCTCTTAGCTACTTAGGTCCTTTGCAACTCATTGAGACCCTGTTTCAAAATAAAGAATGAAAATAAAGCTGGGGATATAGCTTGGAGATAGAATGCCCCTGGGTTCAATCCCCAGTGAAACACACACACACACACACACACACACACACATCTGTTGGGCAGAGTTAAAATAATAGTACTCTGAGTATGTGCTATACTATAACAGCATCCAAAGTCCTGTTAGAAACAAAAGTTTATTCTTCACAACATGAGGAAAAATGGTGCATGATTATTAGCATCTCTTTTTTTTTTTTTTAAAAAAAAAGGCCTGATCTTATTTGTTATACTTAAAAATTCTTATTTTTGACTAGATTCAGTAGAAACTTTCAGGGAGGACAGTCTGCATCTCTTGGCAATCTGTTCCTGGCATTTTTCTTTGTCTTCCTTCATTCTCTTGGCCAAAAGTTTAGCATATTCTGCAGCCTCTTCCTTATTTTTCTTAGTACGCTGTTTCTTCAGAGCAATACGCTGGCGTTTGTGTTGCAAAACACGTGGAGTAACGTGTTACTGTAATGCTGAATCTTGGGTGCTTTGGTCCTGGGTTTCTTACCTCCCTTGTTTAAGGGCTTTCTGACAACATATTGGCGGATATCATCTTTGGAGAGATTGAAAAGTTTTCAGATTCTGCTGGCTCTTTTGGGCCCCAGGTGATGTGGCACAGTGATATCTGTTAGTCCAAGAATACCCTTCTCTCCTTTTTAAAAAATAACCAAGTTGAGAACACTCAGATTGACATCCACAATGCAACCCCGAACAGATTTGCGCTCTCTCTCCAGTTCTTGGTCTATAACAAAAATGCCTCTTACTCAGTAGTAGGTGAACACGGCCGTGGGTCAAGACACCCTGCTTCATGGGGAAACCTTGTTTGTCATTCCCACCACTGATTCAGACCACGTAACTCTTCCATTCTTCACCCAGAGCCTCAGTGGCAACTTCTGTGGCCATACGCTTCTCATAGAATTACGAAGTTTGTGTTCATTGTCCACTTCACTGAGTTTCTGGCAGCCAGTGGCTGGGAAGGAGATATTCAGCTTCATCTTGGCGCCATATTAGCATCTCTATTTTTATAGACTGAATAAATGGAGATGTAGATAGGGTAAGTAGCACAGTTGGGCTTCTACTCTCGCCTCTTGTCTCCCACTAAATTCTTTCCATAAGCTCTACCAAGTTCTGTGTGTGTGTGTGTGTGTAACTAGAGATTGAACTGAGGCGTAGTCTACCTCCAGGTTATACCCCAAGCCCCATTTTTTATTTTTATTTTGAATTAGGGTCTTGCTAGTTTGATGAGGGTCTTACTACTTGCTGAGGCTGTCCTGAAACCTGCAGTCCTGTCTCACCTTCCCAAGTACTGGGAATTACAAGTGTGTGCCACCACACCAGGCTCAAGTTCTGGTATCATTATAAGGTGATATAATGCAGGGCCGGCATGGTAGTGTACACTTGTAATCCCCGTGCTTGGGAGGCGAAGACAGGAGGATCACGCAGGTTCGAAGCCAGCCTTGCTGGCTTAAGAGACCCTGTTTCCAAATAAAAATATAAAATAGGTCTGGGAGTATAGCCTGGAGGTAGAAGGGTTTCCAGGAACCACAGTACCATAAAAAAAAAAAAAAAATGGTAGTTGCATTCTGTACCAGGATGATTTAATGAATTTTCTTGAATGCTAATGTGTGATGCTATTTGAATGCTTTTTTCTGTAGAATAAATATGGCAGAGCTTTCCGAGCCAGAAGGACCAGTAGATTGGAAAGAACGATGCGTAGCTCTGGAGTCTCAGCTCATGAAATTTAGAGTTCAAGCAAGCAAGATACGAGAGCTCTTAGCAGAGAAGGTAAGCTTTTTTCCTAACTTTTGTTATTAAGCATCAGCTACTTGGGGGCCTGTTTCATGTATATTTCTCAGTACTTTTGAGATAAGCATTTTTTTGTTTGTTTTTGTGGTACTGGGGATGTAACCCAAGGACATTCTATCTCTGAGCTACAACCCCAGTCCTATTTTTATTCTTTATTTTGAAACAGGGTCTCACTGAGCTGCAGAGGACCTCACTAAGTAGCCGAGGCTGTCTGCGAACCACAGTCTTTCTGTCTCAGCCTCCCAAATGCTGGGCTTACAAGCGGGCACCGCCACACCCAGCTAAGATAAGCATTTTTAAAATAATTTGAACAATTATTCTTAGTGCTTAGTACTTACGAATAAGTGTTCTTTCCAAATATTTGAAGTTATATTTGGAATACTGTTTAGCCAGTATTAGGATGGATTGGGCAGTAGGATGAAAAATATTTATTTGCAAAGGTAGTAGAATATATAAAAATTGCTTATGTTTAATGAATGTGGAATTAAAATAATAGTACTCTGAGTATGTGCTGTACTATAATAGCCATCCAAAGTCCTGTTAGAAACAAGTTCATTTATTCTTTACAACATGAGAAAAAAAAGTGCATGATTATTAGCATCTCTTTTTTATAGATTGAATATAGATGTAGATAGGGTAAGTAGCACATTTGAGCTTCTACTCTGGCCTCTTGTCTCCCACTAAGTTCTTTCCACAAACTCTACCAAGTTATTCTAGAGAGAAAAGCTGTAATTCATTTTATTTTACTAGAGGAATTTAATAACATTTTGATCTAAATATTTAAGAATATAATTTTAAAGTGATTTTAGAGTAAAATTTCCTATAGATAGCAAAATATGTTTATATTGTATTTGAAAGCATCTACCTGCTTTAGGGATTTGTCCTAACTGTATATGATTAAACTATCATCAGGCTAGAATTGAGTTTATTATAATTATAATGTTCTTTAATAGTTTGTCTTGGATAGTATTGTTGTGGATATAATCCAAAACAACTGACTACACAACTTAGAGGAAGGAAGATCTATTTGTCCAGTTTTTGGAGATTCCATATTTTTTTATTGGTGCATTGTAGTCATACATGTGGGTTCAGTTCATGTTAAGTAGTGTCTGTGGAGCTCAGGGCATGGTGGCAAGAAGCAGAGAGGGGAAGAGCAACAGCTCTGCTCTCACATCGTGGGGGCTGGAAGCAAGAGAGTACGAAGAAGCAAGGGGATTCTAAGAATAGTAGTCTAAGTCCAGCAAAACATCATTCCATTTAAGTCTTCATATATATGTGAATATACATATACATATATATATATGAACATATATATTCTTAAATTTTTATTTTAAATGTATTTTAAGGAAAAATAGGTTCTCCTACTCTGGGTCAAGGGCGATGCAATAATAGACTTTGTAGAATAAATCTTCAATATTAATGTGCTCTATTCATTTTAGAATAAAAGCTATAGCTTGAAAAAATATCCCAGTTTTAATATCACTTTTAAGCTTATTCCAACTCAAAGTTAATAACTCCTTTGTCTTTTGCTTCTTTTTCAATAGAAATAGTTTCCCATATTGTGATGTGATTTATCCATTATTTTCCACAATCTCAAATACCCCATGCAATGAATTTGTCTCGATCCACCCATCATAGCCTTGTTAAACCTCAGGGACACTTCCCAGATGTTGCCTTAGCCTCTCAGCAGTTGACACTGTTAAACACAGCCTCCTCTGGCCGGGCGTGGTGGCCCACGCTTGTAATCCCCGCGCTTGGGAGGTTGAGACAAGAGGATCGCGCAGGTTCGAAGCCAGCCTCGCTGGCTTAAGACACCCTGTTTCCAAATAAAAAAGTATAAAAATAGGTCTGGGAATGTAACCTGGAGGTAGAAGGGTTTCCAGGAACCCCAGTACCACCAAAAAAAGAAAACAAAAAGAAAAGAAAACAAAAAAAACCACAGCCTCCTTCACAGAATTTTCTTGTTTTTTTTTGACGACTCTTAGTTTCTTTATGGACTAAAAAGAAGTTCTGTTTATTTGGGTTCCAGTTAGTTGACATTTACATTTTAAATTTTATGGCAACATTTGTTCTATTCCTGAGAATGCATGCAATATCAAGTTTTCTCATGAGTGCTCTCATTTTTTTTTAAATGATGAAAGTGGTGTTTTCCCTGTAAGTAAAATTCTAAGTGGCTTTTTGATTATCAATCTGTATGTAATTAGGTTTTATGTTTTTTTGTATTAAAAGAGATATTATTTTAGAATTGCTGTTTTAGTTGTGTTTTCTTTTCTTTTTTATATTTTGTATTTCTGACTTAAATCTTTTCACAGATCTAAAAGATGTGATTATTCAGATGAGTTTTACACATTGGAAAGTGAATAAATATGCCAATTACCATAGTTTCCTAGTAAATATACTTAACACCAAAGTGGGAGTAAGGGTTTTCACAGTATTTTGTGTTATATTCCATTATGAAATATTTTTCTCAGGTATAAAAATTCCTTTTTGTATCCATCCATGTTTTAATTAAAATACCTAATATTTATTGATTTATTATGTGCTGTGCACTTTGCAAGTATAATTTATTTAATTTGTCTAACAACTTGTGGAGTCATATTTTTTATTGTCCCAATTTTATAGATTAGGATATTGATACTTACTTTGTGCCAGGAAATCTTCCAAGTATATTAACTCTTGTTACTATACAGTAACTTTTTAATTCTTCCTATAATATAATGAGGTAGATACTAATATCTACATTTACACAGGAGGAAAATTAGGCACAGAAAAGTTATTTAACTTGTCTGAGTTCACACTGACAGATAAGTGATGGAGCTAAGATTTGAACCCAAACGTTTTGTCTTTAAAGCCTAAATGATTAGCTGTCACCCAATATGGCCTCCTACTCTAATTTAATTACCACCTTCCATGCTTCTCTGATATACCTACCCACTCATATATTCTGTCTTCTATTTAGCCATACAGAATATAAATTCAACTCTGTGTTGGGGCGTGTGTGTGTGTGTGTGTGTGTGTGTGTGTGTGTGTGTGTGATTGTGTGCATGTATTTAGTAACAGAAATTTATATAACATTACATATTTTTCAAAGCAAAACTCATTGCATTGTTTCAGAGTGCCAAGTGGAGTCCAATGTTGCATTCCTGAGACTAGTCTGATCTCATCCGCAACTTTTGGTTTTGTGTTAGGACCAGTCTGCCTCAGGGATTCTAAGAGTTCTCCGTACCTTCTTCTCACATGGATGCAGCCCCAAGGTTGAAGATTCTTGAGAGAATACTAATTTGATTCTTTTGCTGTTTGCCAGGAATCGTGGCCAACTTCTCTTTCCTGAAACAGTTCTCATTCTTAGTTCTGTTTTATTGGTGCTGGCTCTAGGCAGCTAACTCTAGGTGCCAACTCTGGCTCCCAAGTCTTTACTACTGCCTTTACCTAGTTTAAACCTCATAGTAATGCTGTGAGGTCATTATTATTATCCCCAATCTAAAGATACTGACATTAGGCTGAGAGTACGTGATTGGAATGTTTAATATTATACAGCTAAAAAATAGCATAGCTGTGTTTAAACCTTGGATCTTTCTGATTTGTTGGGATGCAATTAATACAGTGCCTGGCACATAGAAATGATTCACTTTTACTTTCTTGTATTTTTTTCAGTGTTAGGATCAAACCCAGGACCTCTCACTCTACTACTGAGCTATACTCCCAGTCTCTTTTTTATGGTTCTCAAGGGATACACTGTTAAATGTAGGAGGAGATTAATTCAGTATAATCTCAGATTGACGGGAGACACATTTCTGAATTTTTTAAGAAAATGTTGTGAGAATATCTGAATATTTCATGATAAAAGATGAATTTCAAATATATATATATGACAGCTGGGCAATGTGGTGCACGCTTGTAAGCCCAGCATTTGGGAGGCTGAGACAGGAGGATCCCGGTTCATGGACAGCCTCAGCTACTACTTAGGCCCTCCGCAATTCAGTGAGACCCTGTTTCAAAATAAAGAATAAAAAATAGGACTGGGGCTATAGTTTGGAGGTAGAATGCCTCTGGTTTCCATTTCCAGTACTGAAGAAAAAAATTTATATAGTATACATATATGATATATATAAAATATATAGATTATTATATGATAGAGTTGGATACATGAGGTGTGTGTGTGTGTGTGTGTGTGTGTGTGTGTGTGTGTGTATTGCTCAGGATTTAACCCAGGGGCATTATACCTCCAAGCTACACCCCCAGCCCTATTTTTTATTCTTTATTTTGAAACAGAGTCTCACTGAGTTGTGGAGGTCTCACTAAGTAGCTGAGGCTGGCTGCAAACCGTGATCCTGCCTCAGCCTCCCAAGTACTGGGATTACAAGCGTACACCACCCAAGGTTTTTTTTTTTTTTTTAACTATTTTGCACCTCTTTTTTTCCTCTCATGATTTCCAAGTAACTTTAATATTTAAGCTAGTGAAGAAAAAGGCCTTGTTGAAGTCTTGGACAAGTGCTGCTGTAAGTGGGAGAAGTCTTCAGAGGAATTTAAGGAATGGTGTCGGAAATATCCTTAGTATGCCAAATATAAACTCTTAAGGGAAGCTGAGATGAGAGTAGTTTTACTACTTTACAATATTACTAGTTAGTTTTTTTTGAGTCAGGGAGGGAAAAGAGAAGGTTTCTTTTTAAGTTGAAGTGATATGTTATTTTCTGAGTTAGATTTTCAGTGAAAAGGAAAAAAAAATATGAAGAATTTTCCTTTGGGCATCATCATGGCCCACATAATCTAATGCTGCCTTTATCTGATGTAGCTCTGCTATCTGGGAATTCCTGACACTTGGCCTTCTTTGTATTAACATGATTCTCCTGAGGCAGTCTGGGAATAACTCCTGGGAATAAGGAGTTCCTGGACTTCAGAGTCTATACTTACACACAGTGGTCCAGTACAATACCACAGTTAACCTATCTAAATTACACATCCCTTCCCTTACTCTGTCAGTTCACTTAATGTTGCACAGTACCTAATGGAAATTTGACATGTACTAACACTGAGACTTTACAGGCTAACTTAAATGTCAGATTTGTGGTTGGTGTCTGAAGATATTGTGATAGTATCTTTCATCGGGTCCATAGAGGGATAATCAGGAAGAGAAATCATTGATGGGGAATCACTGTCACTTCAGTGAGTGTGAAACTCCTAAAGTAGTCTACATATATTAATAATTTTCTGAACGAGTTTATTCGTGCACAATGTCTGTAACAATGAGAGGGTCACTGAATAGTACAGTGGTGTTATGAGCCACACTCAGTGGCAGATTCCCCCCGACACTTGTTGCTAAGTTTACTCTGGCCACAAAGGTCACTTCTGTATTAGTAAATCAAGCATGGGGCTTAGAATTTGCTGCTTCATCTTATTATTGTGTAAGTGGCCTGGTTATAAACCCTGTTAAACTGGGTTTGGATCTGATTGGGCAGTTGAGCATCTCAGCTTTCTTTTACTGGCTTTGTTTGGATTGGTTGTAGACTTGACCACGTTATAGTCTCCCGCATAGTTTACATTATAGTCTACATATTGGAAGTAAAAAGCTTATATGAATATGACCTGCACTCCTCTTTTGAGAATTTGAAAAACTTCTTCAGCTTGAATAATCATGAAAAGAAATAGCTACTCAAAGTGAAAGTGTTGTGCCAGGCGTGGTGGCGCACGCTTGTAATCCCCGCGCTTGGGAGGCTGAGACAGGAGGATCGTACAGGTTTGAAGCCAGCCTCAGCTACTTAGTGAGGCTCTCAGCAACTTAGTGAGACCCTGTTTCCAAATAAAGTATAAAATAGGTCTGGGAGTATAGCCCAGAGGTAGAAAGCCCCTGAGTTCCACCCCAGTACCACACACACACACACACACACACACACACACACACACACACAAACACACAAAATGAAATACTGTCTTTCACTTGTGCTTAGTTTTAAGGTATTCTAAGATTTATCAGATAGACTTAATGTATATTTACATTAATACAATGTGAAACAATATTTAGGATCTATAGCATAGATTGTGAATAGTAGTCATTTCTTTTTAATCAAAGTTAATCTTTGCTTTTAAACATTTTTTGGAAAGTGTTCATTTTGTTTAGTAAAACCTTCTTGCATGTATTTTATTCTTCTCATTTCATTTGCTCAACAAACATTTATTGAGTTTCTCCTACGTAGTATTCATCATCCCTGACTCCACCATTGTTGTGTCAGTAAATAATACACTCAACATACAGGGAAAGAAGGGGGGGGACCTAAGTATATATCGTTCTGTGTAGAAATCTGTTATCATTGCAAATTCCAAATTTAGTTATACCTTTTTTGTTATATCTATATCCCTTTAATTCTTTCTGTGATAGTTACCTGAAAACATTCACTTAAAATTCTTCCTACGATGAAGTTAATATAATTTTAAGTTACCAAAAGATTCCTATGCTGAAAGAATAGCAGACAAAGGCCAAAAGTAAAGAACAATACCTTCCAACTAAATATTGTGTGGCTTTATGGGACTGCTTTTTATATGGTTTTGTGTTATTGTACACCATGTGTATGCAGTTTGTAAAATACTACAGCAACTGTGGTTCTTTACAGAGAGCACTAGGGAATTAGGATATAAAGACTGAAATTCCAGCCATGTTACTGGGCTTGACCCAGCCATGTTACAGGCTGGGAGCATTAGTTTGTATGAGGAACATTCATTCTCAGTACAATTTCATAATCTTTATGATGGGAATAACATTTTCATTTTGTGGTATGGCTATGAAATCTATTTGAAAGATCCTGGTTCCTAATTAATTAATTAATTTATTTTGGTGGTACTAGTGTTCCTGGAAACCCTTCTACCTCTGGGCTACACTCCCAGACCTATTTTATATATATATATATATATTTTTATATGGAAACAGGGTCTCCTAAGCCAGCGAGGCTGGCTTCGAACCTGTGCGATCCTCCTGTCTCCACCTTCCAAGCACAGGGATTATAAGTGTGTGCCACCACACCCGGCTCTAAATACTAATTTAAATTTTTAAAAAATTATCTTTTCTTCCCTGAATTCTCTTTCTTTCCTCAAATTATTTTCCTGGTTTTGGTTTTGTTTTTAATTATTTTCAGATTACAAGCTTTCTCACCTGTCTGATGATCTCTGGTGGTCTGTTTATATTTAAGAATGAGACATCTGAAAAGTTGGATTATATATACATTGCTGATCAGCTGACAACCTTTGCATTAGGATGAGTGGGTGGAAGACTGTTTATTAGGTCATGAGTGTATAAATGCCACCTTATTTTAATGAATGTGCTCCAAATCATTTCAGTTTTGTAGAAGAACTTTTCAATTTATTTTTTATTTACATGAGTAATTGCCTAGTTGTGGGGGATTTGGCCAAGGGGGGTAAATGAGGAGGTTGTAGGGAATAAGTTAACGCTAATGGACCACCTAATTTTCATCAATACCTGATAACTTTGCCAGACACAGTATTCTTTCTCTAGTCTTTGTAGGCGTCTATAAGACATTTGACCCTAAGGAGGAGGTGCTCAGGACCCTCAATGTTTTATTCTAGCCATGCTTTCTATCATTCTTCTTCACCAAAACCAGAGGGATTAAGCATATATATGCATACGTAATCTTAATATTGTCCTCACTCCATCCTCCTCTCAGTTGGCTCCTAAGGTGATGGCAGCCAGGCTTCATCTTTCAAGAGGAGATTGGAAGTCTCTAAGAACCCTTCAGTCCAGAAGGAAGGAGGCAGTGATGCTGACATCAGTGGTTCCCAACAGAGCGCCTAGCCAAAGCATCCAGTGTTGGTTCATGGTCAACAAATGCCATATATGTGCTAAAGTTTCTAATTAGTGTTGTAGTCTCTCACTCTTAAACCTAAGTGGCATCTCATGGACATCTGAAGAAAGCCTGTGACTTCAGAAATAAAAAAATCAGAAAAAACATTGCCTATGTAGGGAAAAGGATACCAAGCAAGATGAGCAAAACCCCTATTATTTAATATTTTAGAAAGAAAGAAAGGAATAGTGCAACCATGAAACAAGGAATGTTTGAAGAGTAAATAAGGACTTTTGAAAAATTGGCTGGACATGGTGGTGCATGCCTGTAATCCTATACTTGGGAGGCTGAGAAAGGAGGATTGAAGGTTCAAGAACAACCTCAGCAAGTAGTGAGACGCTCATCAACCTAGTGAGACCCTGTTTCAAAAACTAAAGTAGGATCGGGGGGTGGAGCTTGAAGGTAGAATGTTCTTGGATTTAACCCCTATTACCACCAAGAGAGGGAAGGAAGGAAGTGGGGGGGGGAGAGAGGGAGAGAACAAGGGGGAAGAGGAAGAGGAGGAGGAGGAGGAGGGAAATATATAGTAGATGAAGTGACAGTCTTAATAGAAAGGTTGGAATGTAGAGTTAAGGGAAGTTCTGGGTAGATCAAGGAAAATGTAAAATATGAGAAAAGATGAAAAGGTTAAAAGTCAGTTCAGTATGTCCAAGTTCAAAATGGCAGGCAGTCTGAAGGTAATAAAATCAATAAAACAATACAGAAACAGAATTGAAGTACACAAGATTTCAGATGAAAAGTGTCTAAGCACCTGTCACAACAGTTAGAAATATTGTCCACACAAGGTACACCATCATGAAATTTCAGAGTATATAGATCAAAGAAACATTCTGCAAGCTTTCAGAAAAAAATGTCATATACAAAGTTCAGAAATGGTTTCACATCTCAAAAGCAACATGAGAAGTTAGAAGATAATGAAACAATGTCTTCAAAATTCTGAAGGAAAATTATATCAAACCCAGAATTTTGTTCTGAGATAAAATGCGAATTTAATTTGAAAGTATATATATAATTATTATTATTTTTGGTGGTACTGGGGTTCCTGGAAGCCCTTCTACCTCTGGGCTACACTCCTAGACCTATTTTTTATTCTTTTTCTTTTGGAAACAGGGTCTCTTAAGTCAGCGCAACTGGCTTCGAACCTGTGCAATCCTCCTGTCTCTGCCTCCCAAGCATGGGGATTACAAATGTGTGCCACTATGCCCAGCTAAATAAATATATTTTTAAGACATGCAAGGTCTCATGTAATTTTTCTGAAGAATCTCCAGCAGATGTGCTCCACTAAAAGGAGGAAGTAAACCAAACTCCCCAAAGACATGGGCTATGGAAAACTGAGATCTAATGGTGAAGAAAGTTGAAGGGCCTGCCCAAGAAGACAGATGCACCAAGCAGACAGGGGAATGATGCCAAATTGGTCAGAGATTCTAGGAATAGCTTCAGGAAGATAAAATTGGTAGAAAACTAGATGTGAATGAACATCTTGAGAGATAATTTGGACAGTGGTGTAAATTAAGGTTGTAGAAAGCTAAATAAAGAAACAAGGAGTTGAAATATTGTTGTTTACAGAAAGCTAAATAAAGAAACGAGACACTTAATTCTAGGAAATAAGAATACAGAAAAGGAAAAAGTAGCTGGGTGTGGTGGCGCAGGCTTGTAATCCCCACTCTTGGGAGGCTGAGACAGGAGGATCCCACAGGTTTGAAGCCAGCCTCAGCTACTGAGTGAGGCTCTCAGCAACTTAGTGAGACCCTGTTTTCAAATAAAGTATAAAATATTATCTGGGAGTATAGCCTGGAGGTAGAAAGCCTCTGGGTTCCACCCCCAGTACCACCACCAAAAAAAAAAAAAAAGGAAAGTAACCATAGTTTACTATGTGGTTGAGCTATGTATAATAATCACACATATATTGTAAGTATCATACATAGCCACAGTAATACTGATCCTAAATAGTGATTTACCGAAATGTAAGATACAAATATATTTAAAGAATGAGAGCTATGAAGTGTATCTGTGTTAATGGCAAGGAAAGCAACGAGCTAAATCCTCATTTTCTATTAAGGAAATGAGTAGGAATCGCTAAACAAAGTCATCAGAAATAGTAGCATGTTCTTCAGGAACTGAAGACAAACAGAAAAAGAACTGGCTAAAAGAATACACTTAGTTTTATTAATATATTTTTTGGAATTAGTTGACATTTTAGTGTGTATATGGCTTTGATAAACAAAAATAAGCAGGAAAAGTTAATCAAATCGTGAAGTAATTGGACTTGTTCATCTTTTGAGGGGGAAATTGTAACAGAAATCTTAATTTTCATGGAAATAATAAAAATAAAATCATTTATTTTGAGTTTCTGGAATATGTCAACAAGAAAAAAACCTTTTTCACTTTATATATTTAAAAGTTGGGCACGCTCAGAATCTTGATTGTTATATCTTCTTGATGAATTATTCCATTTATACTTACCAGCCCTCTTTATTATTGCTAACAAAAGTTTGGCATTAAAGTCTTTTTCATCTGATTTGGTGTTGCTTTTAGTTAATATTTTGGTATTTTTCCATCCTTTTACTTTCAACTTCTTAAGTGATGTGGGGTGTGTGTGTGTGTGTGTGTGTGTGTGTGTGTGTGTGACTAGGGTTGAAGCCTAGGGGCTTTCTATCCCCGGGTTATATTAAGACCTATTTTATATTTTATTTGGAAACAGGGTCTCACTGAGTTGCTGAGAGCCTCACTAAATAGCTGAAGCTGGCCATGAACCTGCAATCCTCCTGTCTCGGCCTCCCAAGCGCTGGGATTACAAGTGTGAGCCACCATGCCCGGCTTTTAAGTGACATATTTTAAGTGTAGTCTTTTTTTTATTATTTTTATTTTATTTTTATTTTATTTTATTTTTTTGCTGGTCTGGGGATGGAACCCAGGGGCATTCGAATTCCGAGCTACACCCCCTTCCCTGTTTTTTTAATTTTTTATTTTGAAACCGGGTCTCACTGAGTTACAGAGGGCTTCACTTAGTAGCTGAGGCTGTCCGCAAACCGTGATCCTCCAGTCTCAGCCTCCCAAATGCTGGAATTACAAGCGTGCGCCACCATGCCTGGCTTAAAATAAATTTTTATTGGTGCATTGCATTCATACATCTCAATGGGATAAAAGCTTGTGATGCACACATCACCCAATCAGCCCTTACCCAATCTCTAATCCCCTCCCTTCCACCCATGCTTGGCGTCCTGATTGACTTTGATATGTTTAAGTATATCATGTGCTTTAAAGAGTTTCCCTGATCCTCCCTCTTATCCTCTCAGATATGTCATCTTCATTATTCCTCTATAGGGTCCCTTCTTCATCTAGAGTTCCTCCTGTTACCCATTTCTCCCTAATATTTTGCACATCAAGAAAAGCATCTGATTTCTTATTTTTTTGACATTTTACTGTAAATGCCATAATTTTGTTCTCCCTTATGGCTGGGCAAAATTCCTTTGTGTACATATCCCATAGTTTTGAAATCTACTCATTCATTGAAGGACATCTTGGCTAGTTCCACAGTTTGTCAGTGATGAACTGTGCAGCTATGAACATGCTTGTTCATGCCTTCGTTTGGTATTTTGGTTTTCATTCTTTTTGGTAGATAACAGAGGTGGTATTGCTGGATCACATGGTAAGTTCGTTTTCCTTCTTCTGAGGATCTTCTCTACTGTTCTCCAAAGTGGTTGCACCAACTTGCAATCCCACCAACAATGTATTAGAGCTTTTATTTCTTCACCTTATTCCTACTTACTGAAAACCTAAAAGCCAGAAGGTGAGTAACTTTGACAGGATGATCCATTCATAATCAATTTTTTCTTAAGTAGAGGTCACTTGGATCTGGAAATCTGCTAAGAGATTAGGTGAGGCAGTGGCAGATTCTATTGCTTCCAGGCCAAAGTTGAAGAAATCCACTGGCCTTTTGCTGTGAGGCAGGTCCCAGTTCCAGGCCTGCCATGCAACAGGCTCCTGATCTGTCCTCGCCATCCGGCAGGCTCTGGGCCTGGCCTGCTGGCTTCTGATCCGGCCTCGCTGTGCAGCAGGTTCCAGGCTTACCACCTGGCAGGTTCTGGTTCCTGTCACTGTGGCATGACGTTTACAGAGGTTCCCATTTTTCCCTCACATATATTTTAGTAGGAGAAAACAACACGTGTCATTTGCAGAAGCTGAGAGCTCAATTCTCTAGTAGCAATGTATTTTATCTCCCCACTGAAAGTGGAGGCTCACAGCCTTACCATGGAGAGTGAAATCCGCTGCTCCAAGCACACCCTGATCCTCAGCGCAGTACAGAGGAGGGCAGCGGCCGTGGGCTGAGGTCTCCCGGGACACCCAGCCCAGCGAGTGAGCCCAGCAGTATGGGTTGGGCTCTCTCCAACTTGCCCTGGACATGTTTCTTACATAGTGTGTTGTCTAGAGTTCCTGCACATGTACAGCAAGAGCAGTTTACCTTTGAGAAGGTATTTTAAAAAATTCAAGGTAAATACTGGCTGCCGCCGCTAATGACATTTTGGTTTGTCTCCACAAAACTTTTTCTTACGTAGTATGTTGTTCAGAGTTCCTGAGCATGTGGGGCAGAAACAGTCTACTTTTGGAGAGATTTCTTCAAAAATGCAAGGTGGATTTAGTTGTATCTGTCTGCCTCTCCTCAACACTCGCCGCTGCTGCCTTCTTGGTATCTCCTTGAGTATGTTGTTGTTAAGTATTCCTGTGCCTGTGTGGCAGGAGCAGTCTGCTTTCTCATCTCTTCTGTGATATTCCTCCAAAAATCACTTTTCTTGCAGTGGCGGGCACTGCGCTGCAGTCTTGCCTCTAATTTCATGATTTTCCACTTTCTCTCATAGTATGTTGTCCAGAATTCCTGAGCATGTGGGGGTAGGAGCAGTCTTTTTTGGGGGGGAGATTTCTCCCAACAGTTGAAGGTGATTTGGATTGGATTTATCTAGCTCTCCCAATTCCTGGCCACCGCTGTCTCTGCGATCTTAGTCCATCTCTTCTCTCTTATATTAAACCAAAATCTGATGTCCGGGATTTCTCAGAGGAATATATGTTCTATTTGTACGCTGCCAACTACTGTCATGGTTGCAGTGGCAGCTGTGGCCGTCCTGGCCCCTCCCTCAATATTTTTTAATAAAAGAAAACTGTACGTGTCTTTTGCAAGAGTTGGGGGCCCAAGTACTTACTATGTACTATGTGTTTTATTTCCCCGCCAAGAGTGGAGGCCCACAGCTTCACCATGGAGAGCGAGTTCTGCTGCTCCGAGTGCACCCAGCCTCAGCGCTGTGCAGAGGAGCACGGTGGCCAGGATCACCCTTGGCCCCAGGATGTGTGGCGCCAGCAAACCCGACTATGCGGAGCTCCATCTGACACGCCCCGAACATTTTTCTTACATAGTATGTTGTCCAGAGTTCCTGAGCTTGTGGGGCAGGTGCAGTCTACTTCCGGGGAGATTTCCTCAAAAGTTCAGGGTGGATTAGAATGAATCTACCTGCCTGTCCCCGATACTGGCCGCTGCCGCTGCCATCTTGGCCCTCCTCCCAAGCATTTTTCTTTCATAGTATGCTGTCCAGAATTCCTGAGCATGTTGGGCAGGAGCAGCCTTTTTTGGGGGTGATTTCTCCAACAGTTCAAGGCAGGTTTGGATTGGTTTTATCTACCTCTCTCAAATACTGGCCGCCGCTGCCACTGCCGTCTCTGCCAAAGGTCCGTCTCTTTTTTATATTTTAGTTAGGAATTCATGGCTATAAATGTTTCTGTATATTGTCCTTATCAGATATTAAGCCAAAATCTGATGTCTAGGGTTTCTCAGAGGAATACCTGTCCTATTTGGCTGCTGCTAGCTATTGTTGTGGCGGTTGTGGTCACCACTATGACTGCAGCCGCCGCCATTTTGGAGTTATCTCCAAGTGTAGTCCTTTAAATAGTATATAGCTGGGCTGGGTGTGGTGACACACACTTGTAATCCCAGCTCTTGGGAGGCTGAGACAGGAGAGTCCCATAGGTTTGAAGCCAGCCTCAGCTACTTAGTGAGGCTCTCAGCAACTTCCTGTTTCCAAATAAAGTATAAAATAGGTCTGGGAGTATAACCCAGAGGTAGAAAAGCCCCTGGGTTCCACCCCCATTATCACACACACAAAAAAAATAAATAATATATAGCTGTATTCCTTTGTCCAGCTATGGAGATGATATCTTTAAATATATCTGAAATTATAACAAATGTGTTCTGTTTTCTATATACCATGTTACCAGGTTTTATTTATCTCCTCCTATTCTCATCCATTTTTCCCCCATGGTGGCTTTGGAAACAAAAATTTAATTTCTATTCTTTTAAGTGTAACCACGTGTGTTAGCTTTCCTTCACTTTAGCAAATACATGAGACAATACATGTATAAACAGAAAAGGCTTCCTCTTGGGTCACAATTTTGGAGGTTTTGGTCCATCACTGACTGGCCCTCTTGCTTTTAGGCCTCCAGCAAGCAGCATACTATGGTGGGATCATGTGGTGGAGTAAAAACATTTACTTCATGGTCAGAGAGCAAAGGAGGAAGTGGCTGGGGTCCCATGATTCCCTCAAAAGCACACCCCGAATTACCTAAAGACCTCTCACTAAGTCCCACCTTCCAAAGGCTCCATCGCCTTCCAATAGTGTCAGTAGGCCTTTACCACATGGACTTTAGGGTATACTTAAGAGCCAAATTATAGAACCACTTAGAACTCCTACTTTCTTAATTTAAATGATTATCACCTTAACTGTTAAAATACGCCAACACAAATACTTTATAATGTAATAATAGAACATGAAACTGGATGTGATAAAGAACAAGAAAACCCTAGTTGGTGATAATTTAAAAAAAAAAACCTTGTATAAGATAGCATCATGGTAGGATTTCTAGAGAGGGAGAGTATAAGAAATTAAGAGCAGTGGAAAGCATCAGAAACAAGAACTGCTGAAGGTGCTACAATGGCCAGCATTGATTTTTTCTTTAGAGAACGCTTTTTAGAAATGAAACGTATTACTAGAACAAAACATATAGCCTTTAATTTAAAATTTCAGTCAAGCTCTTGAAATTTAGGTAATTATGCAACTTCAATGGATATTAGAAGATGCTAAATGTTGTATAAATCCATGAGAACCCATAGAGTGGAAAAATGTCAGGCAAGCAGAAAGATCTCGGTTGTCCCATCCTGCCAGTGAGAGAACTAGTGGTTTTCCAACATTACCACAAAAACTACCTACTTTGAAAGCCTGTGGTGTTATGGGGCTGGTTGGAATAGGGTTTGGTGAAACAACATTTTGGATAGGATGAGTAATAAAACTGAAGGAGATCTTTCATGTTGGAGAATAATTCAGCCTTCAACAACTCCTTGGGCTTCTATAACTTTGCAATAATAGCATACTTTGGATTAGTAATACTAGATGCACTTTTATAAAGAGAGAAATGTAGATTCTCTTTCAAGTCTTCTAAAGTCAAACTATCATTGTCCTTTAATACGTTATTATATATTTAATCTGGAATGTATCCTAATGGTTTAAATTGACACTTTTAAACCTCAAAATAAAGCAAATGTGCATAATACATTTATTTGGGGTGTAATTTTGCAGTTTGTGGAATGGAAAGTAGGGAAAATTTTTGTGTTTTCATGATTATACTCCTTGAAGCTGAGACATTAGAACCTCTATATTGCATTTAAGGACTGAGAGTAGAGAGAAAATACCAATCTTGGAATTTGCATGTCAAAATGAGAGTGATTTGCCAGGCGTTGTAGTGCACACTTGTACTCCCAGTACTTGGGAGGCTGAGACAGGAGGATCACGGTTCATTCGAGGACAGCCTCAGCTACTTAGGCCCTCCGCGATTTAGTGAGACCCTGTTTCAAAATAAATAATTAAAAGAATAGGGCTGGGACTTCCGGGAAGATGGCAACTGAGAAAAGCAGCGTATATGAGTCCTGCTAACACTTGATCTCTATTGCTACAAAATCAGCTGTTTTCATAGCCAGAAAACACTATCAGCAAAAAAATAAGAACTGTAAATATAAGGGACAGAGAAAAAGAAGACTAGAAGAACAACTAGAGACCAGAAAAGAAGCCAGTCTGCATTGTGTTGGCGGACGCCGTGCCAGCGCCATCTTGCCTCATAGCACTAGGCTCCAGAGAAGAAAGGTAAACATGGAGCTGAAGTGAGCAGCTGTGAATCATTCGGGTATAATTCAGCAGTTCTTTCAGTGCAAAGAATGTCTAAAACTCCCAGTGGCAAAGCTTATCACGCCCTCAAGGTACTCAGAACAAAGCTCAAAACCAGAAAACTCAGAAAAAAAAAAAATCTGATATTGAAGAAATATGGGCCCATTTTAAGAGAGCTAACCTAAGAATGAAGATATCTTTACGCCCAGCCTCAGAAGATACAAAGCATTCTAATAGAGTCCATTACTGGGCATCCTAGTATTAATGGAAGGGGAAGTACTTTGTACTTCTTAAATCGGGAGGTCACATGGAAAAACAGGGTAGAAGTTTCTTGATCACCTTCTGGTTGTCTACAAAAGCTTGTTTTTTTGTTTGCTTGTTTGTTTTTTCTCTTTCATCTGTCGAGAAATTGAATTTCTTTTTATTTATCCTTTGATTGTGTGTGTGTGTGTGTGTGTGTGTGTGTGTGTGTGTGTGTGTATGTTTTACTGGGTGATGAACCCAGGGGTATTCTACCTCTGAGCTACACCTCCAGCCTTTGTATTATTTTTTTGAAACAGGGTCTTGTTAAGCACTGGTCTTGAACCTACAATCCTTCTATCTCAGCCTCCTGAGTACTGTGACTAGAGGTGTGGACCACCGTGCCCAGTTCTTTTCGTCTCTAGATTTTCCCATGCAGTGCACCATGAGATACGTCTGTACTTCAAGAAGATGGATTTATCCCTGGGGAAGACAGCCTCTAAATGTGTATCCACAGCATTGATAGATACTGGGCAGTGTGGAGTGGGGTAGAACAATTTATATTAGCTATTTATTTTAAAATTTTAATGTTAGACACCCAGCTCTGCCCTTCTTTATTTCATGCTTGCATTTATCTCCACTCATAAAATATTAACACATATACATAATATAAATTGTTCTTACATAGCCAAAAGGAATTCAGTATTGTTTTCTTCTTTCCAAAGACAATAACCTTCACATTCAACTACTCATTGAATATTTTTTCTTCATCTTCCTTTGTACTGCTAACTTGAATTTTTATCTCACCTTTTAAAATCAAATTTACAGGCCTAAAACATTATTTTATAGCTGGGTGTGGTGGCGCATGCTTCTAATCCCAGAATTTGGGAGTCTGAAGACAGGAAGATCAAGGTTTGCGGACAGCCTCAGCTACTTAGTGAGACCCTTTGCAATTCAATGAGAGCCTGTTTTAAAATAAAGAATAAAAAACAGGGCTAGGGTATAACTCGGAGATAATAGAATGCCCCTGGGTTCCATCCCCAGTGTAGCACACACACACAAAATTACTCTATGTGGTACAGGGAGTATACTATCATTTTTCACGATCTTTACTTCTCTGTCATTTACCTTTTTTTTTTTAATGTGTCTTCCACTGTTACTCCCCATTACTTTGAAGCCTCTCTTAATGTTTCTTAATCAGTAATTTATGTTTTTCACCCTTTGTGTATTAAAATTCGTATGAATTCCTTATACTCTTTTTTATTGCTGTGAATTTTCTCTTCTACAAGGCTTAGGACAGTTTATGTCACCTGCTTTACTTCTTTATTTCTGTGTTAATACATAACCCAAAAACTTGGTCTCTAACAGTTTCTTTCTTTTTTTTTTTTTTCTTTCTTTTTTTTTGCAGGTCTGGGGATGGAACCCAGGGGCACTTGACCTCCGAGCTACACCCCCTACCCTATTTTTTTTTTATTCTTTATTTTGAAACCGGGTCTCACTGAGTTGCAGAGTGCCTCACTAAATAGCTGAGGCTGTCCGCGAACTGTGATCCTCCAGGTTTCAGCCTCCCAAATGCTGGGATTACAAGCGTGCGCCACCTTTATCTTTTTCCTCCCATTGTCCTCTTACTTTCTTCAGTTCCATAAAATTCCCCTGATTCCTCATCATGTATGATACAAACTAGTTTACACAGAATCCTGTCTCATAGCTATAAGACAACTCTTTGGTATTTCTCTTGCCAGGCACACATACATTTTCTCCTACAAGAATGTGATTAAAACATTAATGACTCCTTTGCAACCTTTCCCACATATATATATATATATATGTATATAATCATTCTCTATGTAATTTACATTTTCCTTGTATATATATAATTTGTGTATTTTCGTATATATTTGAAACCTGTTTGGAGAGATTTTCAAACATTAGCAGTAAGCAGACTATTCTAATGGACCCTCATATACATACCATCCAGCTTATGGTTATCAACTCAAGACCAATTGTGTTTTACCTGTATGTAGACCTGCTTCTCCCCTCCTGTGTTATACTGAAGTAAATACTAAAGAGAACATTTACTCATCATGCACATTTGGAATACTAGTATGGTTTCTAACTGTGAGGATGTGTCATTATCTATATATTTATATAATCTATTTTTATTTTTTTTGGTGGTACTGGGGGTGGAACCCAGAAGCTTTCTACCTCCGGGCTATACTCCCAAGACCCATTTTTTAATATTTTATGTGAAAACAGGGTCTCACTTAATTGCTGAGAGCCTCACTCAGTAGCTGAGGCTGGTTTCGAACCTGCGCGATCCTCCTGTCTCAGCCTCCCAAGCGCGGGGATTACAATCGTGCACCACCACACCCGGCTTATTATCTATTTTTAGACATTGTGACTTTTGTTTCTGATTTTCTTCCCTTAGTGCCAGGGCCTGATGTATGGTAGGCAAGTGCTCTACTCCTGAGATAACTCCTTCAATCTTGTGACTTCTATTTTTATCATTCAAATTATGGTACTACAAATGCTACCATTGAATTTTTCTCTAGCTTTTTAATATCAATTGTACATGATTTCTCATTTTTATCCTCACAGCATTCTGTAAATTAGTTACAACAGGCTATATTATCCCCATTTTGTACATAAGAATTTTAGAAGCTGGTGGTGCATGCTTGTAATCCCACTATTTGGGAGGCTGAGACAGGATAATCGCAGGTTCAAGGCTAGCCTCAGCAACTTAGAAAGACTGTTTAGCCGGGCGTGGCGCACGCTTGTAACCTCCGCGCTTGGGAGGCAGAGACAGGAGGATCGCACAGGTTCGAAGCCAGCCGCGCGCGCTGGTTTAGGAGACCCTGTTTCCAAATAAAAATGTAAAAATAGGTCTGGGAGTGTAGTCCAGAGGTAGAAGGGCTTCCAGGAACCCCAGTACCAACAACAACAACAAAAAGACTCTGTTTAAAAATTTAAAAAATAGCTGGGCGTGGTGGTGCACACTTGTAATCCCAGCATTCGGGAGCCTGAGAACGGAGGATCGCAGTTCCCAGACAGCCTCAGTAGAGAGGCTCTTGACAAGTCAGTGAGACCCTGTTTCAAAAAATAAAGACTAGAGCCTGGTGGCGCAAGTTTGTAATCCCGTGCTTGGGAGGCGGAGACAGGAGGATTGCTCAGGTTTGAAGCCAGGCTAGCTGGTTTAAGAGACCCTGTTTCCAAATAAAAATGTAAAAAAATAGGTCTGGTAGTGTATCTTGGAGGTAGAAGGATTCCATCCCCATTACCAAAAATAAAATAAGTAAATAAAAATTTAAAAAGACTAGATCCGGGTGTGGTGTGTCATCCCAGCATTTGGTCGGCTGAGACCAGAGGATCGCAGTTCGCAGACAGCCTCAGTAGCGAGGCTCTTCACAACTCAGTGAGACCCTGCTTCAAAAAATAAAGACTAGAGCCGGGCGTGGTGGCGCATGCTTGTAATCCCCGTGCTTGGGAGGCGAAGACAGGAGGATCACGCAGGTTCAAAGTCAGCCTCTCTGGCTTAAGAGATCCTGTTTCCAAATAAAATATAAAATAGGTCTGGGAGTATAGCTTGGAGGTAGAAGGGTTCCATCCCCAGTACCAAAAAAATAAAAAAATAAATAAAAGTAAATAAATAAATAAATAAATAAATAAAAATTTAAAAAGACTAGAACCAGGTGTGGTGTGTAATCCCAGCATTTGAGAGGCTGAGACCAGAGGATTGCTGTTCACGGACAGCCTCAGCTACTTAGTGAGGCCTTCTGCAACTTAGTGAGACCCTGTTTCAAAATAAAGAATAAAAAATAGGGCAGGGAGTGTAGCTCTGAAGTCAAATGCCTCTGGGTTCCATCCCCAGACCCACAAAAAATTAAATAAATAATTTTTTAAAAAGAGTTGGGATATAGCTCAGAGGTGGAATGCCCCAGGTTAAATGTCTATTACTAAAAAAAAGGAAAGAGAGAAAGAAAAGGAAAAAAAAGAATTTTAGAAATTAAATAAAAAGCCAGGTGAGGTGGTGCACACTTGTAATCCCAGCATTCGTGAGGCTGAGACCAGATGATCGTGGTTCGCGGACAGCCTCAGCTACTTAGTGAGGCCCTCTGCAACTCAGTGAGACACAGTTTCAAAATAAAGAATAAAAAATAGGGCAGGGGGTGTAGCTCGGAGGTCAAATGCCTCTGGGTTCCATCCCCAGACCTGCAAAAAAAAAAAAAGTAATTAAATGAGAACTAAAACCTACATCTCTTGAATCTAGTTTAATCTAAGCTTTCCCAATTTAAAATTATTAATAAAAGTGACATTTGCATATAGCAGAAATGTACTTTTAAATTTCTATATAAAAATTGAAACCTGTTAAATATTAGACACTATGCTGGATGCTTTCCTATTTAATTTTCACATAAATACTGTAAAAAGTATTCTTCCATTTTACATACAAGAAGTGGAGACTCAGGAAAGTTAAATAACTTAGCCATCATTACACCACTAATAGGTAGTGTAATCTGTGTTCTAAATTAGGTATAAAAATTTTTAAGTATAAAAAAAATAGGTCTGGGAGTATAGCTCAGAGGTAGAAAAGCCCCTGGGTTCCACCCTCAGTACCACAAAAGAAAAGAAAAGAAAAGGAAGAAAATGGAAGGAAGGAAGGAAATACTGTATGTGGTTGCATTTTTTTTTTTTTTTTTTTTTTTTTTGGTGGTACTGGGGGTAGAACCCAGGGGCTTTTCTACCCCCGGGCTATACTCCCAGACCTATTTTTTTACTTTTTTAGAAACAGGGTCTCACTAAGTTGCTGAGAGCTTCACTAAGTAGCTGAGGCTGGCTTTGAACCTGTGCGATCCTCCTGTCTCAGCCTCCCAAGAGTTGGAATTACAAGTGTGCGCCACCACACCCAGCTGCATGTTTGTTTGTTTGTTTGGTGGTACTAGGGGTAGAACCCACGGGACAGAAAGCATTGTCATTTCATCAGAAACATTTATTGAATGCCTACTATATAATAAAGACCTATATTAGTTGGGAGTGGCAGGATATGCTTGTAATCCCAGTACTGGGGAGGCTGAGACAGGAGAATCGCAGGTTCACGGCCAACCTCAGCTACTTAGTGAAGCCCTCCGCAACTCAGTGAGACCCTGTTTCAAAAATAAATATAGGGCTAGGGTTTAGCTTAGAGGTAGAATGCCCCTGGGTTCAATCCCCAATACCACCACCACAAAAAAAGACTTAATATTAGGTATATAATAGTGAAGCAAAAGGACTTCTGCCCTTGCTGTTATTACTAGAAACCAAATATTTCAGGAAAAAGCAGACAAGATATTTTCATATTTCTCTTAAACTATTTTTCACTAGTAAAATTTGGCAAAATGTTATTAGCAAAATTTCGTGGATTATTGTGTTTCTTTTGGCAGCCCAAACAATATCCAGTTAAGGTTCCAGAAGTACAAAAATTCCTCTGAAAATAGAATGTAGTTACAGTGTAGAAGTGACAATATCAGCCTATTGCCAGTAGTGGAAAACTGTGGTCTTGGCATGTTCCTAATAATTTTTTGGTTTAAGGAATATCCTAAAGACATCCAAGAGACATAATGCTTGTCCAGTTACTTCTATATAGTACCTAATCTAAATAACTCAATGAAATGCTTTAAGGCAGTATTCCTTGTCCACTAAAAAATTTGAAATAATTCCAGAAAACTAAAAATTATATAAAGTCCAAAGAATGCATTTAGGAAATATGTACATAAATATCGAAATTTTAAACTTCTTCCAGAACCTAGATCCCTGCAATAGTGAACCTCTAAAGAGTGCTGGCATACAGACAGTTAAATTTGCCATATGTGGTAATAACAAAATTTCCACACTTTCATTATTCAGTAGAAATATTGTGTGGGCTACATATGTAATTAATTTTTTTCTAATGGACACATGAATAAAATGAAAAATAACCACATGAAATTGATTTACTAGTACATTAAAACAATAACAAACAAACAAACCAAAACAGTGGGTAACTGAAATGATGTCCAAATGCCCTGAGCCGGTACACGCCATACATCATTACTTCCATCCTTTGGGGAGAGAATCCAGTAAAAGTAAAAACAGCAGCCTTTTCCTCCCTGCTGAGCGATAGCAAGCCTTGCCTCTTGACATGGCTGGTTGTATTAACTACATCTCTTCCTTCATGATCATCTGCATTTTCTGCAAGAATGCTCACATATTTCAGGCAGATTGCCAGTCGCTTATTCAAAGATAAATTTCAAATCACATGTTGAGCTTCCAGTCTTCATTTTTATGGAGAAGTCTGTTCTGTCTCATCGACTCTACTTAAGACAATTCCTTCCACAGTCACGTATTAGGGGGTCTCCAGATATAATGGGGTAGCCCAGAGAGAGGTTGTGATGTGTCTCTTGTGAATAAAAAGTACCTTAAAAAAATTTTTTTTTAAGATTTAAAGAAGTTTATTAGAAAGATAGAAATACAGAAAATAGAAATACAGCTCCATACCAGACTGGCATGGAGGGGTGACTCGACATGAATAAAAAGAAAAAGAGGAAAAGATAGAAATACAGAGGATAGAAATACAGCCCCATGCCATTGGCATGGGGGGGTGACTCGAAATGAATACACCCAAGTGTACCTTAACATTTCAATGATAGCAAATGTGGTGGGAAATGTAGGGAAATACCAGTTGTAGTTGTAGCCAGACACTTCTGTACACTTTCCTCATCTGTATCCACTTGTCATTTCTATAATAAACAAGTTTAATTTTTTTTAAATACTGTAGAGCTATGCTTTGTCTAAGTGTTTGGGCCACATCTCTTAGTTCAGGCCAGTAACACTTGTCTTCAGGCTTCCCAAGGGTGACAAGAAAACACGAATATTTTTACTGAGCCCCGGGAGTGTCACTTCTAATGAGTTTGAGTCTTTTTTGGTAGGTGGGTAGAAGTGATGGTGCCTGTGGTCTTGGGTGTCAGTGTCGAAAGTGAATTTGGCCAAATATAGTTATCAACGCCCAGGAAACATCCCAGTCAACATAGCCTTAATAAATGGAACCTCTAGGCCGGAAGTAGTTTTCAGGCTGAGGGCTGCGCGCGCAGGTGCCTCGAGCGAGGGATCGTCCCGGCAGCCCCTTGCGGCCCCTGGTTGAGCCACTCTAGCCGCGGGAGGCCGCTTCTTGTTGGTGTGGAGGGAGTGGGCCAGCTGGGTGGACCCCCTTGGCCCTTGTGAGTTGGAGGTGTCCCAGAAGTCATGGGTGACTGGACTAAAAAAAGTGAAAATGAGTGCATATCCAGTCCCAGAAGGCCCTGAAGTTGGCCAGACATCAACACTAACAAAAAACAACTTCAAATTGAATTCTGTGGCTTGCTTATTCAACACCTGCTACCCACCTCTTATGTTAATTAGCATCACGTCCTGTATAAGGCTTTTAAAGTTTTACTTATAATATTGACGTGTGTGTGTGTGTGTGTGTGTGTGTGTGTGTGTGTGTGTGTGTGATCAAAGACACTTCTTTTTCCATCAGCCTATTGTTGCAAAGGGCTAGGCCCACAGAGAACAAGAAATAGACGCTGGAGTGGGATAGCAGGTTTCATTGTTCACCTGTGTGACTCACTGAGCAAAGCTCTGGGTCTGAGCCCCAAGCTCAGAACATGCAAGTTCTTTTACACATTTAGTTGATTAATTTTCAGAAGGGAGGGGTGTCAGATATATATATATATATATATATATATATATATATATATATATATATATATATATATATATATGCTTACCTTAAGCAGGATGCAGAAGCAGAATAGCAGTTTATCTGTGTATTATTTCTCTTCACTGCTGTATCTTGCAGGCTGCCTGGGGAGGTCCTTGTTTTGGTTACCTCAGAGGGGGCCTGTGAAGAAAGCTTTATTTTCTTTCTCATATTGTTCCTAGGTTTCTAGCCAAGAGTGGTCTTCAAGGACATGGCCAGGCTCTGCCTCACTGTAAGAATGAAAATACCCAGAGACTTGATTTAAACATACATTATCACCTACACAGTGTATGAGAATATATCCCTTCCCTGATATAATTGTAACTTTTTAATCAAAACACCAAATATAAGTGGGTTGTGGAGGCACATGCCTGTAATCCCAGTACTTGGGAGGATGAGACAAGAGGATTGCAGGTTTGAGGCCAGCCTCAACAATTTAGCAAGGCCCTCAGGAACTTAGTGAGACCCTATTTCAAAATAAAAAAATAAAAATAGGGCTGGAGCTAAGAGATAGGACACACCTGAGTTCAGCCCTCAATATCAAAAACAAAGAAATGCCAACGTGGTGGCGCAGGCTCACAATCCCCGTGCTTGGGAGGTGGAGACAGGAGGATCGCGCAGGTTCGAAGTCACCCGCGCTGGCTTAACAGACCCTGTTTCCAAAAAATAAAAAGTATAAAATAGGTCTGGGAGTGTAGCCCAGAGGTAGAAGGGCTTCCAGGAACCCCAGTACCACCAAAAAATAAAAAACAAACAAAATCACCAAATATAACATTTGAAGTTTTCTTTTTTTTTCTTCCTTTTGGTGTACCTGGGATTGAACCCAGAGGCATGGTACCTCAGAGCTACACTCCCAACCCTGTTTTACTTTTGTGTGTGTGTGGTACTGGGGATGGAACCCAGGGGACACTCTACCTCTGACCTATACCACCAGCCATATATATATATATATATATATATATATATATTTAATTCTTTATTTTGAAACAGATTCTCACTGAGTTGCAAAGAGACTCACTAAGTAGGTGAGGGTGTCTGCAAGTGGCAATACTCCTTTCTCAGACACCCAAATGCTGGGATTACAAGCATGTGCCACCATGCCTGGCCCCCGTTTTACTTTTGAAAAGAAGATTGCTAAATTGCTGAAGTCTTCTCTAATTTTCTGAGGCTGGGCTTGAATACAGGATCCTTTTGCTTTTAGTATCCCAAGTACCAGGATTACAGGCATGCACCACCAGGCCCAGCTGATATGGTTCTTAAAGTGGCTTAACTAGTCTCTTGGTCTACATGTAGTCTATTGATACATGTAGTCTATTGATACATGTATTACATTGTATGAAAAGTATCAAAACGCAGGTCCAGTGTGGTGGCACACACTTGTAATCCCAGTACCTCAGCTACTTAGCCAGGCCTACAATTTAGTGAGACCTTGTTTCAAAACAAAGAATGAAGAATAGGGCTGGGGGTGTAGCTGGGAGGTAGAATAGCACTGTTCTATCCTCATTACTGCAGAAAGAAAGAAAGAAAGAAAGAAAGAAAGAAAGAAAGAAAGAAAGAAAGAAAGGGAAAAGAGAAAAAGAGAGAAAGAAAGAGGGAGGGGGAAGAAGAAAGGTATCAAAACTTTGATATCTTGTTTCATCACCACTCCTTTTCAATATAGTCCTTGAGACTCTTGCCACAGCAATAAGAAAAGAGAAGGAAGTCAAAGGAATTCAAATAGGAAGAGAGGAATTAAAATTATCCTTATTTGCATATGACGTGATCCTTTATCTTGAAGACCCTAAGAACTCAACCAAAAGACTTCTTGAGCTGATTAACAAATTCAGCACGTTGCAGGATACAAAATCAACCTAAAGAAATCAGTGGCTTTTCTTTACACCAACAGTGAATCCACAATGAAAGAAATAAAGCAATCTCATTCACTATAACCTCAAAACCAATAAAATACCTAGGAATAAACCTAACCAAAGATGTAAAAGACCTCTACAACAAAAACTATAAAACATTAAAGAAATAAATTAAAGAAGACCTTGGAATATGGAAAGACCTCCCCTGCTCATGGATAGGCAGAATAAATATCATCAAAATGGCCATTCTGCCAAAAATGATTTATAGATTCTATGCAATTCCCATTAATTACCAATGACATTCTTTACAGACCTAGAAAAATCAATCATGAACTTCATATGGAGAAAGAAAAGACCCAGAATAGCCAAAGCAATTCTCAGCAGTAAGAACCATGCAGGAGGCATCATAATCCCAGACTTCAAATTATACTATAGATTAATAGTAGTAAAAACAGCATGGTACTGGCACAATAAGAGGTATACTGACCAGTGGAACAGAATAGAAGATACAGAAACAAATCCACACACCTATAGTCAATCTTTGACAAAGGGGCCAAACTCATATGCTGGAGAAAAGGCAGCCTTTTCAACAAATGGTGCTGGGAGAACTGGCTATCCATTTGAAGAAAGATGGAACTAAATCCTTACCTCTCACCATGCACAGGAATCAAATGGAGATGGATTAAAGACTTAGAAATTAGACCAGAAACTGTGAAGTTATTAGAGGAGGGCATAGGGTCAACACTACAACATATAGGCACAGGCAGTAACTTTCTCAACAAAACCTCCAAAGCTCAGGAAATTAAAGCAAGAATTATCAAATGGGATGGTATCAAACTAAAAAGTTTCTTCTCATCAAAGGAAACCCACCAAGAACCTAAAGAGGAAGCCTACAGACTGGGAGAAGATCTTTACCAGTCACCACTCTGATAGGGGGCTGATATCCAGAATTTACAAAGAGCTCAAAAGACTCTGAACTAGCGAAACAAACAACCCAATCAACAAATGGGCAATGAATTGAATAGACACTTCAAAAGAAGAGATACAAATGGCCAGTAGACACATGAAAAGATGTTCATCATTAGCCATCAGGGAGATGCAAATCAAAACTGCACTGAGATTCCATCTAACCCCAGTCAGTTTGGCAAGCATAAAGAAATAAAATAACAACAAATGCTGGCGAGGATGTGGGGAAAGAGGAACTCTTTTACACTGTTGGTGGGAATGCAAACTAGTTCAGCCACTATGGAGATCTGTGAGGAGATTCCTTAGAAAACTGGGAATAGATCCACCATATGATCCAGCTTTTCCATTCCTGGGTATTTTTCCAAAGGGGTCGAAATCAGAGAACTACAGCAACATATGCATACCCATGTTCATAGAGGCACAATTCATAATAGCCAAAATATGGTAACAACCTAGGTCCCCATCAACAGATGAATGGTTTGCAAAATTATGGGAAATACACACTATGGAATTCTATTCAGCCATAAAGAAGAACAAAATCATGTCATTTGTAAGAAGACGGAAAGTCCTGGAGAGCATTATGTTAAGTGAGATCAGCCAAACACAGAAAGAGAAGGGACATATGTTTCCTCGAATATGCCGAACTAAGGAGCATTGGGGATACCAGAGGGACTCCAGATAATGGAAGGGGAAAACAGCAAAATTTGAATGGAAAGCTAGGAGAGGAAGAAGGCTGAAGTTGATTAATGAGGGACTACTTCCAAATACGTAAAAAGTATGAATATAGCAAGGTTACCCTGGGTATTAATTGTCGGGAAGGGGGAAGGGAAATGAGGGGGAGGGGAGAAAGCACCAACTACAGATTAAATGTATGCCATTTACTTTCAATTAAAAAAAATAAATATATGAAGTGTCTTTAATGTGTTAACTATATGTAATATATCTAGTAATACACTTTAAAATATTCTTACAAAACTGATGACATTGCAAAATTTACAATTTTTTTCCAAAAGAAAAATGAATTTTTCTTTTCCTCACTTTACAGATGCAACAGCTTGAGAGACAAGTTATTGATGCTGAACGTCAAGCAGAGAAAGCATTTCAACAGGTCGAGTATAATTTCAGCTTATTTTCCTTTCTCTTCTCTCTCTTTTTTTTTAGTGTAAGGAATGAAGATAGGAGGCAATATAGAACCAAATGTTGGCGAGGTAAAGTCTGTGCAAAGAGAAGTAAAGATGAGTTATATTTAACTAGAATTAAATTCTGAACTGGGTTTAAATCCAAAGAATAACATTTATTTGACTGGAAAAGTTTTTAATTTGAGTTTCGATTTCGTTACTCATACAAAACGAGCTAGCTCATATCTGCAGAGCTGATAGTCTTTGTGTTGTACAGAGGTTTTTTTTTTAACACAGTGACTAAGAACAGAGGCTCTGGAGCCAAACGGCCTGGGTTGAAATCTGCCCCGCGACTTACCACTCAGTAAGTTGGCCCTCAGCTAATGTAGTGCCTGTCTCATAGTATTTTGTGGAAACTGAATGGGTTGTTATGAGTAAAATGCTTGGAATACTTTGCAGCACATAGAAGAGCTATGTAAATGTATGTAATTTAATTGAAGCTAATTAAAGGGACTAGCATGTAGTCAGTCCTCAGTAAACGGTGGTGATGGTAGAAGTAATGGTAAGGATCTGGGGTATGCCTGTTGTTAAATGTTCTTTAGTTGATAGTATAAATTAGTGATATTCACTCTTATACTATAATGAGGCAACAATTAATAGTAAAATCATAGGTTACTTAAATTCTATGAAAGACACTTGTCATTCTCTTGTCATTCTATATAAAATACCTTTTATATAAAGAACAATTTATCTTTTTCTCCCCTTGCCTCTGTACCCACAGCTGTTTCTATATGTCCCTCTGTTCTAGCCTATCATGTCCTTTCTCTCCCCTTTCTCCTTTGATTGCCCACATTAGAGGAAAAAAAAAAGAGAGAGACTGAGGATAGTTTGTGTTTTTTTATAATTTAAATTTTTTAATCTATGTGTGGCAAATTAATTTTTGAAATTTAAACTAAGTTATTTTTATTTATTTATTTATTTTTGGTGGTACTGGGGTTCCTGGAAGCCCGTCTACCTCCGGGACACACTCCCACGGGCTACACTCCCAGACCTATTTTTTTAACCTTTTCATTTGGAAACAGGGTCTCTTAAGCCAGTGAGGCTGGCTTCGAACCAGCGCGATCCTCCTGTCTCTGCCTCCCAAGTGCAGGGATTACAAGTGTGTGCCACCACGTCCGGCTAAACTAAGTGATTTTGAATTGACTTCCCCCTCTCAAATTTACTGGATTGTAAAAGATCCAATGAAGATTCTAAAAAAAAAAAAAAAAAAAAAAAAAAAAAAAAATCCCGAAAGATAGGGATAGAAGATTGTTCACTCCTTTCAAGGTACAAGAATCCCCATTGCCAATGCAAGAGAATCAAATCATGACAGTTTGTAGCTATCAGTGCTTAATGATAGACTTTGATAAATTTAATAGGAAAAACTTATTTGGAGTTGTCCTTTGAAGATATCAGGTGATTTAATTACAGGCACTACATCTTTAAGCAAAAACATATCATGATTGGTTATTTTATTTTATTATTATTATTTTTGTGTGGTTCTGAAGGTGGACTTTTCTACATCCAGGTTATACTCCCAGACCTATTTTATACTTTATTTGGAAACAGGGTCTCACAAAGTTGCTGAGAACCTCACTAAGTAGCTGAGGCTGGCTTTGAACCTGTGCAATCCTCCTGTCTCAGCCTCTGAAGTGCTGGGATTACAAGCATGCATCACCATGCCTGGCCATGATTGGTTAGTTTAGACATACTTAGCCTTGAGTCCAAAGGAGAGAATTGCGATCTCTCAAAGTTATGATAAACTATATATATATATATTTTTTTTTGCTGAAGATTTAAAGAAGTTTATTAGAAAGATAGAAATACAGAAGATAGGTACAGCTCCATACCAGACTGGCATGGAGGGGTGACTCGAATGAATACACCCTCTATAGATATTTTTGTTACAATACTTTAAATCTATTTAGTACCAGTTTTATTATGCATTGATAGGAATTTTTTCTGTAAATTCCTTATAATGAATGTAAAAGTTGACAGGAAATGTAAACAGAGAGTAGATAAAATCTTGTGTACTGATTATATCACATTTTTAGACTATTAAGTTGGAGTAACTGAATTTTTTTTTTCGTACTGGGGACTGAACCTAGAGGCATTCTACCTCCAAGCTATGCCCCTAGCCCAATTTTGTTTCTTTATTTGAAAATAGGGTCTTATGTTTTTGAGAGTCTCCCAAGTACCAGAATTACAAGCATGCACCCCTACCCATTTGCTGTTTTTAACTGTGGCCTCTAAATTTTATGTTGCTTGAATTCAGCTTATCTTTTTTTTTTTTTTATGGTACTAGGATGGAACCCAGAGGCATTCTTCCTCTGAGCTATACCTCCAGCCCTATTTTTTATTCTTTATTTTGAAACAGGGTCTCACTGAATTGTGAAGGGCCTCATTAAGTAACTGAGACTGTCGGCGAACCAGGATTCTCCTGTCTCAGCCTCCCAAATGCTGGGATTACAAGTGTGTGCCACCATGCCCAGCTCAACTTATCTTTTTTCATTAAAAAACTGCATTTATATTAACCAACAAGAGACATTTTACCACTATAAGCAGTAGCCAGCTCAACTCTGTACTTTAGATTTATAAATTTTTCTGTGTTTATTAACATGTTTACTGTATGCATTTTCTTTGTTTATTAATGAGTGGCACCACTTTCATAACCATTTTCTCTGACAAAAATATCACACATTTTGTCAGATAAATTTTAGCAAATTGTATATTTAATATTACAATATATTTTTATTTTTCTTGTTTGCAAGTTTTAAAAGCAGTGCATATAAGTAAATCCAGTACTACTTATGGGTATTCTTGTGAGACAGAAAGCAGCATTTTTGGGATGTCTTAACAAATACCTGGTTAAATATTTAGTGTACTGAATACTTGGTACACTAATTTATTGATTCTGTCTTTTGAGGCTTAGTCCTTTGCCTGTATTTGATTCCGGCTTGGTAGGACCTTACTTTAAGTTCCCTGTGACCATTCTACTCTGTGGGTTTATCTGCCTTTTAGTAAAGTTATCTCGTAGTACTGGTGCCATTTGGGGCTCACAGCAAATTATTATTGCTCCGTCTTCCTAATATCTTTGCCTACTCGTTACATAGAAAACAAACTTATTACTCTTTTTATCTTTCACTTTCATCAAGAAGGATCCTGATTTATAAATCTTGGAAAGTCACATCGAAATAATTGCTTAAAATATGATTAGACAGGAAAATGGATGGAACTGGAGTACATTATGCTAAATGAGATTCGTCAGTCACAAAATTGGATGCTCTCCCTAACATTCAGAAGCTAGGGAGAAAATGGGTCATAGGAGGAACTCTAGGCGAAGAAGGAGAAACCATACATGAGTGAATGAGGTGACCTAACTGAGGAGGATGGGAGGGGAAGAGGGAAATTCCATAATGTACATGATGTACATTCACAAACATGTCAGTCACTAAGCCAAACGGGAGAAGGAGGGAGGAGGAGGAAATTGAGGAAGGGCCAAATGAGTGATGTGTGCATGTCTGCCTCTACTATCTTGTACCCCACTAAGATGTGTAACTACAATGCACCAATAAAAAATTTTTAATGTGATTAGAATGATGAATTAATTTATAATACATCTTAAATAGCTGGAAAATAAGCTGGGCGTGGTGGCGCACACTTGTAATCCCAGCATTCGGGAGGCTGAGACAGGAGTATCACAGTTCGCGGACAGCCTCAGGTACTTAGTGAGGCCCTCTGCAACTCAGTGAGACTCTATTTCAAAATAAAGAATAAAAAAATAGGGCTGGGGGTGTGACTTGGAGGTAGAATGTCCCCGGGTTCCATCCCCAGTGCTGCAAAAAAAAAAAAAAAAAAAAAAACAAACCTAGAAAATAGTCTAAGATTCAAAATACTCTAAATTTCTTTTTACTGTCTAAATTAGGAATCATTGTCATACCGTTGCAACTTACATACAAGTAGGAAGTGTCAACCTTGACCCCAAAATAGTCACAAGGGCTGGTGGTGTAACACCATGGTAGAGTGCTCACTTAGTATGTTTGAGGCCCTGGTTTTGATGCATCCCCAGCACTACAAAACAAAACTAAAATCAAAACAATCACATCTTAGTTACTGATAGTGAGGGAGGAGGGAGGAGGTGAGAAATGGGAAGGAAATGAAGACAAGGATAGTTAGAGTAGGAGTAATGTTTCCAGCACTTGCTTTTCCACTATGGCCCGGGAAGTGGAAATTAGCATTGGCAAGTGTATGCATGTCCACAAAACTACTTTCAAATTCAGTGACATGGTAGCTGGTCTTGTAGGACCCAGAAAAGCTATTATACTCATGGTTATGGTTTGTTAAAAGGATACAGATTAAAATCCACAATGGAAAAGGCAGCCAAGAGAAACCAGGTACAAGTTTCTGTTTGCTCTCTTGTAGTGGAGTTGCACAGAGATGGGCCTATTCCTAGTATCAGTGATGTTTGACAACATGTCTGTAGCTCTCCTGAACTGCGCTGTCCATGATCTTTGTTGAGGATCAACCATGTGGATCTGAAGTACCCATGCAGCTGACTTTACTCAGTCTTCAGCTTCCTTATCTCTTTGTCCCCTGTCCAAGGTCAAAGTGGTACAGCATGGCCTAGGGCCCCAAGTGAACAAAAATAGGTAATTACTATCAATACATAGTATTAACTTTCTGTTGTCACCCAGGACCTCAGGTATACAAGGGAGAGTCTTAGCAGTCAAGACTTCCCACAGGTGTAGAGGTTTTCTCCCAAAAGCCAGTCCTGTGTCCCAAAAGCCAGTTGAGGGCAGGCCAGTCCATTCTTTGGATTGTGTGGGATCTGAGTACTCCAAGTCTGCTGAATTAACCCTTTGTTTAAAAGGAACTTGGGGAAATCTAAAGATCAAAAATGTTTGGGAGGAAATAGCTAAGAAAATATACTGAGTGCAAGTAACCAGAGGCTTGCTCAGAAGTAAAGGAGAAGATATGAAGCATTCTACTCTAGAGAATATCTATGTGTAGATAATTGCAAAAGTATATTTAAACCAAATTAAGTTCATAGATGTTTGTTACTGGTCAGTCTCTGAGTAGTTAAAATATGGTTTAGGTTAAATGAATGGAGAAAGAACTGGGCTATTTTCCACATGCTTGTGGTAGGATATTTTTAAAGGCTGTTTATTTTTCTTGCAATCTCTTAGCTTTTCTGTAGACCTGAATATCATATTAATTACCAAAGAAGGTTGGGGAATCCTGTGACACTTGATCATAACAAGACCAGCTGGTAAACAGGTTGTGTATAACCATTTTGCGATCTCTTTTCCTTAAAAGATTTTGCACATTTTCCAATATATTCCTTGCCTAGGAAAGTTGTTTATCTAAAAGTAATAGTCAAAAAGTTTCACATGACAAAGATGCAGCCAAAGAGTTATGTTGCATTCATTCATAAAAGAGCAGCTTTCAAGTCAAACATGCTTTTCAGGATAAAAGAGTATTCCAAATCATAATTGTCCAAGACTGTAGACCTTCCCTAAGTAATAATAAGGCATCTTTATGTAGCAACTCAATGTCTGTAGGGTGGCTTGCTCTGACTTAATAAAAAAAGACTAGAGTTGAAGGTCTGGCAGTATGTATTTCTATTCTTATTCAGTTATGTTTTTCTGGAGATTGATCTTCTATTACTCTGAACTCAGATGAGAACTACCATTCTGAATTTGGGTTCTCCTCTTCTCTCCTTGCTTCCACAGCTATAGAATATCTTCTGTGCAACTGGAACTATCTTCTTAAGATTGACCCTTGGTTTTTATTGCCCAGCTGTTTGTCCTGCTTGGGCAGTTTTTCATGACAAATCTCTGATGTAGACTTTTGTCTTTGATACAGATCTTTGTCCTCCAGCTCACGCAGAAAGCCCACTCTATTATGTTAAAGAGTCTAAATCTAAGGTAACTGAAATTATTGTTTGAATAGTGGGATACATTTTTCTTCTATTTTTGATCCATTTTTATTTTTATAGTTTCTAGCCATGTGGATAGTGTTTTAAGTAGAGCCATTTTGGCATCTGAATTAAATTTGTTTTTATTCAGTGAATCCACAGATGAAACCTGGTATTCATGATTAAAAAAATAAAACCAAACCAACCTCTGCACCTTCGTTCTGAAAAGTCTCGTTAGTCAAATATTTTTTAACTTGAAGTAAGGATTTATTTTTATTTTTTAGGGATATTTTTAATAGTTTACTATTTTTCATTTTTGCTATTTTTATTTTCATAATCACTTTTACATTATTTTTCTCCATTGTATCTATAATCTAAGTCATTGAAAAAAATTCTTATTAACTATTTGGAATATATAGAATAAAACTCTTAATATGGTCCTCAATACTCTCTTTTTCTTACTACCATTAACACCTCCCTTATTTAGCCCTCTTTGTAAAGTCTCTGGTAAGGCTTCCAATTCACTAGACTCTGTAATCAAGGATCAGATTTGTGATTCACAGAAAGGTAAGAGAAAAGCACATGTACATGGTGATGCACACCTGTAATCCCTGCAACTCAGGAGACTGAGGCAGGAGGATCACAGGTTCAAAGCCAGCCTGGGCGACTTAGTAAGACCCCATCTCAAAACTCAATCAATCAATCAATCAATCAATCAATCAAGCTGGGCTGTTGCCCAGTAGTAAAGAATCCTTGGACTCAATCCCTAATACCATAAAAAAGGGGTGACAGTAAAACCTAAACTTCACTATGAATTGAATAGGTTTACATAATCAGTATAGGTCAGCTGATACAATTTGCAGATTTGCCCTTCTAAGACTTCATATTCCATGATGTGTTTGGCAGAAGATCCGAGCAGTGCCAATATATCTTAGATATTAGATATTACGTGAAGCACCACTCACCCCCAGCCATGCACTTATTGCTTTTATCAACTGTGTATAATGTACTGAATGATTTTCACATGTTTATTATATTTGTTATCTCTCCCACTAGAATGTAATTTCTATTTATAAATATCTACAGGCAGAGATTTTGGGGTCTCTTATTCACTTGCCTTCCCAAGGACCTTTATGGTCCTTGGCAGGTATTCAGGGGACATTTGTTAAGTGAACAAATCAATGAGCCCTCACTGAATGCGTTCTCCTTCCTGTATCTAGTCTCTTCTCATTATTTGTTATGATTTTGTCATTTGGGTCTGAAAATTTCTTTTGTTTTCCTTTTTCTTTTCACTGTGTGTTTCTTTTTCTCCTAAGTTTGATCTTCTGCTTCCAGATGTGTTGCATCAGGTCGTCTGATTTGAGTCTTACCACTCAACTCTTTTATTTTATATTCATACCTTGTTTAAGATGTAAAAAAATGGGGGCTAGAAATTTTCTGCTTCTATGCAAACACTTTTTTGTTGATCTAGTAAACATATTGATCTAGCACATTACTGTTGATCGAGTAAACATATACATTATCATATATGATAGCAATATTCAGATAATATGTATTTTTATGTATCTCAAAGGTAAAACCACTTTGCAAAATTGTCTTTAGACTTTACAATTATTGAATATGTTAAACTTTGCTGCTTAATATTTTTCTTTTATTTTGGTACCTTTTAGAAATCTATATAATTTTAAAGTAAAATTCTGAGTTAATATTATAATAAATTAAGTGTGGGCAAAATTTGAATATTTTATACTCTCAATTTAGGTACAAGTTATGGAAGAGAAATTAAAAGCAGCTAATATCCAGACCAGTGAATCGGAAATGAGGTTATATAAAAAGTGTCAAGATCTGGAGTCTCTTCTACAGGAAAAAGATGACATCATTCAAAATTTGGAACTGCAACTTGAAGAACAGGTAGGAAAATTTTAATCATCAAAGACATAACTGTGTGCACTTGTTTGTGAGTAATTGCAAAGATTAAAAAGAGAGAGAGCCCCTAAATATGGAGGTGAATTCTCAAGTCAACCTACAGGGTTTTGTCACATTGGTGTGAGACACAAATAAAATAGCATTCACTTGAAGTCCATTGTGATTCCAGGCAACCCTAGCATTTCTTAGATGTGAGTGTTTTTTAACTTTCAGACTTTAGAGTTTAAATGTAGTGTTTAAGAAGGAAACATTTAGTTATTAGCAGCCATTTATGTTTGTAAACTCTTTGGGGCCAATCTTTGTGTTAAATTGTTATGGTGTTGGAAATGTTTATAAGACATTATATTTTAAATATGTTTGGCACTAATCCTTATGCTTATAAAAGTATGTGCTGTTTTGAATCACTTTATTGAGATCAAGTAGAATATTTAGCTTAGTTAAAATTTTTATTACAAAAAATTACATTAGGATTATTTCCTTAAGTTGTCATTTAACTTTTTTTTTTTTTTTTTTTGCACTGAGAATGAAACCCAGGGACATTTTACTTCTGAGCTATACCCCCATCCCTATTTTTTTTTAGTCCTTTTATTTTCAAAACGATCTCATTGAGTTGCAAAGTGCCTCTCTAAGTAGCTGAGGCTGTCTGCAAAAGTCTCTGCCTCCCGAATACTGAGATTACAAGTGTGCGCCACCAAGCCCGGCTATTTAACATTATTTAAATATGACCACTATGAAATTGTTAAAATACATGCATTGTTTAGCTTCTGCATTTTTTTTTTTTATTTCTCTGGGGATTAGTGTTTCGTTAGTTCAGTGTTTTCTGGGCTTTCTACCAAGCCCAGATCCTGCCCACTGTAGTCACATTCTCAGAGTTTTGTGATTATTACCAGATTTTAAGGTTCATGAGCTAGTGTTTCTCAATGTTTATTTTTCCTGGATCTTTTAAAACTAATATTTGAAGGAGGAGGAACCCAAATCCTTGAGCATATTCTTATTCTTCTTTCCCTAACCTGGTTGACCCTCTTCATCTGTTCTTAAAATGGTTTGTTTTTGTTGATTTTTTTTCAGTGGATTGATTTCAGTGTGTGATCTTTTGGAGAAGGAGCAGAACAGTTGTTAATACTATCAATACTTGCATATGTCTTTATAGTTTCTTATTTTATATGCTGAATACTTTTTCTAAATTTTGTTTGGTAATTTTGAGGTAGGAATATTAACTTGGAAACAGTTTTGTAAATAGACTTGCCTTCTATATTTATGAGATAACATTTCCAGACCACCAACTTTATGTTTGAACTAAACAGACTGCTAATGTTATTTCAGAAACAAATAAGAATACAAGAAGCTAAAATAATAGAAGAGAAAGCAGCTAAGATCAAAGAATGGGTAACAGTTAAGTTAAATGAGGTATTTATTCCTATACTTTTTATTTACATTGTACTTCTTTTGAATATCAAGGTCATTGTAATATATGGTTATGCTGAGTGGAACAAAAAGCTCTGATCATGCTTTTTCTATCTTTTGGCACACCTGGGATAAATGGCTTTCTTTTCAGTATTCATTGTTTTTTTTAATTAAAAACATTGATAGACTCATAATGATAAGTCGTTCTAATTAGTGAATTTTAGTTCTACTTAATGCTAAATAATTATAAAACATATGTATAAATCATAAAACAAATGCATTTGGTAACTGAGAAGCACAGATTAAAAACTGAAATAGTTTTGTTTAAAATAATTTTATAGTGGAAAAAGCTAGGGGATAATAACATTCAAAACTCTAATTCTGGAAAAATAAATATTGATGCCATAGTTAACGAGGCTGATAGCCTATGCTAATAAATTCATCTGTTTGTAATTTACTTTTTGTTTTGCCTCATATAGAGTAATTACATTAACATTTTCTAAATATTATAATTTATTAGTGTATTTTAGAAATGATTATCCTTATATGAAAGAATATCACTATGTTCTTTTAGCTGGAATTGGAGAATCAGAATCTTCGTTTGATCAACCAAAACCAAACCGAGGAGATAAGAACAATGCAGTCAAAACTACAAGGTACAAATATTTTTACTAAGATAGCATAATTAGATTTATGTGGTTATATAGGATTTTACTAATTTTTGGTTTTGTTTTAAAGACTTAATTATGAATATCCTATAAGAAATTATTGTCATGAAATGAAAATTTCTGAATGAATCACAACTTCTGCACCCAAGTAAATGTTGGCTCTGAAAGAGGAAGGCAAAACAAGATAGTACTGATGATACTAGAGTGATTACCATATAAGTCATTTATATTTGATATTAATTTATATTTGTGTGTTACTATAATTTGAATCCAGAGACATCCTAACTTTGAGCTACATCCCCAGCCCTTTTTATTTTTTGTTTTGAAACAGAGTCTTTCTAGGTGTCTGAGAGTTTTGCTAAGTTGCTGAGGCTGATCTTAAACTTGTGATCCTCTTGACTCAGCCTTCCAAGTACTGGAATTACAGGAGTTTGCCACTGCTCCAGACTACTAATGTCAGGGACCATGGGCCATCAGTACCAGTCTCTAATAGTGATGGCATTTGGTCCTTCCAGGCAGTGTAGTGCTACATTTCTCTATCTTCTTGAAAGAATACAGAGGACTTTATGAAACCAGGTAGTAAAAATATTTGTATTAGAGGTATGTGCCTCAGACAAAAGTGGGCACACTCAGGATGATGTGGCTCTAGACTAGAGGTAGGTACTTCAAAAATACAAGAAGATTTTAAATTTGGCCTCAAAAAGAGAACAGTCTTTTTTTTTTTTTTAATGGCTTTATGTCTGCTTTGTTGGATATGAGAGTAGCTACTCCTGCTTGTTTTCAGTCTCCATTTGCATGCCTTTTTACATCGTTTAACTTTTTGCCTTTGAATGTCTTTGCCTATAAAGTGAATCTCTTGTAAAGAACATATAGTTGGATCTTGTTTTTAATCCACTTTGCCAATTTCTGTCTTATAATTGGGGACTTGAGGCCAATTACATTTAGTATTATTGTAGTTTGTTATTTCCCACCATTGTGATTTATATCTACTGCTTACATCAGTTAGTGTGTATGTGTGCGTGTGTGTGGGGGGTACTGGGAATAGAACCCAGGGGCATTCTACCTCTCAGCTACATTCCCAGCACTATTTTTCTTTAGTCTTTATTTTGAAACAGGGTCTCACTGAGTTGCAAAGGGCCTCATTAAGTAGCTGAGGCTGGCTGTGAACCAAGATCCTCCTGTCTCAGCCTCCCAGATGCTGGGATTATAAGTGTGCACCACCACACCTGGCTTTAAATCAGTTTTAATACTCCTTTACTTGGTTACTCTTCTAATAGGATTTGTCCCTTCTCTGGGTTTGAAGTTTATTTATTTATTTTTATTTATTTATTTTTTTGGTGGTACTGGGGTTCCTGGAAGCCCTTCTACCTCCAGGCTACACTCCCAGACCTATTTTTACATTTTTATTCAGAAACAGGGTCTCCTAAGCCAGCACGCGCAGCTGGCTTCGAACCTGCGCAATCCTCCTGTCTCTGCCTCCCAAGCGCGGGGATTACAAGTGTGCGCCACCACGCCCGGCTGAAGTTTATTTTTAATTTCTTCTGTGTTCATTATTTCTTTAAATGTTTTCTTTAGTGTTATCTTAATAATCATGAATTTGTTTAGTTGGTGCTTAACTTGAAAAAAATTTTTTTGATTACTGGGGATTGAACCCAGGGCCATACTACCTCCAAGCTATACCCAAAACCCTATTTTTTATTATTTACTTCAAAACAGAGACTCACTAAGTTGTGGAGGGCCTCACTAAGTAGGCTGACTGCAAACTTGTGCTCCTCCTGTCTCCACCTCCCAAGTACTGGGATTACTAGCATGCACCACCAGGCTTGGCTGAATGATTTTTATTTCTCCTTCAATCTTGAAGGATAGCTTTTCTAGCTATAGCAATTGAAGGGGGTCGGCCATTGGAGATAAGCAAGCAAGCAAGCAAGCAAAAGCTTTATTAAGACAGCCCAGCTCCTTTTTATATCAGGCAGCTGGGAGGAGGGGGCTTCCGCTCACAGCGGAAGATCGCACAAAGTATGGGGCGTTTACTAATTGGATGGTTCATACCCCAGTGAGTGTGTTATCAGGGGACTGGTTGTTGGGCATCCTGTGGCCCCTTTGGCAAGCTATGAGGTAACCAGCACAATCCAGAAGAGAAGCCGTAGAGGCACCATCTTTGGCATGACTGGGCTGCTTATTCTAACAGCAATCTTAATTGGAAGTTTTTTCTTTCAGGGATGAAAATGCTGGCTTTTAGAGTTTGGGTTGAAAAATCAGTTGTAATTATTATCAGTTTACCTCTGAGTGTAATCTGAGATTTTCCTCTTGATGCTTTTAAGATTTTATTTTATTTTATTCTCTTTTTTGTAGTACCAGGGGTGGAACCCAGGGTCATTTTACCTCTGAGCTACACTCCCAGGGGCATTCTACCTCTGAGTGACATCCCCAGCCCTATTTTTTATTCTTTATTTATTTTGAAACAGGGTCTCACTGAGTTGCAAAGGGCCTCACTAAGTAGCTGAGGCTGTCTTTGAACTATGATCCTCCTGTCTCAGTCTCCCAAATGCTGGGATTAAAAGTGTGCCCCACTACACCTGGCTAGATTTTATTCTTGACTTCCATGTTAGGAATTTTGATTAGAATGTGGTGTGGGAGGCTCTTTTTTTTAATCTTTTCTATTTGGAGGTCTGAATGCCTAACATATATGGATGTTCATCTCAATTCCAGGCTTGGGAAATTCTATATTATTTTACTGAAAAGGTTATCTGTACCTTTGGTTTGTTTGGTGAGAATTTCCTCAATGCTGATTACCCTTATTTTGGTATTTTAATGTTTTCTCAGACTTCTTGAATATTCTGATCATGATCTCTTATGAGATGGATGCCTACTCTCACCTCAAAATAATGGTCTGATGTGAGCCAGGAGCTCCATGTTGAGCTAGAAGCCCAAGCTGCTCACCAGTACTGTTGCCATGTAGTTCCTTTAAGTCTCTTTCTATTCTAGAAACCAGTATTTTGGGGTTTTGTCTGGTTGTTAGTTTCCACTTTCCTACCAGCTTTTCCCAGTCTTCCTACTTTAGTTTGCTGTTTGTAGACATGTGTCTTTAATTTGCTTTTGAGGGGCTACTATGATGTTATGGGTTCCTCTGATCTGCCATTTTTCTCTGTCCATGATTGATTTTTTTTTTTTTTTTTTTTTTTGCGTTGCTGGGGATGGAACCTAGGGGCATTCTATCTATGAGCTACACCCCCATCCCTATTTTTAATTCTTTATTTTGGAACAGTCTCACTGAGTTGCAGAATGCCTCACTAATTAGCTGAGACTGTCCTTGAACTGCAATCCTCCTGTCTCAGCCTCCCAAATGCTGGGATTACAAGTGTGTGCCACCATGCCCAGCCATGATTGAAAATTTTAAAGCCTGAGTATTTAGAACAGAGTTTTATGATATAGTTAAAATTCTATAAATTCTTTACATTTTCCAATGCATTGGTTTACTTTCTTTATAACTTCAAAGCTCAAGGTGGAGTGGTATGACTATCCTTTGATAGATTTTCTTAGTACACTATTCTGATGATAGCTACTCAAGTGCACACTGGGTTGAAGAAGAGGTGAATTCAACAGGGTGGAGGCATAACTCTTTCTAACTGCTTATTAAACACATAACCTAGTGTAGAGGTCTTCATACTTTAACAAAAGAACCCTGACATTTTTTTCTGTAGAATCTGAACAGGTAAGACAGTGTAGGCTTATGGGTCCAGAGTTCTGAAGACTTGCCTTATGATTGCCTCTTCTTGCTCCCTCCAAAACATTTCCACAAAACTCCAGGGTCTCACAGAATGCTTTAGAACAATACTGGTATGATAGGAGGAAAATGGGTTTTGAAGTCAACTTTAATGTCCTATTACTTAATAATTATGTCATATCTCTAGAATGCTTATCATATTAGTCAAGTAATTATAATAGTGCCTTCTGGAAAACATTATGCCAAGTGAGATTAGTCAGTCACAAAGGTAAAAAATTGGATGCCCTCCTTAATATGGGGAAGCTAGGGTTAAAATGAGTCATAGGAGGAACTCTAGATGAAGAAGGAGATATCATAAATGAGCAAATAAGGTGGGATCTGAGGAGGGTGAGAGGGGGAAGAGGGAATTCTCTAATATACATGATGTTGCTGAGGCTGGCTTGGAACTTCTGTTTCAACCTCCCAAATACTGGGATTCCAGGCATGTGCTACCACACCCAGCTAGTACTTGACTTTTCAGTAGTTATGTATAATCTAGTTTTAGTTCTGCTTTTATGTTTTTGACAATTACTCGGAAAGGGATTCGATATTTTTGTCTCTGCAGTTAAAAAGATTTTGAATATTCAAAATAAGTGAATTTTTTTTTTTTTTTTTGCAGTGCTAGGGATGAAACACAGGGGCATTCTACCTTTGAGCTACACCCCCAAGCCCTATTTTTTAATTCTTTTTTTTGAAACAGGGTCTCACTGAGTTGCACAGGACCTCACTAAGTAGCTGAGGCTGTCCTTGAACTGCGATCCTCCTGTCTCAGCCTCCCAAATGGTGGCATTACAAGCATGCACCACCATGCCCGGCTTAAATGAAACATATTTTAAATGTAGGCCTTTGATGCTAGACATTGAGGCTTGCAAATTACTGTACATAAATAAAAATGGACTTCAGGCTTTCTTTCTGCTATAATGAATGAATTTTTCATTTTTATATAGTTTGACTCTCTGCTTGCTAACTTGCTCTGAAGAAATTTAGATCTTCATTTTGATTAATAACCTTGCAGAAATTCAAGGGAAGAAGTCATCCACTGTCTCTACTCCAAAGCTCTCAGAAGGGCAGCGTCTGAGCAGTTTGACGTTTGGGTGCTTTTCATCCCGGGCAAGGAGCCCCCCTCAAGTACTGAAATCTGAAGAACTGAGCAAGCTGTCATCTAAAGAATCTGAGTTCACTGAAGGAAAAAATGTAGAAGGTATTTATGGACTACCGCAATTCACTTTTGCATTTTTTTTTTTTTTTTTTTTGGTGGTACTGGGGTTCCTGGAAGCCCTTCTACCTCCGGGCTACACTCCCAGACCTATTTTATATTTTTGAAACAGGGTCTCTTACGCCAGCGCGGCTGGCTTCGAACCTGCGCGATCCTCCTGTCTCCGCCTCCCAAGCGCGGGGATTATAAGCGTGCGCCACCACGCCCGGCCTCACTTTTGCATTTTTAAAAAGGGAAAACACTTGCTAAGATGAATTCAAATACAGCTTACTTTTCCCCTGACAACTTGATCCTTTATGAGACTATGTCTAAAGAGCAAAATCCCATTAAACTTTGTATATTTAGTTATTTGGTGTCTTCTGAGGGTTTTGACATTCCCATCTTAATACTTTTTTTTGCAGCAGGTGAAGGTAATATGTAACGTTTGTGTGTGGTGCCAGGGATTGAACCCAGGGGCATTTTACTTTAGAGCTATAATGCTCACCCCTTTGTATTTTTCATAACAGGATCTTGCTAAGATACTGCATGCTCGTCTCAAACCCACAGTCTTTCTGTATCAGCCTTCCATGTACTGACTGGGATTTCAGCTGTGAAGTGATTTTTAAAATTAAAAAGTTTAAGCCAGGTGTGGTGGTGCACACTTGTAACCCCAGCATTTGGGAGGCCGAGACAGGAGGATTGAGGTTCAAGGACAACCTCAGCTACTTAGTGAGGCCCTTTGCAACTCAGTGAGACCCTGTTTCAAAATTAAGAATAAAAAATAGGGCTGGGGGTTCCATCCTCAGTACCATAAAAAAAGAAAAATAAAATTAAAAGTTTAGCTGAGCATGTTAGTGCATGGCTGTAATCCCAGTTTTGGGGAGACTGAGACAGGAGGATTGCAAGTTCCAGGCCAGTCTCAGCAACTTAGTGAGAGCCTTGTTTCAAAATAATAAAAACAAAATAGGGTTGGGGTATATCTCAGAGGTAGAACACCCCTGGATTCAATCCCTATTGCCTCCCACCCACATACACGTTTATAATTCTACCTACAGGATATTTGCTTTAGCTGAATTTCAAATTGGAACTATACATTTTTATTTATTATTTATTGAAAACTCTTGACTTTGCAACTATATCAGTGCCAGCTTCTTTCCTTCAAAGGAGAAAACTTCAGGGAGAAGACAGCCCTAAAAGCTGTCTCTACACTGAATTATGACTTTTTGAAAAGTCCATGATGTTTCTGCAAACAGAAGACGACTTTGCTACTTACTCTCTTGCCGTTTGTGTTAGTAAGCTTTTCATCACTATAACCAAAATTTTCAACAATAAAAATTTAGAGGAAAGATTTATTTTGGCTGACAGTTTCAAAGGTTCCAGTCCACTGTGGGCAGCACCATTGCTCTGAGCCTGGAGGGGATGGTGAAGGAGAGCTGCTCAGCTAGTGGTATCCAGGAGGCAGAGCAAGAGAGAGCAGGGCCAGGGACAAATAAAGTCTTGGAAGCCACTGCTCCAGGAACCTCCTTTCTCAAACCATGCCCTCCCTGCCTACAGTTTTCACCACCTCCCAGCAAGTCAGTCTCGCGTCTATAATCCAAAATAACTGACCACACAACTTAGAAGAAGAAAGATTTATTTGCTCACAGATTTCTGGAGATTGGGGGTTCAGTCCAAGTGAGGCCGGGTTCTGGGAGTCTCACAGCAGAAAGCAAAGAGAAGTAGAGCACTAGGGCTCAGCCCTCAAATCACGGAGGCCAGAAGCGAGAGAGTGAGCAAAGAGATTCAAAGACAAAGATTCCAAGACCCACTCACCACCCCACCCACCAGCCTGGGTTTGGGGTTAGGGTTAGTAAATTATGATGGATTTATCTGCTGACAAGATTACAACCCATGTGACTTAATTACATCAACTCTGAACCTTAATACATGAGCCCTTCAGGGGACATTCTATAACCATAATGAAGTCCATTCAAATTATTAACCTCTAAAATGGATTATCCCACTGAGGTCAGAGTCCTCACAATCCCATGATTCCACTGCCTGACACATGAGCTTTAGGCGATATTCCTAGTTCAAACCATAATACCACTACTAGCATTTTTCCCCCTCCCTTTTTTTGATGGTGATGGTACTGTGGATTAAACACAGAGGCAAAAAGGCATTCTATATCTGAACTCTACCCCAACCTCTTTTATTTTTTTATACCGAGTCCCCTTAAGTTTCTGAGAGTTTCCCTAAGTTGCTGAGGCTGTCAAACCTGTGATCCTCCTGTCTTGGCCTCTTGAAGATGGGGTTCCAGGCGTGCGCCTCCATGCCCAGCTCTAGCATTTTCTTTGTTTTTTTTTTTTTTTTTTTTTTTTTTTGTGTGTGTGTGTGGTACTGGGGATGGGACCCGGGGGCATTCTGAGCTATATCCCCAGCCCTATTTTTTAAGTCTTTTTATTTTTGAAACAGAGTCTCACTGAGTTGTGGAAGGTCTTGCTAAGTAGCTGAGGCTGCCTGCGAACCGTGGTCCTCTGTTCTCAGGCTCTCGAACGCTGGGATTACAAGCGTGTGCCACCACACTCAGCTTTTACAAGAAGCCATTTAGATCTCTTCTCACCATGTAGCAGTCAGTTGAGCTCAGCTGAGGTTGCTGGTACTTTAGTTCAGGCTCTCTTGAAAATTAAGAGACTGCCTGATCAGAAGGTGTTTGTTCAGCCTCTGGTTCTGTAATTATGAAGGTCATATGTATGTTTTCAAAGTTCCTGTTCTACTTTTTGACCTAATATTTTAATTCCCTTTTATAAGACAGTGGAGCATTTTATCAATTATGCTATAAATAAAATAAGCCATATCTAAAGATATTTCTATTTTTTATTTTTGTTGTCTGATTGGTTGAACCCGGGGCATTCTACCTCCGAGCACATCCCACACCCGATTTTATTTTTGTTTTGAAACCGTCTCTCCAGGTTGCTGAGGGTCTCACTCCTGCTGAGGCTGGCCTTGAACCTGCGCTCCTTCGGTTTCAGCCTCCCAAGCACTGGGGTCACAGGTGTGCACCACCTCACCTGGCTTAAAGACGTTTTTTAAAAGTCGTCATCATCTCCTCCTCCTCCTCCTCCTCCTTCTTCTTCTTTTTGGTGCTATTGGGGTTCCTGGAAGCCCTTTTACCTCCAGGCTACACTCCCAGACACCTATTTTTTTTATTTTTATTTTTTGGAAACAGGGTCTCTTAAGCCAGTGCGGCTGGCTTCGAACCTGCATGATCTTCCTATCTCCGCCTCCCAAGCACGGGGATTACAAGCATGCGCCACCACGCCCGGCAAAAGTATTATTCTTAATATTAACAATTTTGTGCTTATGGTTAAACAAAGTACTGTAAAGAAAGCCTTTTTGTTTTTCCTCATGACTTTGTATATCTCTTGTATTAAAACTTGAGCACTGGGTTTGTTTCTTAAACTATAGCTTTGTGTTTATTATGCTCAGGTTTAATTTATGATAATTTTGGAATTTAGTGGAAGAGACTAATCATAGCATTCTTTTTTTTTTTTTTTTTTTTTTTTTTTTTTTTTTTTTTGGTGTTACTGGGGGTGGAACCCAGAGGCTTTTCTACCTCTGGGCTATAGTCCTAGATCTATTTTATATTTTATTTGGAAACAGAGTCTCACTAACTTGCTGAGGGCCTCACTAAATAGCTGAGGCTGGCTTCAAACACGTGTAATCCTCCTGTCTCAGCCTCCCAAACGCAGGGATTACAAGTGTGCGCCACTACGCCCGGCTCTGCATTCTTTTTTTTTTTTTTTTTTTTAATGCTGGGGATTGAACCCAGAGTCATTCTACCTCTGAGTTGCAACCCCAACCCTATTTTATTTTTTATTTGAGAACAGGGTCTCACTAAGTTGTTGAGAGCCTCACTAAATTGCTGAAAATGCAATCTTCAATCCTCCTGTTTTAGCCTCCCAAGTACTGGGATTATAACATGTGCCACCATGCTTAGCTGGTATAATTTTCCCTCCCTTCCTTTCTTCCTTCCTTCCTTCCTTCCTTCTTCTTTCCTTCTTTTATTTTTTTTATTTTTTGGTGGCTGCTTTCTTCAATAGTAAAAGTTGCCCTATTTCACATTTTGCCTTTTTTAGTCTTTTTATACTTTTGTCAGTTTGTTCTCCAACATATTTCTTTTTATTTCTCTCTCTCTTTTTTTTTTTTTTTTTTTTTTTTTTGGTGGTACTGGGGTTCCTGGAAGACCTTTTATCTCCGGGCTACACTCCCAGACCTATCTTATACTTTTTTATTTTTGGAAACAGGGTCTCTTAAGCCAGCTGAGGCTGGCTTCAAACCTGTGCAATCCTCCTGTCTCCGCCTCCCAAGAGCAGGGATTACAAGCGTGCGCCACCATGCCCGGCACATATTTCTTTTTAAAGCTATTTAATTTTGATACAATTACACTTAAGTATTAGGGCTCTGTGCCTTTTTTTTCCCTGCACAGTACTGGTTATTGAACTCAGGGCCTCATGCATACTAGACAAGCACCCTACTTCTGAGGCACACTCCCAACCTCATGAGGCGCTCACTGAGTTGCCCAGGCTGGCTTTGAACTTGCAGTCTTCCTGCCTCTTCCTTCCAAGTAGCCACTGCACTTGGTAACAGGTGCTCTTTGCTTTATATAAAGCTTGGTGTTCAAACTTTTACTTAAAACAGACAAGCCGGGCGTAGTGGCGCACTCTTGTAATCCCAGCATTTGGGAGGCTGAGGCTGGAGGATCGTGGTTCGCAGACAGCCTCAGCTACTTAGTGAAGCCCTTCGCAACTCAGTGAGACCCTGTTTCAAAATAAAGAATAAAAAATTGGTCAGGGGAGCCGGGCGTGGTGGTGCATGCTTGTAAATCCCCATGATTGTAAATCCCCGCACTTGGGAGGCTGAGACAGGAGGATTACACAGGCTCGAAGCCAGCCTCAGCTGGCTTAAGAGACCCTGTTTCCAAATAAAATATAAAATAGGTCTGGGAGTGTGTCCCGGAGGTAGAAAGCCTCTGAGTTCCATCCCCAGTACCACACACACACACACACACACACACACACACACACACACACACCCATAAAACTAACAAAGAGTAATGTAAGTTAATCGTATTCACATGAATTGCCAGTGTCTAGCGTGTAGTTACATAACGCTAAATGTACAGCAAGATTTTTATTTCGAAAGACAATGTGCTGATATGATTTATCCTCTTCTAGAAATAGTAATCTCAGAGAAGTCTGCTGATAACCAAACTCAAGAAAATGACAGGGGCCAGAGAACCTTGCGTCAGACCGCTTGTGTCTCAGAGCAGCATCGGAAAGCGAGAACAAGCGTTGCTACCGATGGTGGCACGTCCCAGAACTCTGGGGTTGCAGGCAGTGACTGGAGCTCGGAGGAGGAAGACGGGAGCAGAGGGAGATGTAAGTCCAGGTGCACGTCCACCCTCTCCAGCCACACATCGGAGGAAGGCGCCCGAGGTGGCAGGGTGGGAAGCGAAGCGTACCTGACAGCGTCTGATGACAGCAGCTCTGTATTTGAAGAAGAGACTTTTGGAGTAAGGAGACTGGAACACAAGAAGCTGTATTCTTGGCAGCAGGAAGCACAGTGGAAAGCTCACAATCATCTTCTCCGAAAGGGAAATTCTGAGTCAAATAAAAAAGAGCAAGATAGTTCCTCTGATGAACTCAATAAGAAATTCCAGTCTCAGAGACTGGATTATTCATCCTCATCAAGTGAGGCCAACACACCAAGCCCTATTTTGACCCCTGCTTTAACTCCAAAGCATCCTACTTCACTCCCTGGAAAAGGGGCTCAATCGGTGCCCTCCTCACACCTGCCACCCCCCAAGTTAAGGATTCCTAACGTTTTCAGTATCAGTGTGGCACTTACCAAAAGGCACTTAAGCCAGCCACAGTTAAGTTCCGACAGGATGTTTGGTACAAACAGAAATGCTATAAGCATGATTCGACCACTGAGACCTCAAGAGACCGACCTCGATCTGGTCGATGGGGAAAGTACAGAAATTGTAGAGAACATGGACACGAGTTGTGATGATGGATTGTTTTCGTGTGACTCCCTGGAATCTCCACACTCAGATGACCAGGAAAACTGTGACCCAGCCAAGAAGGCAGCGAGCAGCAAGCCTCCCACTCCACCCTTGCACCGCTTTCCCTCTTGGGTAATTACATTTTTGTGCATGACATGCGCCTAGTTTTTTTCAACATTCATTTTCAAGTTGTGCTTCTTTTCCTGTTTCTTTTCAAATCCAGCTTGGTCCTGGTAATTTCCAGTTTTCAGGATGCCAATTTCCCTTTTTATTTCCACAGTGAGTTCTGAATCACTGAGAAATATGTAGAAAGGACATTGAAATATTACCGATTTCTTAGTAAAAATTGACTTAAGTGAATTCGTAGTCCAGTACTAGATTTTGGAATTACTTACATTTTTTTTTTTTTTTTTGTGGGTCTGGGGATGGAACCTGGGCGTTCAACCTCTGAGCTACACCCCCGCCCTATTTTTTATTCTTTATTTTGAAACCGGGTCTCACTGAGTTGCAGAGGGCCTCACTAAGTAGCTGAGGCTGTCCACGAACCGCGATCCTCCAGTCTCAGCCTCCCAAGTGCTGGGATTACAAGCGTGTGCCACCACGCCCGGCTAGGAATTATCTAAATTTATTCACACAGGCCCAGGCAGTGCTGGTCCATTCCAGGCTTCCTCCAGTGAGGTGGCACTCTGCTGAAACATATGACCTTCTCAAGAGAAAGGAGAGAGGAAGGTGCTGTCTCTGCATGTCAAGGAAGAGAAAGTGAATGGGTGGAGAGAGAGCAGGAGCGTTAGAGGTTCCTACCTTTGTAAGGAAACATCAGAGTGTAGGGAAGAAAAGTTCCCACTAACTGCTCACTTGGGTAAACTCTGAACCAGGATACTTAACTCTTGTGGTCATCAGTTTTTGACTAAAACTAAGTTCATCAGTTTTTTAACTTAGTTATTTACTTGATTGTCTTAAGAGAAGTTTCATTTTAAACTCTTTATGAGCTTATAAATCAATTGTTTTAATCAGAGCATCTTTATACAGATCTAAAATAGACTGAATCTTCTTTTTTCATTTTAATTGTTTATTTTTATTTTTGTTTTTAAATTTTTTTTTATTGGTGCACTGTATTCATACATCATAATGGGATAAAAAACTTGTGTAGAGATACATGCACACATCTCCCAGTTAGCCCCTACCCAATCCTCACACCATTCCCTCACCATCCCTCCTTCCCATGCTTGGTTTAGTTGTTGACATCTAATATTATAGCAATTTATCCAGAATTAACAATGATAATCTCACATAACAGATTCATTTGTCTGATATCAAACTTTTGGTCACTTAGAGATAACATTTCAATACTTCTTTTTGATTTCTTTCTTACCAGAAGATATTTTTTCTTTTTTATTAAGGTGAAACTATCATACATTTATTTATTTTTCAGAAAAAAATCTATCCTAACATGAAAATATGAACTCTAAATATCCAAAACAATCTTGAAAAAGAACAAAGCTAGAAGATGTACATTTTCTGATTTCAAACCTTATAAAGCTACAATAATTGAAACAGTGTAGTACTGCTATAATGGCAGATATATAAACCAGTGGAGTAACATAAAAAGCCTAGAAATAAATTCTTCCATATATGGTCAAGTTATTTATTTATTTATTTTTATTTTATTTATTTATTTATTTATTTATTTATTTATTTATTTATTTATTTATTTTTGGTGGTACTGGGATTCCTGGAATCCCTTCTACCTCTGGGCTACACTCCCAGACCTATTTTTACATTTTTATTTGGAAACAGGGTCTCCTAAGCCAGTGCATGCGACTGGCTTCAGACTGCGCTATCCTCCTGTCTCTATTTCCCAAGCGCGGGGATTACAAGCGTGTGCCACCATGCCCGGCAAGGTCAAGTTATTTTTGACAAGGTTTCCATGAACATTTGGTGAAGGAAATAATAATCTTTTCACTAAATATTGTTGAAAAATAATAATTACATGAAAAAGAATAAAATTGGACCCTTACCTAACACCATATGCAAATATTAACTCAAAATAGATAAAAGGCCTAAATGTAAATCTTAAGACTATAAACTTTTAGAAGAAAACCAGGGTCATAAAACTTCACAACATTGAAATTGGCAGTGATTTCTTGGATATGATTTCAAAGGCACAGGCAACAAAAGAATAAATGAGCTTCCTAAAAAAAAATATATATTGTACATCCAAAGACAGTGTAAACAGAGTTAAAAGTTACTGATAGAATGGGATAAAATATTCCCAAATGCTATATCTGAAGGTATTCTAATGAGACCATTAACCACTACTGCAATAATTAACCCACCAATTGTGTGATATTTCTTAGGAATACCTACATTGCTAGATTTAAAAAACAATTCTTACCACATTTGAAACAGAGTGAATTGGTATGTTTTAGAGATTTAAGTTTTCCTTTGCACATTGGCATAACTTAATCTTTCACCCCCAGAGAAACATCTGAGTTGCAGGATTTTTGTATTTTGAAGTCATATTCTTTTAGTATTTTTTTAAAGTAATAACTGCCCTAATTTTAAGCAAATTAAGGCAGACATGTTTTCTTAATAAATTCAGACCTTGATATATATCTTTTTTTATTTGTTTTCAAGAGAACATTCCATATCAGTGTCCATGTGAAACTCTGTCAGTTATTACTAAATTCTGGATGGAACACAGAAAATGAAGTTAGTGGCACGCGAACCCCAAATTCCAATTATGTTGCTCTGTAGGCGGTGATAAAATGAAACTTTGCCTCCTGTATTGAGATTTTCTGGGGGATTTAGCTTTGGCTTTCAAGTTTATTTTATTTGGCAAACACCTTAGCTGCTTTTTTGCCTCTCACTTTTCCTCTTCTTCTGAAGCTATTTAGTCCTCAAAGATCGTATTGCTTTTTTTTTTTTTTTTTTTTTTTTTTTTTTTTTTTTTTTGCAGGTCTGGGGATGGAACCCAGAGGCATTCGACCTCCGAGCTTCACTCCCTGCCCTATTTTTTATTCTTTATTTTGAAACCGAGTCTCACTGAGTTGCAGAGGGTCTCACTAAGTAGCTGAGGATGTCCGCGAACTGCGATCCTCTGGTCTCAGCCTCCCAAATGCTGGGATTACAAGCGTGCGCCACCATGCCTGGCTTTGTATTGCTTTTTAAAAGCCATCCAACAGGCTGGCCAAGTTTGAGGGGTTTTATTTCTGTGTTTCCCAGGTATTTTCAGATTTATTTTCAAAGGAAAGATATGTTCTCATTATCTCCATTAGTAAGAGTTTATTTGAACTGTTTATTTAATAATAATGTAATGAAAGCTGGGCGTGGTGGCACACATTTGTAATCCCAGCATTTGGGGAGGCTGAGACAGGAGGATTGCGGTTCATGGACAGCCTCAACTACTTAGTGAGGCACTTTGCAACTCAATGGGACCCTGTTTCAAAATAAAGTATAAAAAATAGGGCTGGGGGTGTAGCTCAGAGGTAGAATGCCCCTGGGTTCTATCCCCAGTACTGAAAAAAAATTATAATGATAATAATACAATAACTAATATTAACTTATTTAGCCATATATAAGCTCTAGAGTATTATTTTCATTCCATATTAATGTACTTGTGTCAATTTTGCTGAAATATTCTCAGAATTAAAAATTTGGAACTTGCCGGGCGTGGTGGCGCACGCTTGTAATCCCCGCGCTTGGGAGGCAGAAACAGGAGGATCGCGCAGGTTCGAAGTCAGCCCCGCGCGCTGGCTTAGGAGACCCTGTTTCCAAATAAAAATGTAAAAATAGGTCTGGGAGTGTAGCCCGGAGGTAGAAGGGCTTCCAGGAACCCCAGTACCACCAAAAAAAAAAAAAAATTTGGAACTTACTGTATTAAGGCATAGCCTGTCTTTACTTAACTGGAATATCATTCAAAATACAATGGTCACTGTAGTGGGACCACCTGGGATTCAGAAGCACCTCTGTGACTCTGTGAGTCAACTCCTTAGAAATAAGTGACACCCACCGCCCCCACCCCAGACAGCTTGCCCTCTCACTTGCAGTGATTCTCACTTGCCTTCTGCCTGGTGTTTGTGGTCTTTCTGCTCTGCCCACTCTGCTGTTGGTCTCTGAGTATGTATCTTACCACAATCTCAAGGAAAATGCATCTGACTCATTTCTTCACTCTTCAATATAAAGTGCCCCAATCATCAGAGATCTGCCCATCACCTTCTGGACCACAGGCTAGCTTGAAAGAGGATGGCACTGATTGCCTACTAGACCCTGATTCAACCCACTGTGATCACGTTAGACCCATTGTAAAATGCAGGACATGGTGATCTATGCATTAGAAACCACCTGGGATCCCTTTTTTCATGGGGGAAGGACTAATAGCCTTTCCAGTATCTATTTTAGACATCTCTCTCCTAAGAAGAGAAAACAAAATAACCTACTTTTGGAAAAGGATAATATAAATTCCACTGCAATTCTCATTTATGACCTTAGGTATTTTCTACTGGACTGAAATTTGTATTGAAATAAGGAGATGAAAGCATTCAATGCTACTCAATGATTGCTAATGAAATCAAGTTTCTCCTGTCTTCTTTTATTCTTTAATCATGTTCCAGAATGGTAGAATATTAAAGAAGGTATTTGTGTGTAATCAATGATTGTGAATAATTTCTGGCTTCATGTCACAACTATTCAAGGTTTTTTTTTCTTTTTTCTTTTTTTGAATTTAACCATTTTCTAGAATGGTAGAATATTAGGAATGGTGTTTATTTGTAGTCAGTCTCTTACTTTCTCCCTGTATCTTTAAAAGATCAAGCAAATGTTTGGGAACAAAGATAAATAATGGAATGACTAACAGGAAAAATCTCTGCAAGTATGATAATGGCATATTTTATTGGCACTGCTGAGTTTTGTCTAGTGAATATCGAGGAACAAATGAAAATGTGTATTGAAAGTAATCATTTCTTTACTTAAAATACCCTGTTCAAACCTCTTTTTTACATTAGGAAGGCAGAATTTATGCTGTTGCCAAATCAGGCATTCGAATGTCTGAGGCCTTCAGTATGGACACTGTTAATAAAAGTAAGTGCTCTGCATGCTGCAACACAGGTGAGACTTGAAGACATCAGGCCGAGCAGTAGTATGATCTAGACCCATGATACAGTCACCAAAAAAGCAAATACTGTAAGAGTCCATGTGAAAAGGGTAGCAAAAGTCGTCAGATTCCTAGAAACAGAAAGTACAGTGGTAATGCCAGGGGCTGAGGAGTGAGTGGGGATAACTGGTGTGTTGTTTAATGGATTTAAAAGATCAGATTTATAATATGAAAAAGCTATGGAAGTCTTTTTTTATAACAATGTAAATTGTACTTAACACTACTGAATTGTACACTTAAAAATGGTGAAAGTGGTAAATTTTGTTTTATGTACTTTTTACCAGAGTAAAACGTGTGTGATTTTACATCATTGTTTCACTAACCAAGAACTTCATAAATGTCTGAAGTTATTGAAATAAATCAAATTATGTAAACTTTGAGGAAATGACTTGTAAGGTTGCTGAGATTATGTATGTATGTTTGTATGTAAATGTATATATATATGTATGTATGTTTGTGTATATATGCACATACATACTGGGGGTTGAACCTATGGTTTTTCTACCTCCAATCTACACCTTCAGCCCTCTTTTATTCTTTATTTTGAATCAGTGTCTCCTAAGTTGCTGAGGGCCTTCTAAATTGCCAAGGCTGGCTATGAACCTGCGATCCTCCTGTCTCAGCCTCCCAAGTACTTAGATTACAGGTGTGTGCCACCATGTCTGACTTCTGCTGATTTATACTTTAAAATTGAAATGGTCTCTTACTTGGTATAGGGACACAAATACATTTAACTCTGATATATACCTCACTATGTTTTTTTTTTCCACCACAAAGAGGCTAACAGAGAAACTATAGCATTTTAGCTATTTAAAATAGTAAAATATTGGTTATGCCTGCTTGCCAGCCTGCCCTCCTTCCTTCCTCTTTGCCTCCAGGAATTATAGAAACAATATATGCCCATTATTTTTTAAGTAAAACAAATGAACTGTCTGGAATAAAAAACAAGAATTCTCCTGTGGTTCCTCCTGCTAGCCTCCTTCCTATCCTACCACTAATCCAAGTTCAGAGATAATTGTTGACATTCTTCTGTTCCTTTTCAGTTATCTTCTGCTCTTACCATTTAGGAAGTCATATTCTAACCTTTCAGCATCTGATTCACCTAAAAAAAGGCATAAGAATTATGGTGCTTTCCGGGCGTGGCGGTGCACGCTTGTAATCCCCGCACTTGGGAGGCGGAGACAGGAGGATCGCGCTGGTTCAGTGCCAGCCTCGCTGGCTTAAGAGACCCTGTTTCCAAATAAAAAATATAAAATAGGTCTGGAAGTGTAGCCCGGAGATAGAAGGGCTTCCAGGAACCCCAGTACCGCCAAAAAAAAAAAAAAAAGAATTATGGTGCTTTAATAACCTGTCAATAATAGAATATCTTCATTGGCACCACTTGCTGAATTAATCAATAGGTGTTTACACTAAGTTCTGCACAGCCTGAACTAAGCATGCCAGGAGATGCTGAAGAAATAAAAGTCATGATTCTTGCTTTCCAAAATCATACAGTCCAGTTGGGGGAACTAACATACGCGAGGAAATAACGAACCATGTGAGAAAGTATATATGTAACCAGGCATAGTCATGTCATGCACATCTGTAGACTTGGAAGGCCGAGACAGGAGGATCACGGCCTCAGGAATTCATTGAGCCCCTCAGCAACTTAGCAAGACCCTGTTTCAAAATATAAAAAAAAAAAGGAGGTAAAATGCCTCTGGGTTCAAATTCCAGTAACAATAACAACAAACCTGTAAATGACATAGCTTATCACACAGACTATAGAATTAGCCATTGCATGTGTTAATGTAGCTTCTCTTTAAGTGTAATGATGCTCGCTCATATTTATATGTACAGGCCGATGTGCTAGTCGGATGTTGTTTTTAAATGCTCTTTTCTGTTTCAGACTCCGCTGCTATGCTTTCCTATACCACATCGGGGCTTTATACCTCCCTCCTGTACAAGAACATGACAGCCCCAGTGTACACGACTTTGAAGGGGGTAACTCATTGCCGTTACTGTTAAGCATGTGCTTCTCATCACGGTGCATCAGGAAAACCGTTTATTCAGCTCCAGAGCTCTTCCCCACATTTTACACAGACTCTCCCTTTGTGGAGAGTTTTTAGAAGTTTGTGTTAATTTATCATAAAAAGGAGAAATGGAAAAGTCTGGAAAAGATATTTATTCTCAGAGCACTAGAGGTCTGCATCCATTTTCGTGTGTGCCTGAGGCTGTTAATTGTGTAAAGGAAACATATTCTTAATGATGTAATGGAAACTCCTAATTTAGAAAGACCTTTGTATCAGCGCCAGGGTCCTGTCCCTTGTCTGAAGTAACCTAATTAAGATGAGGGTTGGCAGATACGGACAGCCTTATGTTCTCAGGAATTTTTGTAATTGACAAATGCCCTGCTAATTAGACTGCGAGAATTGACAACGTGACTCCCATCGTGGCAAACTGTGTGCTTATATTGCCTCAAAAGTCATATTCGATGACTTCTTTCTATAACACATTGCATGTCTAAAGAAAGAAGCCACTTTAGAGATAAGTACAGGGGGCTGTTCTGCTTTACTTTAGAAGGCAACCCAAATAAGTAGCAGCCCTTTTGTGGACGACTCCTCTGGCTCCGAAGAAGAGGACAGCTCCAGGTCGAGCTCGCGGACCTCAGAGTCCGACTCGCGCAGCCGCAGTGGGCCGGGCAGCCCCAGAGCCATGAAGCGAGGTGAGGGCCGCCAGCCCGGCCGTCTCGAGTGTTTAGTTGGAACTTTACCCACGTTGCAGGATTGCTTATTTATATATTTTTTATTGATGCATTATATTTATACATGTAGTGAGATTCAAAAATACACTCATATATGCACACAGCACTTGCTGCAGTTTCCTCTGAAACTCACCAGCTCTCCCTCCTCCCTCCCGCTGCGACATGTTAGTGAGATCGGCATTAATACCTCATGTCACGTGTGGATATAACATTACTATTGTTGTTGTCGTTGTCGTTGTTGTTGTTGTTGTTGTTGTTGTTGTTGTTGTTGTATTAGAGATTGAACCTAGAGGCATTCTGCTTCCAAGCTACCTGCCAGGTCTTTTTGTTTTATTTTTAAACTTTGAAACAGTATCTCACTAAGTTGCTGAGGATCTTGCTAAATTGCTGAGGCTGGCCTCAAACTTGTGATCCTCCTTTCTCAGCTTCCCAAGTAATGAGATTAGAGGTATGGGACACCATGCCCAGCTCACACGTTTATTCTTAATGAAAGATACATTAGTAGACTACTGCATATATTTTATGTATGTAAAAATAACTGTGACTGTAATCAAAGAAAATATTTATGTTTCTTTAATTTCCTTGGTGATTTTCATGATAATCCTTACCAGTTCTGTTTTCTCTTTTAAAAGTTCTTCAGGGCCAAAGGAATGAGAATATATTTAGTCTCACATGGTTTATGATTTAGAAATAGTTGCATTAAGTAGGAGAACTCCCACACAGTGTTTGGACCACCCCAGTATTAAATACTGATTTAGTTTTTGTTTATCTAGGTGTGTCTCTCTCCTCTGTGGCTTCTGAGAGTGATTATGCCATTCCTCCCGATGCCTATTCCACAGACGTAGACTGGTTGCAGCCCGAGCAAAAGCTCCCTAAAACCTGCTCCTCTTCCAGTGATAACGGGAAAAGTGTACGAACTAAATCAGATTAAAAAAAAATCAATGTATCTGTTTAAGCCTACAGAAGGAAACTTAAAAAATTACTATTTTTTAAATTAGGAACCACTGGAAAAATCTGGTTATTTACTAAAAATGAGCGCAAAGGTCAAGACTTGGAAGAGGAGGTGGTTTGTTCTCAAAGGTGGCGAATTACTTTACTACAAATCTCCGGTAAGTGGAGAGTGCTTGCTGCTTAGAGCTGACCTCAAACCATACATTGAACTCCACACTGATTTTCTTCCTTGTGATATAATTAATGATACAAAGCATGTTGTTGTTGCTGCTGTTGTTGTTGTTGCTGTGTTACAGTTAGCCTCTTTACATGTGGCATTCTTCCCTTTCATACAGAGTGATGTAATTAGAAAACCCCAGGGCCACATTGAACTTAGTGCATCCTGCAATATATTAAGAGGAGACAACAAACAAACAGTTCAGGTACCTTTTTTATTTTATTTTATTTTATTTGGTATTGAACAAAACTTAATTCTCAATTATCCAAGCTAGTACAAAGGAGATTGGGTGATTCAGTCTTTCTTTATTCACACTGGAGTCAGTTTAATTCCCTCAAGGTGTACAACACTGTAGGACTTTATAGTTGAAAATTATAATTTAGTTGAAAATTATAAATTTGAGCTCAGTTCATGTTGGGTAGCTCCCAGTGCATTTTTCTTTACCGTTTCTTCCTTCGTACTCTTCTTTCCCCATATCTAATTTCCCAGGTATTCTCAGCTATCAAAATGTCAAGCTGTTTTAGGAAAGGATTATCTGATAAATGAATTCCCAATAAGATGTCAGCACTGCACTATACAGTTAAATTGAGGAGTGTTTGTTTTTTAATGCACAATCGGGCAACAGTTCTTCAGTGAACTCCAGGTGTAATTTAAATTCAGACGCTTTCTTTCTTAAATGCTTTTCATAACCACTGTTTTCTTATCTTGCTCGCTCGGAGGGTGGAAGACATTTTCCAGAAAGGTGCGTTATCAATGTTTCCGGTGGGCCGAGATCTCCTCAGAAATTTAGAAGGGGGAAACAGGGAAAGCTGTGTCTGGAGCACGGCTGTTGAGGAGCGTTTGTAAGCTTCTGAAATATTTGGAGAATACGCAGTGTGGTTAATTTGAGACTGGAAAGTTGTGAGTTTATAATACCTGATCACATGTGAGTTCCGAGAACTTCTCCTGTGTGTGCAAGGTCTTCTCATTTCTCATATGGCGACTACCTCATTTCTCTACGTGAAGAGCCCTCTGCCTTAATTATTAAAAGTATGTTATTGTATTTTAGTCTCCAGTAATTCTGATCCTCATCTCAACAACCAAGAGCCTTAGCACATTCAAGGAGAAAAATAAAACCATGATAAGTAAAGATATAAAATAATGACCCCAAAATTTAATACTATGAAAAGGTTTTTTTTTGTGTGTGTGGTACTGGGGGTGGGACCCAGGGGCTTTTCTACCTCCGGGCTATACTCCCAGACCTATTTTATACTTTATTTGGAAACAGGCTCTCACTAATACTTTATTTGCTGAGAGCCTCACTAAGTAGCTGAGGCTGGCTTCGAACTTATGCAATCATCCTCTCTCAGCCTCCTGAAAAGTTTTAAAGTAGACAAGTATGGTGGCACACACCTCTAATCCCAGTACTTGGAATGCTGAGATAGGAAGATCACAGACTCAAGACTAGCTTCAATGACTTAGACCCTCAGCAACTTAGTCTCTCTCAAAATAGAGAAAATAAAATCAGACTGAACATTCTAGTTTAGTGGCCCAGTGCCCCTAGGTTCAATACACAGTTCAGAGGAAAAAAAAGAAAGAAGGGGGGGAAAGGTTTTTAAGTATATTGAAGTGAAAAAAAAATTGTTTCAACAAAAATTTAATTATTACAATTCTTACAGCAAAAATTTAATTATTACAATTCTTACAACAAAAATGTAATTATTACAATTCTTACAACAAAAATTTAATTATTATAATTCTTATGAAGTGGTTAAGGTATTCTAAATTATTAAGGAGTTGTTCATTTTGACTAGGACTCAAGAATTAGCAGGTTTGCTTTCGTGTTAAGGAATGATGTTTAAGGAATGGACAAGGACGTGCTCATTCTGAATCCTCACGGTTCCTTTGCTGTTGCTTCCTCATTGAATCCTAGTTGACCACCGAAAAACACACATACTATCTGACTGCAGATTCCCCCAATATATTGGAAGAGTGGATTAAGGTGTTACAGAATGTCCTTCGGGTCCAGGCTGCTAACCCGCTTTCCCTCCAGCCTGAGGGTAAACCAGCTGTGAAGGGACTGCTCACCAAGGTAGGACCTTGCGCGTGTGCAGCGTCCCAGCCCCGGGGGCCAGGAACGGTGGCCAACAGAGAACATAAATAGTGAACATTTATGCTGTTTTGAGGTGGAGGATGATGTTTTAAATATGATGCCCTAGGCAAAAAATATAAAGGTGAAAAATGACAAATTTGACTTAATACATACAAGTATAAATGCTCAATTAAAAATTCTACAAGCAGAGGGTTGTTTTTTGGTTTTTGTTTTTTTGTTTTTTGCAGTACTGGGGATAGAACCCAGGGGCATTCTACCTCTGAGCTACCCCACCCACCCTATTATTTATTCTTTATTCTTTATTTATTTTGCGGGTCTGGGGATGGAACCCAGGGGCATCGACCTCCGAGCTACACCTCCTGCCCTATTTTTTATTCTTTATTTTCAAACAGGGTCTCACTAAGTTGCGGACGGCCTCACTAAGTAGCTGAGGTTGTCTGCAAACTGTGATCCTCCAGTTTCAGCCTCCCGAATGCTGGGATTACAAGTGTGCACCACTATGCCCTTTTGAGACAGTGTCTCACCGAGTTGCAAAGGGCCTCACTAAGTAGCTAAGGCTGTCTGTGAACCATGATCCTTCTGTCTCCGCCTCCCACATGCTGGGATTGCAAGTGTACGCCACCACGCCCGGCTTAAAAACAATATTTAAAAGATAGATGAAAAACTTTGAAAACATTCCTAAAACATGTAAAAACTGGTTAATACTTTAATATTTAGTAAGCTTTTTATAATCAATAAATACATGGTGCCTGGTGGCGCACACTTGTGTGTGGGAGGCTGAGACAGGAGGATCGCGCAGGTTCGAAGCCAGCCTCAGCTACTTAGTGAGGCTCTCAGCAACTAGTGAGACCCTATTTCCAAATAAAGTATAAAATAGGTCTGGGAGTATAGCCTGGAGGTAGAAAGCCCCTGGGTTCCACCCCAATGCCACACACACACACACACACACACACACACACACACTCACACACACACACTATGGAGGGCAGAGGACACAATGGGAGAGAAGCAAACAGTACAAACTGTAAGCCCAGGACTTGGGAGGCTGAGACGGGAGAAACACAGGTTCCAGAACAGCCTCAGCAGTTTAGCAAGACCCTCAGCCACTTAGTGAGACCCTGTTTCAAAATTTTAAAATATAATAAAATTAAAAGAGCTGAGGATATAGCTCTGAGGTAGAATGCTCCTTCTTTTTCTTCCCACATTCTCCACTGGATTATTGAAAGACAAATAGAGCTAGAGTTTTATCGAGTGGATTTGTGAATAGCATAGGAATGCAGTTTAGTCACAGGCCTTGGAGCAAGAATTTATTTGTGATCAAACATGGGATTCCAGGTTGGTGGGAAAGAAAGGCCAGAAGGGAACTGGGAAACTAGAATGAAATGGAAGGATCGAAGGACTAAAACTATTACTATGCTCAAAGAATAGCAACGGTGTGAGTTGTTGAGATTGCCTTTAAGCCTTCATAAGAATTCTTCTAATATATGTTTTATTATAATGTCTTCAGAATAAATCAGTTTTAAGAAATACTACTATGACGACTAATCTTTACTGTTTTGAATTTATTTTATTGGTGCTGGGGATTTAAACCAGGGCCCTTTTACCTCCAAATTACACCTCCAGTCCTATTTCTTTTCTTTCTTTTTTTGGAAATAGGGTCTCGTCTTGCTGAGTTACCGAGAACCTTGCTAAATTGCTGATTGCTGAGGCTGGTTTCAAACTTGCGATCTACCTGTCTCAGCCTCTATTAGGGCTTCTTTTTTGTGTGGTCTTGGGGATTGAACCTGGGGCCTTGCATATGCTAGGCAGGCACTCTTCTATTGAGCTATATTCCCAGCTGTAGACTATGTTTTCAAAACACAGCTTTTGCATGTGTTGGCAAAGGCCTTTATTTATTTGCAGTTCTCCAAAGGTAGCCATTGTTCTCTTTTAAAAACAAATCATTTCAGAAGTACAAAGTATACTATCCAGAGCTAGATGTGTTATACTCCAGTTTTGAGGAAGCTTCTTTTTTGAGGTCCTTTATAGAAAGGGGTAGGAGGTAAACCCTGCATAACACTAAAAGTGCTGGGATATTTGTCTGTAAATATATGTTTCTAAATTTAATTAAGCTGAAACATGTCTTGCCAGATGATTTTTTTCCCCCTCAAGTGGCATTCTAAACGCATCACAGGGTTAGTGGTGGAGTTATTTGTTTGTATAACCTTAGCTTTGAAAGCCCAAAGACTGGCTAGGCTTATGGGTTTAAAAGAAAACATGTGTTTTACTTCTTATTCATAGCTAAGAGGGAAGTGTTTATTGTGCAACTGCTATTATCCTCTGTTGACACTGTCCCATTCAGTCATCACAACCGCCCAGTGAGGTGAATAATAATCCCATGTTCTGACAAAGAGGTCGAGTTGGCTGTCTGAGGACATCACCAGTATGAGAACCGGAATGAAAGCCTTGGTCCATTAGACATCCTAGCCTCCTCTGCCACGGTGACTTGCCTACTGTGAAATCTCTGGTGCCAACCCGTTGTATTCTTCCCAGTGTGTTACTTGAATTACTACTCAGTTTAAGTATAAGTCATTACCAGGACTTGCAAGGCCTGTGAAATCTGTGGCCCACTCTACTCCAGTCCCAGGCACTGCCCCTTCCTCACAAGCCCCACCTCCCTTGCTAGGCCTAAGGTTGGGGTTCCTGATTGCCAGGCACCCCTCTCAGCACACATCCACTGCCGCCCCTCCCCCTCCCTCAGGGCCCGCTCCTATCAGGTAGTGAGGCCCTGGCTGCCAGAGTTAGTGTATCTCTCCTGCCCCTTCCCAAGCACTTCCTCTCCTGCTTCATTTTGCTCCTTGTTTTTTACCACCTTCCCAAGCTGAGAACAAAGCTGAGCACTTTAGTTCCAGGCACAGTGCGTGACACCTTGTAAACATCCCCAAGGGAGGAATGGTGAACTCAAAGCGAAGGTGCCTACTGCTGCCACCACAGGCCAGTCCTAAGCAGCATTCGGACCGTCCAGCTGGAATACTGCGGGCGGGTATCCTGGACACACTGGGTACCTACAGAACCCCGAGCAGATTGTGTAAACTGTACTTAAGTTTTCAGAGTTCTGACTGACATTCATAATTCATTGAAATGTGGTTTCAGGTAAAACATGGCTACTCCAAGAGAGTGTGGTGTACACTTGTAGGGAAGACACTGTATTATTTTCGCAGTCAAGAAGATAAGGTATGTATGTACTTTAAAATGCTAATTAGAAGGATCGTTTTGGTAGTCATGGCCTAGCTTTCCCTTTCATTCTTCTGTTGCAGGGTAAAACCTTAGCATTTTTGCTAGGGATGAAATTTGGTGTTAAATTTGTCACTGAGGTAATCACATACCTATCGCCTGCAAGAGTTTGACTCTTAATTATCAGCCGTAGTAACATAATTCATGCATCTTCTGAAACCTAGATGAGAAAAACCTTCTACCCCAACCCCAACCATCACTTCTGACAGACTAAAGGAGGCTGAGAGGAGGATACAGAGCTAGGAAAGAAGACCGGGGAGGAAGAAGAGTCCAGTCCTGCCCCCAAGCCCTCAAGTCCTGTGTACCATTTCCCTGTCAACCATCTGCCTTTTATATCCAGTTATTATTTTTTTTTCAGTACTGGGGATGGAACCCAGGAGCATTCGACCTCCGAGATACACCCCTGCCCTATATTTTTATTCTTTATTTTGAAACAGGGTCTCACTGAGTTGCAGAGGGCCTCACTAAGTAGCTGAGGCTGTCCGTGAACCACGATCCTCAGGTCTCAGCCTCCTGAATGCTGGGATTACAAGTGTGTGCCACCATACCCAGCCAGTTATTCTCTTTTAAGCTAATCTCCTCCAAAGAATTTGAGCTATCTTCACTTTAAGAGGGAAATGATGGGATGTCACACAGGTGAACTGTGTACTGAGTCGTCATTATGGGAGTGCAGAGTCACCTTGGGATTACTGAAACCTTAAAAATGGAACCACTCTCAGCAACTTAGCGAGACCCTGTTTCCAAATAAAATATAAACAAAATTACTCTTGTAATCCCAGAATTTGGGAGGCTGAGACAGGAGGATTGCAGTTTGCAGACAGCCTTAGCTCCTTAGGCCCTCTGCAATTCAGTGAGACCCTGTTTCAAAATAAAGAATAAAAAATAGGGCTGGAGATGTCCTATTTTTGGTAGAATGCCCCTGAGTTCAATCCCCAGTAACACACACACACACACACACACATACACACAATTAAACCAATACAGGCCACAAGTACTTGCATAAAATAATGATGTCAGCTCCATTGAATAGCAGCCTGTGACTGACTGTTGTGTCATGTCACTAAACTTCCTAGTCCAGTGACCACCTGGGTCAGTTAGTATTTCTCTATTCCTTTCTCACAGACTGCAGTTTTGGTCTGCAGTCATTATTCTAATATCATGCTGATTGGATGGGAGTTGGCACAGAAGCTAGGCATGGTGGTGCACACTTGTAATCCCAGCACTTAGGAAGCTGAAACAGGAGGATCGCAGGTTCAGAGCCAGCCTCAGCAATTTAGTGAGACTCTCAGCAACCTAGCCAGACCCTGTTTCCAAATAAAAATTAAAATAGGCTAGGTATGTAGCTCAGAGATAGAATGCCCCTGGTTTTAATATCCAGCACCACAAAAATAAAACAAAGAAATGCTACCTGAATAAATGTTTATCAAGCATAATGCTAAGTTACCAGTAAGAGAAACAGAAGCCACTCTATGTGTTCCAGAAAGAGACAATTAAATACAGATAATTATGTCTGAATTAAGACATTAGTATAATATAAATCACATATTAATATTATAATTATACATAATATATTAATATTTTAATACATATATATGTTAGAAAAGTTATGTAACTTAGATTACTTTTAGGAAAGTTGAGGGAATAAAGATCAGGGACCCCCCCCACACACTCACTGAAGGTCAGAGAAGCTAGTGCTGAAGATTTCAGCCCAGATCCCTGAGGCAAATGGTTCTCAGGAGTCCTCGGGAGTCCCCAGGAAGTCTCCTGCCACCTCAACCCAGGCACGTGGTGGCAGCTGTCTCAGGAGAGCGACCCCTTCTTTCACCTGTACCTTCCAGATCTCCTGCAGGTTCTCCATAGGTCAACTGTAATGTGGAGCCACACAGCAAATGCAGTCCCCAGATGCCTTTCTCCATGTCTGGGGAGACCTTCCGAAGTGTGGTTGGGATGCTGAGTTTATAATCAGTCCAGCACCTCCATATAAAAATATATACAGCCGCTCAAAGAGAACTATACCAAAATGCTGAGTAACTTCTGTGATGACAGTGTTGTGGGAGATTTTTTTCCTTCTATTTCTAAAATACCTCCATTTTTGCCAAGCTTCTATAACGTATGTGGTGTTTTTATAAACTGAAAAGTAATTTAATAAAAGCGAATCGCATCTGGGTGGGCTGCTACTTGGAAGGCTGACACAGGAGAATTGCAGGTTTAGGGACAGTTTCAGCAGTGCAGTGAAACCCTCAGCAACCTAGTGAGACCCTGTTTCAAAATAAAAATAAAATAAAAAAGAGCTGAGGGTGTAGCTTGGAGGTAGAATGCTCCAAGTTCAATCCTTAGTACCATAAAAAAGAAAAGAAAAGAATAGTATTGGTCATAGAAGAAACAAGTCAGAAGAATATAAAATAATGACATCTTTTATAACAACTAGGAAAGCATTTGGACTACATATGACTCAGTATTGGACTACTTTTGTTTTATATATCTATATACAGCTTTGTACTATAGATGTTTCCAAACCATTTTTGAAATCTGAATCAGTGTCTTATTTTATTAAATTAAAATACTCTGTTGGTTGTCTATGGAATCATGGTGACTCCTTTGGTAAAATGAATAACCACATTAAATACTGGGTAAGACCTAAGTTTTCATAAAAAATTGTGCCTAGAGTACACAAGTTGGAGCCAGTTATGGTGGCGCACACTTGTAATCCCTGCATTTGGGAGACTGGGACAGGAAGATCAGGGTTTGCAGCCAGCCTCAGCTACTTAGTGAGGCCCTCTAACTTTTTTTTTTTACGGTACTGGGGATGGAGCCCAGGGGCATTCTACCTTCGACCTACACCAACAGCCCTAATTTTATTCTTTATTTGGAAACAGGGTCTCACTGAATTGCCAAGGGCCTCACTAAGTAGCTGAGACTGTCCTCGAACCGGGATCCTCCTGTCTCAGTCTCCTAAATGCTGAGCTTAAAAGCGTGCGCCACCATGCCTGGCTTTTGCTTTTGTTTTACTACCTTACTTTTTCCAGAACTATAAATAGATAACTTTACATTTCTCCTTTAGAAGTAAATTTTCTTCATTCAGTGCCTAGAATAGTGCTTTGCATACAGAAATGTATATAATTGTCATTAATTTAATGGAGGAAATTATGTTTTAATCATAAACGATAATGCATTAAATTAATTAATTTTCAGTGTCAATCAGTTATTGGGCAGGTAATACTGTGTTTTATTTAAGACATCTGGGTAAGACCTCACTGAGAAGCTGACATTTTAACTAGGTTCTGTAGGAAGTCAGAGCAACTGTGCCTTTGGGGTAAGAGCATGCTAGGCAGGGAGGGCTGGCCATAGCCTGAGGCAAGAGCGTGTGTCTAGTGTGATCGAACCGGAGTCTGGTGGGAAGAAATAATAGCAGATGAGGTCAGAGATGGAACAAGAACCAAATCATATGGGCTTCTGTAGGCCAAAGTAAGACATTTGGCTTTTTAGGGGAGGAAAAATTACCTCACCTTAGTAGGCCTACCAGCAGGCCTGAGCATTACATTGACATCAGACAGATTATAAAGGCGGATGGATTTATTTAATGTTAAGCCATATGTGACACAGGAGCCTTCATACGAAGTGAAGAGCCAAAGACGTGGAGTTGAGCGCTTCTCTGCTGAACTGCACAGGGGGCAGGGCAGAGGGGCTTGGGCAAGGACAGTAGGGGTTAAGTCACTAGCAGGATGAAGGCTGGCTAAGCAGGCATGGTTACAAGCTTCCCTGGACCTCAGCTTCCCATCCTTGATGATAAGAATGTCTTTTTCCTTCTGTAATAAGGAAGAAAATTTCCACCACATTTGATCTGCATTTGGGAAGAAAGAAGCGGATCGAGTGCCCTTCTTGTGTCTTGTTTTGTTTTCTTAATACCTTTAGTTTAAAAAATCCTCATGCCAAAGATGTATCTTTTGGAGTGGTGTGTTCTGCCACTCTTCAGCTTTTATCAGCGATGAGAAGCCACTGGGAGGTTTTAAGTGAGCAGGACCTTGATCTTCTCCAGGTCTAACTGAAACATGGCAGCTTCTGTTAGGACAGGCTGGGGAAGGAGGAAGAGAATGGTCAGGAGGCAGTTGCAGCCTTCCAGGGGACAGGTGATTGCTGGCTAGTGGTGGCAGTGAAGGCTTGGGACTGAAAGTCTTGCCGATAGGATTTGTTGACCCGGAAGGCCTGAGATATAAGAAAAATAAACGTATCAGTGATAATGGCAAGGCTTTTGAGCTAAGCAGCAGAAAATAATTGGTTAGCTACTAAGATGGGCAGACTGAGCAGAGCCGGGTGTGGAGGTGGAAGGATCAAAGTCAGTTGGAGATGCGGGTAGACATCCACATGGGGCCAGGAGTGTGGAGTTTCGCAGCTGGCAGTAGCTAACACATGCTTGGATTAAAGTCATGAGCTTGTGAGATCACCCAAGGAATGAGCCCAGATGGGAGAGGAGTTCTCACACTGAGCCCTGGAACTCAGCGTTGGAAGTGTGGGCTGGTAAACATCTTCTTGATTAGAATTGACTTTTTTTAGAATTGCAAGTACAAACCTGGCCAAATGTTTTCGGAGTTATTAATCTGAAGCACACTGTTTTTTTCTGGAATAAATGTACTTAATTAAAAGTAAAAGTTTTAAAACAGATACATGAACTGTCCAACATGGCAGATATATTTCTTCTTGGTATTTGTTTTTTTAAAAAGTATGCTTTTTAAAGGTAAAAAGGAAAAGAACTATGAAAAGTTGTGGTAGACTAGGAAATACTTAGAAAGTGCCTTCCTTACAATTACTAACTTTCACTGTAGTTCCCTTTAGGTCAGATCACACTCTGGGAGGCTAAAGTTGAAGAGGTTGACAGGTCCTGCGATTCGGATGAGGATTATGAAGCCAGTGGACGGAGTCTGTTATCCACTCACTACACCATTGTTGTTCACCCTAAAGACCAAGGGCCGACTTACCTGCTCATTGGATCCAAGCATGAAAAGGTACTTAAAGACCCAGCTGACTTAAAAATGATTCAGACTAATATTATTCAGATATTTTTGATAGTGATTTTCAAATCACCTTTGTTGAAATGAGGAAGATCACCAGCTCTATTTCCAGAGATTCTTCATTCTGGAAATGAGCCTTATTCCAATGTGTCATTTTTCAATGTTATTGATAAAAATTATCTCAAGGATAAAAGTAATGCATGACAGTAGAGGACCAGGGAAGCTAGGTTAAAAAATATGGACTTATCAGACTGGATATTTTTTATCAATCTGAGACCTCTACCTTATATTTTTGACCCATTTTAACAAAATTTTGGTTTAGATACAATTACAAATCAATTATTACATGCATGTACAATCATTTATGATAAAAGATGCATCACAGATTAGTGGGAAAGTGATAGCTCATGTATTGTACTTATTATTGTTACTTATATTCGCAAAATTGACTATTATGAAAATATTTGTTTAATTTTTCCTCTCACACATTTAGCAAAATGCTTGACAGATTAATTTAAGGAATTAAAAAAGAATTTAATAAAATTAATTTTAAAAAGCTTTTATCAGTTTCTGAATAGAAAAATGCTTTCTAAGAAAAAAAGGCAATATAAGAAATCATAGTGGCAATGGTTGATAAAACTGACCTCAAAAATTGAAGTTCTTTTTATATCAAATAAATCATTAATACAATTAAACAAAAACAGAAAAAAATTTCATGAGTGACTACTATACATATATTATTAGGGTTAATATTGGTAGTTGTTTCTAAGCACATTTCGTATAAAGCAAAGTGCTAAGAATCTTTTCTTCATCTTTACAATTACTTCTTGTGGAGAGGATGTCATTCCCATTTACAGATAGAAAAATGGAAGCACTTTCCTGTGGTCATATCTGGGAGGGGGCAGAGTTCGTATTTGACTCATATCTCAGACCTCAGAGTCTTTGTCAAAACGGACCTCTAATGCCGCCAATTTGATTTGAAAAGAGCTATTTCCAATAGAAAAAGGACCCAATCAATAACTTAATGAGCTTAGTGATTAATTAATTAATGGTTAGACTCACCTATAGTCAAAGAAATGCAAGTTTTAAAAGTGATTAAGCTTTGTCTCTCAAATTATTAAAAATTTATATTAGCATAGCCATGATGAGGAAAATACTCAAACATCACTGGAGGCAATATAAATTGGTATAAGCACTCTAGGGAGTACTTTGAAAGTATGTTTCAAGAGTTCCTAAAAATGTTCATGCCATGGTAATAAGTGGATACTAAGGAAGTTATCAGAGATATAGCCAAATATTTATATATAAATTTATTAGACATAATAGTCTTTTTTTTTTTTTTTACGGGTCTGGGGATGGAACCCAGGGGCATTTGACCTCTGAGCTACACCCCCTGCCCTATTTTTTATTCTTTATTTTGAAACCGGGTCTCACTGAGTTGCAGAGGGCCTCACTAAGTAGCTGAGGCTGTCCGCGAACCGTGATCCTCCAGGTCTCAGCCTCCCGAATGCTGGGATTACACGCCCGGCTTAGTCTTTTAAAAATAATTCCCAGCCAGGTGTGGTGGCGCATACTTGTAAACCCAGCATTCGGGAGGCTGAGACTGGAGGATCTCAGTTTGCGGACAGCCTCAGCTACTTACTGAGGCCCTCCATAACTTAGTGAGACCCTGTTTCAAAATAAAGAATAAAAAGTAGGGCAGGAGGTATAGCTCGGAGTTCGAATGCCCCTGGGTTCCATCCCTAGACCCGCCAAAAAAAATAATAATAATAATAATAATCATTTTCTCAGACACAGAAAATATAACAGATACCCTTTTTTGCTAGCATGTTAGATTTCATAGTAATTTTTATCAGTGATACATTAATAACCATCTAAATATCAACAATAGCTGGGCATGGTGGAGCACTCTTGTAATCCTAGAGTTTGGGATTACAATCCCCGCACTTGGGAGTGTAATTCCCGCACTTGGGAGGCGGAGGCAGGAGGATCCTGCAGGTTTGAAGCCAGCCACGCTGGCTTAGGAGACCCTGTTTCCAAAACTAAAAAAGTATAAAATAGGTCTGGGAGTGTAGCCTGGAGGTAGAAGGGCTTCGAGGAACCCCAGTACCACAAAAAAATAAATAAAGAAATAAATAAAAAATAAATAAATATCAACAAGAAATTAATTAAGCTGGGCGTGGTGGCGCACTCTTGTAATCCCAGAGTTTGGGAGGCTGAGCCAGGAGGATTGCAGGTTCTCGGCCAGCCTCAGCTACTGAGTGAAGCTTTCAGCAACTTCGTGAGACCCTGTTTCCAAATAAAGTATAAAATAGGTCTGGGAGTACAGACCAGAGGTAGAAAAGCCCCTGGGTTCCACTCCCAGTACCACACACAAAAAAAGAAGTTAATTAAATATGGTATGTATATAGAATAGAATGTCCTGCAGGCATTAAGACTTGTTTACAAAGAACTTCAAGCTGAACATGGTGGTCCACACCTATAATTCCAGTACTTGGGAGGCTGAAGTAGAAGAATCACAGGTTCAAGACCTGCTTCAGCAACTTTGCAAGACCCTGTTTCAAAATAAAAAATAAAAGGGCTGGAGTGGGGGATGTAGCTTAGAGGTACAATTGAGCCTCTAGGTTCAATTCTAATGCAGAAAGAAAGAAAGGAAATGATTCTACAGTATTAGTTAAACTCAGAAATTATAAGTAACTATTCTAGAGTAATATCAACTGTATAAAAATGTAATCTACATAAATATTTCACAGGGTAAATAAAACACCAATAGTTATCTTTGGGGATGGAAAATGGATATTATTTTGTTATTTAATTTTTCTATATATCCTAAGTATTCTGTATTACTTTGAGAGATTTTAAATGATAGAATTTATTGTATTTTTAAAAGAACAACTGATTGTATTTTTCTAGTCCCTTTTATTTAGTTAGTTTCTGTCTGTGTTAGACTGGGGATTGAACCCAGGAACACTTTATTTTTGAGCTACACATCCAGCCCTATCTGTCTATTAATTTATATTTACTTATTTTTTGTGTGGTACTGGGGATGGAACCTAGGGGCTTTCTACCTCTGGGCTATACCCCCAACATATTTTACATTTTATTTAGAAACAGGGTCTCACTAAGTTGCTGAGAGCCTCACTAAGTAGCTGAGGCTGGCTTCAAATCTACACAGTCCTGTCTCAGCCTCCCAAGTACTGGGATTTCAACTTGTGCCACCAAGCCCAGCTCTTCTTATTTTGAAACAGTATCTTGCTAAATTGCTGAAGGTGGTCAAGAGCCTGCAATCTTCCTGTCTCAGCTTCCCAAGTACTGGAATCAAAAGCATGTGCCACTACACCTCACTTATTCAAATTTCTTTTTTTTTTTTTTTCAGGTCTGGGGATGGAACCCAGGGACATTCAACCTCTGAGCTACACCCCCTGCCTTATTTATTTATTTATTTATTTGTTTGTTTATTTATTTATTTATTTGGTGGTACTGGGGTTCCTGGAAGCCCTTCTATCTCCGGGCTACACTCCCAGACCTATTTTATACTTTTTTATTTTTGGAAACAGGGTCTCTTTAAGCCAGCATGGCTGGTATCGAACCAGTGCGATCCTCCTGTCTCCACCTCCCAAGCGCGGGGATTACAAGCCTGCGCCACCACGCCCGGCTATTTTTTTTTTTTTTTTTGAAACAGGGTCTCACTGAGTGGTGGAGGGCCTCACTAAGTAGGTGACGCTTTCCGCAAAACTGCGATCCTCCGGTCTCAGCCTCCCGAATGCTGGGATTACAAGCGTGTGCCACCACACCCGGCTTTCGAATTTCTTAAGATATATTCTTCTTCTTAATTTTGTCATGCTTATGTAAGAAATATGTATAGAAAATATTGAAAATGTACGCAATAGGAAAAGGTATTATGAGTACAATTTAAATGAGCCCACCTCAGATGTTTGACTGAATGGATTCTAGTTATTATTTAAAAATCAGAGAAAGTGGTTTCTTTGTAGTCTCAAAGTTTCCTCCTGTTTATGCAAGTTATTTTCCTTAAGTAATCAAAACAGCATCTTGATTAACATTTGTTCTGATTTTAAGGACACTTGGCTTTATCATCTGACTGTTGCAGCTGGAAGTAACAATGTAAATGTTGGATCTGAATTTGAACAGCTGGTTTGCAAATTGCTAAATATAGAAGGAGAACCTTGTAAGTTCATAAGCATATAAGGCTTTATCATTTTTGAATTAACAGTGATCCCCTTAGCCTAATAGAGTTTTTGTGTGGGGGTTTTCTCTGCAATGTATTCACCTTGTCATTGGCTGTGCTTTTGATGAGCCCTTCTTGAGGATCTTGGGCTCGAGACACCATCATTCTCTAATATGTTGTGTCCTCTCACGCCCTTCCATCCCAGCTCGCATTGATTCCTCGGCTGGATGCCCCCTTCCTTGGCCAGCCTCACCAACATGAACTCCCGCTCAGATGTTGCCGGTCCCATAGCCGGTCTGCTCAGCTCAGCATCTGATTCACAGAAGCAAATTGTTCTGCTAAAAGCGTGTCCCAAAGCACCTTGCCATTTAACTCTTTTGGGGCATTTGTAGCTTTATATTTAAATTAATATCTTCTGGATAAGGGTTTCCATTGAGAGTCTAGATTCTATGCTGGGCTTTCTATGCAGAGACTGCATTTCCTTTGCAGTGTTCAGCATAGGGATTTAATGAACATGGACTTTAGAAATGACTTCAAGTCCTCATTATATCTCTTCCTATTGGGTTTCTCCAGATCCTTCCCTGTTCCTTCTCATGTATTCTCATCTCCCTTCTTAGGTCACCACCTCTTGGCAGGTTTAAGCAATATGATCATGCCCTGGTAGACTTATTACAGCCTAATAACTTAGGACCCAGCTCTTCTACGTTTACTTTATTCAGAACAGAAACATGAGACCCACAGTGGTCTGGCAACCAGGATAAAATAATGTTGCCAAATGTTTGTCCTGACCTTTGTGATGAAAGTTGTGAGCCCGACCTAAATGAACTAATTTCTAAAGAATCCATCCAGTAGGAGGCCAGATAAGTGAATCATTCCATTTTCTGTTCATGTGTTGTTTTTAGCCTCCCAGATATGGAGACACCCCACTTTGTGTCACAGCAAAGAAGGAATCCTTTCTCCACTGACCACACTGCCTTCTGAAGCTCTGCAGACAGAAGCTATTAAGTTATTTAAGGTAAAATGTTTATATTACCGGTGTGTAGCACGGCACCTGCTTATGGTTGGGTTAAATATGGATCTATAATGGCAAGAGAAAACAATCACAGAAATATCATTTTTTTTTTTCAGTACTGGGGATTGAACCCAGAGCCTCACAAATGGTAGTCAGGTGCTCACAACTGAGATACAGCCACAGACCTTTCGAATTTTCTTTTGGGGACAGAGTCTCACTAAGGTTGGCTAGGATGGTCTCTAACATGTGATCCTCCTGCCTCAGCCTCTGGAATAGGCAATGGAGCACTGTGCCCAACAATCACAAAGTACCTTTAGAAATGACACAGACAATAGACAAGGACATTTCTTTGTACCCGTTATCTCTGAATACATTAAAAATATCTCTGACACTTAGTAGCTTAAAACAACAAATATTTAGTATTTCACGCAGTTTCCGAGGGGCAGAACTGTGGAAGCACTTAGCTGGGTGGTTCTGGCTCAGGGTCTCATGAAGTTGCTGTCACGGGGCAGCAGCACCTGAAGACTCGACAGAGGCTAGAGGAAACCGAACTCTCACACAGCTGCTGGTGAGGAGTCTCAGTCCTCGGGTCTTCACTGTCTGGCTTCTCCACGTGACTGCTCAAGACGTGACAGCTGCCATCCCTCAGAGCCGTGATCTAAGGAGAAAGAAAGCAACCGAGGTGGAAGCCACAGTGTTTTAGATCCTAATTCCAGAAGTGACACGCCACGCACGAGCTGTAATGGGAGGGCATGTCCCAGGGTGTGAATATCAGCAGGTGGATACCAGTGGGGGCCATCTCGAAGGTTGACTTTCACACTTCATATGTTCTAGAAGGTAGAAGAAAGCAGAAAGGTAGAAGAAATTTTATTCAGATTTTTTTTTGTGTGTGGTACTGGGCTTTCTGGAAATCCTTCTACCTCCGGGCTATACTCCCAGACCTATTTAATATTTTTATTTTGGAAATAGGGTCTCTTAAGCCAGCATGGCTGGCTTTGAACCAGCATGATCCTCCTGTCTCCGCCTCCCAAGTGCAGGGATTACAAGCGTGCACCACCACGCCCAGCCTGTGTGTGTGTGTGTGTGTGTGTGTGTGTGTGTGTGTGTGGTACTGGGGATGAAACCCAGAGGCCTCCTACCCCCGGGCTACACTCCCAGACCTATTTTATATTTTATTTGGAAACAAGGTCTCACTAAGTTGCTGAGAGCCTCACTAAGTTGCTAAGGCTGGCTTCGAACCTGTGGGAGCCTCCTGTCTCAGCCTCCCAAACAAACGGTTTATTCAGAATATTTTAATAGAAGCTGGGTGTGGCGCCACATACTTGTAATCCCAGTACCTGGGAGGCTGAGACAAAAGGACTGCAAATTTGGAGGCAGCCTCAGCAACTTAGTGAGACCCTGTTCCAAACTAAAACAGTAAAAAGGGCTGAGAGTGTAGCTCAGAGGTAGAATGGTTGCATCCCCAGTACCACAAAAAACATTTTTTATTCAAACTTTTAGAGGTGAAAATGCAATAGCTAAAATGAAAAATATACTGAAAGAGAATAACATGTATTTTGAAACTCCATTATTAAGTAAATAAATGTTCAGGATTGTTTTGTTCTCGAAATAAACCAACCCCTTTATCATTATAAAATGACTCCCTTCATCTCTGGCTCCTTGGTCTAAAATCTACTTTGTCTGCTCTTCTTGTAGCCACTCCAGATTTCTTTTGATTACTGTTATCATAATATATCTTTTTCCATCTTTTGAAAGAAAAACTACTGCTAAAAAGAGAGTGTAATTCATGCAGAATAAATGTAACCATTTCTCAATATTTTCCTTTTCTGTTTAATTCAGACCTGCCAGCTTTTTATAAATGCAGCCGTTGACTCCCCTGCAATTGATTACCACATATCTCTGGCCCAGAGTGCTTTGCAAATCTGTCTGACACATCCTGAGCTACAGAATGAAATTTGCTGTCAGCTTATTAAACAGACAAGACGAAGACAGCCACAGAATCAAGCAGGACCACTGCAGGTATGCATTGATACATATACATATAATTTTAAATGGTGCTGTTTTCCTGATTGTAAGAATGATATAAATGCAGTCTTGACATTTGGAAAATAAGAAAAAATGTGAAGGAAAAATAGCTGTTAATATTTTGATTTATATCATTTTGGTTCATTTATATAACCATATGTTTGTATATGGATATATAGACGTATGCAGATGTATACATACTCAGTTTCTCAAATTATTGAAGTTACAGATATATATTACTTTTTTAAAACTAGAGAACACGGTTATTTCTTGTACATCCTTAAACAGTTTTCAGAACATTAAAGGTCGTATAATATCAATTATTATGCATTTACTTATTTACAATTATTTTTCACCTAATAAGTAGACTTTCAATAGACTGTTTGAACCTAAATCTTATATTCAGGTTTAGTGAATTCCTTTGAACTCATTTCTAAAATTACCTTATATTGTCAATAAAACTTTATAATTTTTTTTAGATTCTTTCCAGGTAAAAAGTGGTATTTCACTATTAATTTGGGATGCATTTTGTGTGTGTGTGTGTGTGTGTGTGTGTGTGTGTGTGTGTGTGTGTGTGGTACTGGGGGTGGAGCCCAGCAGCATTCTACCTCCAAACTATACTCCTAGTCCTATTTTTTTTTCTTTCTTTTTTTTCTTCTTCTTCTTTTTTTTTTTTTTTTTTTTTGTGTGTGTGTGGTGCTGAGATTGAATCCAGAGGTATTCTACTTCAGCGCTACACCCTCAGCCCATTTTTTTTTAAATTCTTTATTTTAAAACAGAGGCTCACTAAGTTGCAGAGTGCCTCACTAAGTCACTGAGGCTGGCCGTGAACTCCTATCTCAGCCTTCCAAACACTGGGAATACAAGTGTGTGCCACCACACGCAGACTGGGATGCATTTTTATTTTTATTTATTTATTTATTTTTTGTTGGTGGTACTGGGGTTCCTGGAAACCCTTCTACCTCCAGGCTACACTCCCAGACCTATTTTATACTTTTTATTTGGAAACAGGGTCTCTTAAGCCAGCATGGCTGGCTTTGAACCTGCGTGATCCTCCTGTCTCCGCCTCCCAAGCGCGGGGATTACAAGCGTGCGCCACCATGCCTGGCTGCATTTTTAATTTTAATTTTAATTTTTTTTAGTAGTACTGGGGATTGAACTCAGGCGCATTCTACTTCTGAACTACATCCCCAACCCTGTCTTTTTTATTTTGAAACAGGGTGTCACTAAGTTGCAGAATGCCTCGGTAAGTTGCTGAGGCTGGCCAGATCCTCCTGTCTCAGCCTTCCAAATACTGGGATTACAAGCGTGTGCCACCAAGTCTGGCTTTGGAATGCACTTCTTTAACTGTTAGTGCAGTTGAATGTATTTTCAGCTGTTTTATAGTCATTTATGTTTATTCTTTCTTTTTCTTTTTTTCCATTTGGTGTTGGGGATTAAGTCAAAGGACATTCTGCCTCCAAGCTACACTTCAGACCTTTTTTTTTCTTCTTTTTTTTCTTTCTTTTTTTTTTTTTTTTGCGGTACTGGGGATAGAACCCAGGGACATTCTACCTGCCAGCTACACCTCCAGACTTACTTTTTATGCTTTTTAAAAATTCTTTATTATTTATTTTGAAACAGGGTCTCTAAGTTGTGGAGGGCCTCACTAAGTAGCTGAGGCTGCCCATGAACCGCGATCCTCTGGTCTCAGCCTCCCAAATGCTGGGACCTTTTTATTTTTTATTTTGAAGCAGGGTCTTGCTAAGTGGCTGGGACTGGCCTCAAACCTGTGATCCTTCTGTTATAGCCTTTCAAGTACTGGGATTACAGGCCTGGGCCATGGTGTGCAGCTTGTTTTTGTTTACTCTGTATTGAATGCCTATTTTTATCTTTATATACTGACTTCCTGTTAACCACAGAATAAAACGTAAATTTCTTATCCACTGTACAGGACTCTCGGTGTTAGATTCAAGTTTTGTGGGACTATAATCTCACACAATTTGGGAGACCCACTTAAGAAAAAGTACGGGGGCTGGGGGCTGGGGTGTAGCTCAGTGCTACACACAGTTGACAGGACCTTTTGCATTATCTTGCAAAGGGCTTGTGCAAAAGAGGGCTTCTGAAGCTAAAGCTCCTATGTGGCTTCACTTTCTCCACTCGCACAGTGAATGAATAAACACACCCTGCCTTAACATGTTTATACTTAGCCAGGCACACACCTGTAATCCCAGTACTTGGGAGGCTGAGACAGAAGGATTGCAGGTTGAAGACCGGCCTCAGCAACAAAGCAAGGCTTTCAGCAACCTAGCGAGACCCTGTTTCAAAATAAAAATAAACCGGGCTTGGGGTGTATCTTAGAGGTAGAATGCCCCTGGATCTAATCTCCAGTAAAACACACACACTTCACACACACACACACACACACACACACACACACACACAAGTTCCATATTTATATACTTTCCTTTTATTTCTGTTCACATATGTGTATGTTTGAGGAATGGGTTGGCTTTGATTTAAGGTATATGACTTTTTACTATTTTATAATTTGCCTTTTGCAAAACTGTGTATATTTCAATGAATGAGTAAATACATAAATGAATTTTTTTAAAAAAAAAAAAGAAACAACGCCTCTAATCTTTGAAAGGCCCACTTCATCCACTTGTGCTCCGGTTCCTCAGTTGTAGAGAAGGATGTACACAGCAGGTGGATCCTATGTCTGACCCAGTGTAAAGCTTTGATGCTTTTAGTGTAGTGTATGTGCTCTAGAGGGATAGCGCCTTTATGGAAGAGGCTACACATTTGGGGGTTGGAGGGCCCCTTACCCACTGCTCTCCCAGGCTTGTCAGCGCTCTGCTCCGACAGGCCGTGACTGGCGCGGTGTCTAACCTACGGTGCTTCTCTATCCCCAGGGCTGGCAGCTCCTGGCGCTCTGTGTTGGACTCTTCCTTCCCCATCATCCTTTCCTATGGCTCCTTGGGCTCCATCTGAAGAGGAACGCAGACTCCAGGTGTGCAGAAAAGTAGCTGCTTGAACTGTTTCTATGGCCTCTGATAGTCTATAATAAATTTTAATAACCTGCTGGGCACGTTTTCAGAAGAATGCATGAAACAACTATTAGTACAGGAAAGCTTTGGGTATCGCTATAATGGAACTTCGAAAGTAAATTGTTAAATCTCTTCTGGAAAATTGCAATAAAATCTTGAAAATCTGAGAAAATATTTTTTAAGTGAGAAGTCTGAATAACATAGCACTAGTGGGTGCTCACTCAATAAAATCAACTATTTCACTTTTTTAGTTTTTCTACTTTTTACTTTTTTGTGCATGTGTGGCACTAGGGATTGAACCTAGGTGCATTCTTCCTCCAAGTTATACCCCCCCCAGTCCTTTTTATTTTTTGTTTTTGAAACAGGTCTCACTGGGTTGTTGAGTGTTGAGAATCTTGCTATGTTGCTGAGGCTGGTCTTGAATCTGCAATCCTTCTGTCTCAGCCTCCCAAGTACTGGGTTATAGGCATGCACCCCCAGACCTGGCTTAGTTTTTCTTTCATCCAGCTGCACATTTAATTATTTAGTGTAGAAAACTTCTCCTATGGCCTTCTATCCTTTTATAATTGTATGTATTCTTACATACATTTTTCTTTTTACTTTCTTAAAAAAGATATTTGGCCGGACGTGGTGGTGTAGACTTTTATTCCCAGCATTTGGGAGACTGAGACAGAAGGATCACAGTTCTGGCCCAGCCTCAGCTACTTAGTGATACCCTTTGCAACTCAGTGATACCTTGTTTCAAAATAAAGATGCCCCTGGGTTCCATTCCCACACTGAAAAAAACATTTTGAAACAGGGTCTCACCAGGTTGCAAAGGGCCTCACTAGGAGCTGAGGCTGGCTGCGAACCTGCAATCCTCCTGTCTCAGCTTCCCAAATGCTGGGATTGTAAGCGTCACCACCACACCTGGCTTAAGGCCATGTAACTTCTGCTGCAGACATTGAAGTGTTCTCTGACAAAGTGTGACACTAGATGTCTGTTTAGAAGGCACTTGAGTATACAAATGTATTTAGACAAATTATCAATATTTATAGGCAAAGTAAATTATAAAATATTTTAATTATATAATTTTATATTATATAACTGGGGGAAAGTTATCCGAATTTTATATTATTTACCCTTTTGTTTAATGCTTAGCATTTTCAGCAAGTGTACATTTTATAGGACAAAGAAAGAAAATGTATTTTTATTTTTGTTTGAAAATGTTTTCTTACCTTGTTTAGTAGTAAGGCATTAACTTTCATGTTCTGTAAAAGAGAACTCTGCTGCATGGTGTTTTCCAAGTCACTCTGTACTACTCTTTATAATAACAATTTCTTTCTTTATATTTGTTAATATAACCACTATCTATTGACTATATAATGACTGGTAATCTTAAATTCAGTCTGTGGCTATAGTAAAAATAAAAGTTGCAGAATGCTTTATGGAGATGTTTAAGTTAGTCGGCTGCAAAATTAAAGAAAATGGAATTTAAGAAAAGTGATAGCAGTTTAATGTTTGCATTCAAAGAGAAAAATTGTCAAAATTAGCATAACACATTATAAAAAGCAGCAAGGGATGCTTTCATAATGATTGTGTATATTAGATTGTCTTGATTAAATTTATTCTTAGATTTTATCTTAAGTTTTTTGTTACAGGACAGAATTTGGGAAATATGCCATTTACTGCCAGCGTTGTGTAGAAAGAACACAACAAAATGGAGATCGAGAAGCAAGACCATCAAGAATGGAAATCCTTTCAACTCTTCTTCGAAACCCTTATCATCATTCCTTGCCCTTCAGTATACCAGTGCACTTCATGAATGGGATCTATCAGGTGGGTTAGCCTTTTACCTTAACAAAAATATGCGTGGCCAAGAATCCTCTGTGTAACCTCTGTGCAATAGGGAGGTGAGGCCTGGGTCAGTCAGGACCCAGCAGTAATACCTCAGTAAATCATGTTAGGTTGTCTATCAAAATAGCTGAGTTTTCAAATAGTTTTTGCTAGGAAGGATTCACACTAAAAACAAATCCATCTTGAAGGAAATGTTCCAAAGCTACCAATTAGTCTTTGTAGTCACAGCCTTTTATCAAAAAATTCAGATACGTAATTGCATATTAAAGAAACAAACATTAAGTACACTAAATTTTTTTTGTTGTTGTTGGTACTGGGGTTCCTGGAAGCCCTTCTACCTCCGGGCTACACTCCCAGACCTATTTTATATATTTTTTTATTTGGAAACAGGGTCTCTTAAGCCAGCGAGGCTGGCTCTGAACCAGCGCGATCCTCCTGTCTCCACCTCCCAAGCGCGGGGATTACAAGCGTGCGCCACCACGCCCGGCAGATACACTAAATTTTAACTTATTGAAATGCATTTCATTTTTTCGTTTGTTTGCTTAAAGATTATGTATCACGGCACTTACTGGTTTGCTTCTAATAGGTAAGCATATCTTTGAAAGATACTTGGAGCTGGGCATGGTAGTGCATGCTTTTTTTTTTTTTTTTTTTTTTTGTGGTACTGGGGATTGAACTCAAGGGCATTCTTCCTTTGAGCTATATCCCCAGCTCTATTTTATTGTTTTAGTTTGAAACAGGGTCTCACTAAGTTGTGGAGGGCCTCACTAAGTTGCTGAGAATAGCCTCAAACCTGCGGTCCTCCTTTTTCAGCCTCTCAATTACTATGATTACAAGTGTGAGCCACCACACCCAGCTTCTCTTAAGCTATTGCAAATAAAATAATCATCTTTCCTCAACTTCTAGAAGATAGGAGGGTGAAAGTTGACCTTCAAGGTGGCCCCCATTGATATCCATCTGCTGATATTCAGACCCTCAGATAATGCCCTCCCATTTGTTTTCCTTCAGGGAAACAAAAAGTAAAACACATAGACAACTATGTGTTGTCATTAATCATGCATCATGCATGTCCTGTTCGCTCTCCCTATCCCTGTTTGAAATTTATATACATTTGAGCCGGGCATGGTGGTGCATGCTTGTACTCCCAGTGCTTGGAGGCTAAGGCAGAGGATTGTGCAGGTTCAAAGCCAGCCTACTTAGTGAGGCTCTCAGCAACTTAGTGAGACCCTGTTTCCAAATAAAGTATAAAATGTTGCAGGGGATAGGTTGGGGGGGAAAGGTGTGTGGTGTGAAATAATCCCCCCCCCCACCACCAGACACACAGAGACAAACAGAAAAACCGTGGATTCTTGTCCTAAGCTAAGAATAAGTATTCATCGCTTGGACAGCTGCTGCAGATTTAAAGAAGTTTATTAAAAAGATAGAAATATAGAGATAGTTACAGCCCTGTGCCGGAGCAAGGCACAGGGGGGCAATTCGAATGAAAATGCCAACGAACTCCAGTTTACTGAATTTTTATCCTGTCTAAGTCCAGCAGGTCCCTTTGATTTTTGGAGATCATGTTAGAACTTATCGCCAGCCCCGGCTATGCTTCTGTTATCTCTCCAGCTGGGTTTATGGCCTGAAAGGTGGAAACATCTCTATCTTCAAACACAGGCCCAGATTTATGGCCGGAGGGGGAGGCATCTCTGTCTTCAAACACAGGCTTTTACATTTCAGTCTTCTCCCCCAAAATGTGTTAAATTGTTCTTAGGAATGCAAGGACATGTTAGCTAACCCTGGCTTTCTTAGTAAAGAAGATATGTTTCAAGGTTGGACATCTTTCCCAGGATTGATACATTAATACTTTTTGAACTCTCTTCCCAATACCAGTACATAAAATAGGTCTGGGAGTATAGCCCGGAGGTATAAGGCCCCTGGGTTCCATCTTCAGCACCGCAAAAAATAAAATAAAATAAAAAATTTGCATACTTTTTATTAAGAGACTTGCTTTGTTATTTCTGTCTAGGTAGTTGGGTTTGATGCATCCACCACAGTGGAAGAATTTTTGAATACTTTGAACCAAGACACAGGAATGAGGAAGCCGGCACAATCTGGATTTGCATTGTTCACTGACGATCCTTCTGGCAGAAACCTGGAGCATTGTCTTCAAGGAAACATCAAGGTGAAACCAAGTTCTTTTAGGAAGCCAAACACAACAAACAGCAGAGAAGCTGCTCTTTAGTCTTTGCAAGGAGTGTAGTTCAGGGATTTTTCAAAAAATTTAAGTAGCCAAAACGTCACGGCAAAAGAAAATTGCAGGACTTTGGCAAAGAAACAAAATTCTTAATAGTCAATCTGCACACACACATGCTTCTTGTTAAAGAGAGGAAAAGAGCAATATGGTAACAATGTTACCTCATCGGAGCAAAAGGCTGGGCCGGCAGCCCCTCACGCTCCACAAACACTCAGAGACAGATTGGCAGGAAGTGGGTTTATTCAAAGCCAGCTTTGAAAGAAGATAAAAGAAATGTTATGTTTCATATCACCATCTTCTAACAGTGTCAGGGACACAGGAGAGCTTTTTAAGAGGCAGAAAAGAGGCCCAGAGGCGGGAAGTATACTAGCCCGAGAACCTGTCTCGGCTTCCTTCGTGGGCACCTGTTCAGGGAGGGCAGCCCTTCAGCCTTTACTCTTAAGTGTGAGGACTTGGAGCAACAGAAGCGCGGGCTGGGTGTGGCAGCGCGCCCCTGTAATCCTAGCCCTCGGGAGGCTAAAACAGAATCACGGGTTCCAGGCCAGTCTCCGCAATTTAGCAAGGCCCTCGGCAACTTAGTGAGGCCATTTCAAAATAAGAAATAAAAAGGGCTGGGGATGTAGCTCAGTGGTAGAACGTTCCTGAGTTTAATCTCCAGACCACACACATACAAACACACACAAAGTTCAGAACTTAAAACAATTTGGAGCTTTAACTACTAGTATGAGAAAGTTGTCCTTAATATCAGAGTCTGTTTCAATAATCTAGTAGGGTAACAAGAGCAGTGAAAATGCTGATAAAATGGATTTCTATTTTTCTTTTTCTTTCTTTATTTTTTGTGGTACTGGGGATGGAACCCAGAGGCTTTCTACCTCCAGGCTATACTCCCAGACCTATTTTCTATTTTATTTGGAAACAGGGCCTCACTAAGTTGCTGAGAGCCTCAGTAAGTAGCTGAGCCTGGCTTCAAACCTGCGCGATCCTCCTGTCTCAGCCTCCCAAGTGCTGGGATTACAAGCGTGCGCCACCACGCCCGGCCTGTTTTTCTTATTTATTACTGAACATGTCAGTGTCCCAGGGGATGGGTTGCATGTTGTGTGGAATACATGAAGGGCCAGAAATGGCTTCTGTTCACGCTGCATTTATAATTTGCTTAGGGAAAAACAGACTTAGATACTGATAAACTTAAACTAGAATCAAAAGTAATAAATGTTTGCACAGAGGGAAAGATTAAGTTCAGCATTAGAAACTAAGGAGGACCTGAACTGTAGTTGGAAGGATAGATAGAAAAATAAACCTAGGGAAGTATGAGGCCTTCAAAAAATCTTTTTCAGATCAAAGTAAAATAATTTTAATAAAGTCTCCCTGAGCAATAGCAAAAACGAGAAATATAGAATTATAGAAGGACAAGGGACGTTAGGAAATAGTGCACTTATTCTGCAAACAAGGAAACAGAGGCCCAGAGAGGAAAACAATTTTCAGACAGCTAGAACTGGATCGAGCCCTTTCCTGGTATTATATTTCACATTTCCTTATTCAGTTTTTCAATCATTATAAACTCAGAAGGTAGAAAAGTTGCTTCTTCAGTGACCAAATCATGAAAAAAATCTCTGGCATTTTCTTGTTTTGTACAGTTCCACACTAAGATTCCTTTTTGAGTAGAAAAATTCATGACCACAGTCTGAAGTTAATGTGTGCTCAAAGGGACAAGTGGACCCAAGAGCAGTTTAGAATGAAATCCTGAACTCCAAGCTGCGCAGGAGCTGAAAACAAAAAGCATGAATGCCTTTGATTGGGTTGTGCTAACCGACAAACTTTGTAGTCTATGACACCTTTGTCTTCAAAAAAGTGCTGATTTTAAAGTTCTATGAATCGTTGTTTTACATCTCCCTTCTAGATTTGTGATATTATTTCCAAGTGGGAACAGGCATCCAAAGAACAGCAGCCTGGGAAGTGTGAAGGTACAAGAACTGTTCGTCTAACTTATAAAAACAGGTGCGCAATACTCTTACCTAAATGCCGAAATATGGGTGTACAGCTGTCTTCAAATCATGCACCTACAGGGTAGTTGCCTTGAAAGTTATTATATATATATATATATATATATATATATATATATATATATATATATATATTTTTTTTTTTTTTTGCAGTACTAGGGATGAAACCCAGGGGGCATTCTACCTCTGAGCTACACCCTCAGTCCTATTTTTTATTCTTTATTTTGAAACAGGGTCTCACTGAGTTGCAAAGGGCCTCACTAAGTAGCTGTGGCTGGCTGCGAACCTGCAATCTTCCTGTCTCAGCCTCCCAAATGCTGGGATTACAAGTGTGTGCCACCACGCCCGGCTTGAAAGTTATAATATTTACTTGTATGCTTGTGTGTGTGTGTGTGTGAGTGTGTGTGCTGGAGATTGAACCTAGGAATAGTTTACCTCTGAGCTCCTCCCCCAGCACTATTTAAAAGAAAAAACAAAACAGGGTCTTGCTAAATTGATAAGAGTCTCACTGCTTGTTGAGGCTGTCCTGGAACCTGCAATCCTCCTGCTTAGTCTCCCAAGTGCTGAGATTACAAGTATGCACCACCACACTCAGCTTGTATGTTTACTTATCTATAAATGATAACTCTCTTCTACAGGAAGAAACTCCCACATAAATTTAGGCTTCTAATTCTCAGTCTTTTATATTCATATGCCCCCACTCCCTTCTCTCTGTATGTTTTGAGCTTCAACTATAAGCCAATTCCTTAGGTCGATGCTCTGGGTGGAACTGTAATAAAAGCTGACATCAATACAGTCTCTGATCTTCTGGAACTTTTGGGTTAGTGAGGAAATTTCCAAAAGGAAATACACACTCAACCTTTTATGTATATAAATACCTGTTAAGTTTTCTGAAGGAAGAGTGTGGTGCTCTGAGAGACACCGCGTGGAGCCCGACCTGGCTTGCAGGCTCAGGAAATGATGCTTTGGGAAAATGATGCTTCTGCCAAGGTTAAAGGAGGGCCTGGGAGTGAGAACTTCAAAATGGGTCCAAAGCCGGGCATGGTGGCGCACGCTTGTAACCCCCGTGCTTGGGAGGCAGAGACAGGAGGATCGTGCAGGTTCGAAGCCAGCAGCATTGCTTAGGAGACCCTGTTTCCAAATAAAAATGTAAAAATAGGTCTGGGAGTGTAGCCCAGAGGTAGAAGGGCTTCCAGGAACCCCAGTACCACCACACACACACAAAAAAGTACAAAATGGGTCCAAAAGAATGTTCTAGGGCATGTTAGAGGGCTCTATATAGCTTGTTTCAGAGAAAATGCCAGTGGAGCCGCGGCACCAACCTTCTCGACAGATAGAATTATAATGCACTTTGGCATATGGCCAGAAACCAGATTGTCTTCTTTTTTTTTAATATTTTCTTTTTTTCCATGTATTAGCAGCATTTGGCACTTAATAAACACTGTAACTGATCAGTTCATGTTAACTGTGCCAAAATAAGAATATTTTGTTGGTGCTACTTGAATCTTATATCTCATAGATAAGAGCCTTGTGGAATTATTAATATAGTATTAAATTCGGGGGGGGTGTTCTAAGGGTTGAATCCAGGGATATTCTACCTCTGAGCTATACCCTCAGCTTTTAAAAAAATTTGTTTGTTTGTTGCAAGTCTCACCAGATTGCTAAAGCTGGCTTCAAACCTGCAATCTCCTGTCTCAGCCTCTCAAGTACTGGGATTATAGGCCTGCACTACCATGCCTGACTTCGTATTAAATTCTTTAAGACCACTACTTTTAGAAGCTGTCCATAGTCTTAAACTTGTAATTAAGAAGTGAAGAGACTATATAACATAAAGAGCACAACACCCTTTGATTAGTGAACTAGATCAAAGTATTTGATCAGTATTTTAACAGTATTTCTTTTTCTAATAATCAGCCCTACAGAAATACCCACATAAGTAGACAGACTATTCCAGTATGGCACAGTATTTTCTTTGGCATTTTTTATTTTTATTTTTATTTTTTTATTTTTTGCGGGTTCTGAGGATGGAACCCAGGGGCATTCAACCTCCAAGCTACACCCCCTGCCCTATTTTTTATTCTTTACTTTGAAACAGAGTCTCACTGAGTTGCAGAGGGCCTCACTAAGTAGCTGAGGCTGGCCACGAACCGTGATCCTTCAATCTCAGCCTCCCGAATGCTGGGATTACAAGCATGTGCCACCATGCCCAGCTGACATTTTTTATAACAATAAAAATTTAGTGGGAGAAACTTACATTTTTATCAATAGGAGAATGGTTCAATAAAAATGGGGCATCATACTTTGGACTTCACCTTACACACACCCAACAACTAAGGTCCACCATCTGTTTAAATAGGCTCCTGCGCTCTGAATCAATGATGGGTGTCACTCACTGGAGCCTCTTTATTGGGGCTTGTGAGCTGTGATGACTGGCCAGTGTTCAGTAGCAAGAAGTTTTGTTATCTAAAGTTCTAGAGAGCAGCAATATTGTTTAGATAATGGGAATTAGATCAGCTCTCCTGCTTGAGGAACCTGTTTCTGTCCATGGCAGTTTTCATTTGTGTTCTGTTACTGACTGACAAAAACAGTGGACTTGAAGACATGGACCTTCCAGAGGATCATCTCAGCTCTGTCGAGTGTTGAAATTGTGGGCCCTGGACCAATAGCCTCAGGACCACATGGAAATGTGTGAGTCAGAATTCTGGGGTTGAATACCAGGAGCCTGTGTTTTAAGAGCTCTCCAGATAATTCTTACACATGCTAAGTTTTGAGAAATGCTAATATGAAGGTCCTCATGGCTGTCCCAGTCTGTGGAAGTCCCTTCTCATGGGAGGAACCAGCTCTTGGGCCTGGCCACGTATTGTTGTGTAGAAGAGTTTCTGAAGTTTTCATTTGTTTTTGCTAAAAACAAATAACTACCATGTCTAAGACTATTCCTTATAATCCATATCTTATGGATGTTTAATCCATACTAATTCTGATTATGGCAGCTACAGTTGGAACCAAACTCAAATTTGGATAAAACAGACAGAGGTAATATGAAGGATGCAGTTAAGAATAATGCTCTTAGTCTTACATCGCTAGGAAGGAACCAGAGAGATGTGAATAACAGCCAATAAACTACTTTGCTAAAAATAAACAAGTAAATAAAAGACTCATGACAATGTCTTTGACATAAAAAAATAACCCCAATTCTGAAAGGGTTAATTTTTAGCAGAAGTCTGAGATGGCTGGAGAGCCAGCTATGAGAAAATACTTTGTAAGTATGGCCATGCTTCACAAATGTGTATGAATAGCTTACAATGAGCCCTAATTTGCAGTGACACAGGAGGGGACTGGCTGTGATCTGTCACGCAGCCAAGGGCTCATTTCTTCATCTGCCAAGCAGCACGAGAACAAACAAAACAAAAATATTCTTTTTATCTAAAGATTTTTTTAAATTTTTATTTAGCAAGTTATGGAATTTTAATTATTTAGATTCAGGGGTTAAAGATCTAATTAATGGGGTTTAAACTTGATCACACAGAGGACCATTTGAAACATAATGTTTAAATCTTCTCTTAGTAAAGCCTCTTATTTAATTTGATTTCTGGCTGTGTGTTGGAAATTGCAAAAGTCAAGGCAATTTTAAACCAAACTGGCAAGGGTCCTTCTAGAAAGAGAACAACTCCTTCCCCCTTTTTGAAAAAAGAAATATTTATCAGTGCTTTGTAGTTCTTATTTTCGGGAATGCAGTTTCACTTCCCCATCACTGCCTCCTCACAGTGTCCACTGGTGCCCAAGTCAGAAAGGACCCTAACAAGTCATCTAGTTTACCCCGTCTTTTTCTGTTTACATTTTTAAAATTCCAGATTGGAGAAGCTTTGTTGTGATTTAAAGACCTCTAGAGAAAGCGGCTGCGGCTGCCGCTGATCACTGACAGTTACTGAACATTCACCCCACACCAGGCCTGTCCTGAGCTCTTCATACACTTCACCTCAGATAATCCTAGCAACACCCCTACGGGTTAGCTGTGTTATTACCTCCACCTTACAGAAGAGGCAGCTGAAGCTTCAGAGAGTCCAGTCACTTACCCAAGGCCATGGAAAGGGGGTTCTTCATGCTAATTTTAGGCAAACGATTCCTGTATTTAACAAGTCTCAGATACTGTCCATTTATCCAGGCATGCCATCTTCCAGGACCAGGTCTTGTTTGAAGTGCTGGGAATTCACAGGCAAATAAAATTCCCTACCCTTTAGAATCTCAGTTTCTAGGGACAGGCAGACAGGAACCCTTAGCAATGTGATCAGTGCTACAGGAAAAGTATCTCAGAGCGGTGAGGAGCATGGACTCTGGGGGCAGGCGGCCGGGTTAGAATCCTGGCTCTGCTACTCCCTGTGTGGCTCCACGTAAGCCATTCATCATCTCTGTGCCTCACGTAGGGACCCTGCACATGAGATGAAGGTTTAAATAGCCCTGCCTCAAGGATTGTCTGAAGGATCCAGAGCTTGCCACACAGTAAATGATTCTTAGGTATCTGCGGCTACCATGAACATGTCTGTGTACACGATGTTGTAGGAGAAGGGCTTGACTCTGTGTGGTCACCATAGTGTCCAGATGTGTCAAGGCGTTGCTCACCTGTCCCACTCTCACATACTTTGAGTGTTCATTAGCCCCTATGCCTGATCTGAAGATTAAAGGGCACAGTGAATAAGAGGGCCACTGGCTTCATGAAGACCTAGGCAAGTCATAAGCCAGGTCCGATGGTGCACCCCTGTGGTTCCAGGTACTCAGCAGCTGAGGCAGGAGGATTCCTTAAATCCAGAAAGGAGTCTGAGCCGGGCGTGGTGGCACATGCTTGTAATCCCAGCATTTGGGAGGCTGATACAAGAAGATCGCAGTTTACAGACAACCTTGGCAACTTAGTGAGACCCCTGTTTCAAAGTAAAGAAGACAAAATAGGGCTGGGGGTGTCACTCAGAGGTAGAATGCCCCTGGGTTCCATCCCCAGTACTGGAAGAAAAAAAAAAAAAAAAAGGAGTCTGAGATCAGCTTGGGCAATAAAGCAAAACCCCTTAAGCCAAACCAAAAGTCACATCATCATTTTTCAATAAGTAATAATGAAAATATGTAAACGATTTCGAGCTCTGAAAGCTGTAGCTAAAAAAATTCAAAACACGTTTAATTATACAAATGCATACTTTTCAGCATGTGGAAAAAAGAAAACTAATTTAACTGTATAAATATTATCTTTCAGAGTCCCAGAGAAAACTCCCTCCCCTTCCTTTTTATGTGATACTGATTTTGAGGTTGATTTTGAATTGAAACCTTTGTTTACTATTCTTCGGTGGGTCTGAGATTTTTTTTTTCAGGTCTGGGGATGGAACTCTGGGGCATTTGAACTCCAAGCTACACCCCCTGTCCTATTTTTTATTCTTTATTTTGAAACAGGGTCTCACTAAGCTGCTAAGGGCCTCACTAAGTAGCTAAGGCTGTCCATGAACCACAATCCTCCAGTCTCAGCCTCCTGAATGCTAAGATTACAAGCCACCATATCCGGCTGTCTGGGATGTTTTTAAAAGACTGAGCATTTTGAAATTTGAATTTATGCATCTTATTAAAATCAAGGTTTTAGCAGATGTTCCTTACATTCCTTGAAAGGGTAAATTTAATTCCACTCAGTGTCTAAGGTCATTCTTCTTTAACACTTAAAGGTTGGGTTGGGACTTTGGGGCATTAAAAAAACAACAACCGGGCGTGGGAGGCTAAGACAGGAGGATCGCGCAGGCTCAAAGCCAGCCTTGCTGACTTAAGAGACCCTGTTTCCAAATAAAAAATATAAAATAGGTCTGGAAGTGTAGCCAGGAGGTAAAAGGGTTCCATCCCCAGTACCACCAAAAAAAAAAAAAAAAAAAAAAAAACCAGAAGGATCCCTCCAACTTAAAGCATCCCCTTCCCCCATTTTCCTGAAAATGTCATATGGAACAGAAACTATCTATCAGTAGTAAGAGTCTAAGTTTGTATTGCTCCAAAGACTTTTTCTTTCATTTGTTCATTCATTTATTCATATTCTATCTCTATCTCATACTAGGGACTGAACCCAAAGGCATTCTACCTCTGAGATATATCTCCAGCCCAATTTTATTTTTTATTTTGAAACTGGGGTCTCACTGATTTGCAGAGGGCCTTGATAAGTAGCTGAGGCTGGCCTCAAACCTAGGATCCTCCTGTCTCAGTCTCCCAAGTACTGGGTTTACAGGTGTGTGCCACCACACCCAGCTCAGAAAACTATTTCAGAACAACCCCATCTCACCGGATTTATCTTTACTTTCTTCCTTTGTAAGAATATTATTGAGGACTGGGGATGTAATTCAATGGTAGCGTATTTGTCTGGTATGTACAAGGCCCTGGGTTATTCTCTGGCATCAAATATATATCATTTAAATTTTCTCCTTTTTTACAGATTATATTTCTCAGTGCAAGCTTGTGGAGAGACTGACAGAGAAAAGTTGCTGTTAATGTATCAGACAAATGATCAAATAATAAATGGCCTCTTCCCTCTGAACAAGGACCTGGCATTAGAAATGGCAGCTCTTTTAGCTCAGGTAACCTCCACATGGTGTGGAACAATATATGAAAGTGATGAGATACTGATTTCCTTGCTGAGTTAGATACAGTAAAACAATATGGCTTCGTTGGTTCTTTTATGCATTTTGCTATGATTAAGACCTTAAAAACTGCAGGCGTTACCATTACAGTTAGACTCTGACTTGCTGAGAATCGCCATGGTGAAGAATGAGCCTGGGCTCTGTAAAGGGAGCCACATTCTTAATTCTCTTGAAAGTCTGGCTCTAAGCTTTGCATAGGATAGAGGAATTTGAGTATCAGGCCGTAGGGCTGAGTATGCCATGCTGAAATTGTTCAGTAATCTAATAGGAACAAGTCTTTGAAAAGCTAGAGTATTTTCTTTCATTTACCTATTGTATCAGTGAGTAGGATTAAATTTGACCTTGTGTAAGCGTGCACGCACACACACACTCACATGCACACACTAATGGAGACTACCAAGTAGAAGAGTATTTGTCACTCACAGCGGGGCATCCTGGCACCTCTGCAGACCATCAGAGGTGTGGGCAACGTCCTGGTCCCCATTCTACCATCCCTCTCCGTCACCTTCATGGTCCTGGTGAGCTGCCAGAGCTCCAGCTATTGTCCAGGTTCCAGACATCTGAATGGGGGGGGGGGGGTGAAAAAGGCATGCCCTCTGCCTTCGGGAACACATCTCAGAAGTTATACAGAACTCGTCCATTTATGCCTCTCCGGTCACAAATTTTTTTTGTACAACTGGCCATAATTTAAACATATGCCCTTGCCTATCTACAAAGGAGGCCAGGGAATGTGGTCTTGTGCCCAGCTAAATTTAAGGTATTTAATTAAATTTGTGGTACTGGGGATTGAACCCAGGGGAATTCTATCTCTGAGCTGCACCCCCAGCCATATTTTATTTTTTATTTTAAAACTGGGTCTTGCTAGGTTGCTGAAGCTGTGTTTGAACTCAAGATTCCTCCTGACATAGTTCCTCCCAAGTATTAGGATTGCAGGTGTTTACCACCACACGCAGCTGCTTTTGCAGCTGTATACTTCCAGTGTTTTTTAGATAGATTTGAGGAAAGAGTAGAAAGGTTAAGAACACACACCATAAAAATTCTAGGCACACAATTAATTTTTTTTATGTGGGTCTGGGGATGGAACCCAGGGGCATTCGACCTCCAAGCTACACCCCCAGCCCTATTTTTTATTCTTTATTTTGAAACCGGGTCTCACTGAGTTGCGGAGGGCCTCACTAAGTAGCTGAGGCTGTCCGTGAACCGTGATCCTTCAGTCTCAGCCTCCCGAATGCTGGGATACAAGTGTGCACCACCATGCCCGGCTCACAATTAATTTAAAAAGTATAATTTCTCTGTCTATATAAGGAAAATTAAATAATGCTTCTGATCTACTTTACTTGGAGAGGTTTTTGTAAAGATAAATGAAGTAGAGCTGGGTGTAAGGGCACACACCTATAATCCCAATACTTGGGAGGCTGAGACAGGAGTATCACAGCCTCAGCAATTTAGTGAGACCCCATTTCAAAATAATAAATAAAATCAGGCTGGCGCTGTAGCTCAGAGATAGAAAGCCCAGTTCAATCCACAGTACAAAAAGAAAAAAAAAGATAAATGAAGCATACTAAAAACACCTGAGCCCTGTTGACCAGTTATTGCTCCTACAGATTTGAGTGTCAGTAAGTTCCTGTTGATCTTCTCTGTCTTAATCAGGAGATTTTTGGAGCTGATCATCAGTGTACATGGTGTCTGGTAAAGCATCATGTTTGTGTGGGACATTTGGAGAATTAGATCTGAGTTGATTTCAGTTCTTCTCTACACATTGGTGCCTTTATTCCTTGCCACACAGTTTGTCTGGCACTGGGCAGGGAAAGCCCTGATAAGCACTGAAGCCTTCCCTAGGAGGCAGGGCTACCTTGCCTGATCTACTATTTTTGTGGTTCTTGTTCATCTGCCTGATGTACCCTCAGAGGTTAAGACAGTCTCAGTTTCACAGGTAGCTGGGGTGGGAAGGATTAGCTCCCTTTGGGGAAAGGATTTTGGTGTGATTGGAGAGCTTGTGGAGAGTTTTATTTGGTGTGAAAACATTAGGAAGGATTCTTGACTAGGAAGTTGTGGGGGATTGAGAGAAATCAGGAAAAATGAGGAATGTGTGCTGAACAGCAAAGCCACACCACGTAACCAGCCAGTAATAAAGAGGGTCTAAGAACCTAGCACGTTTTAAGAATCGCTGTAAGCAAAGCTCGGCTGAGGAATTAAGAGGAGACACAGGTTCAGAACCTCAGAGGCTGGTTGTGTAACAGCTTAACTAGAGGCAGAGAGCTTATATGGTAACCTGGGGATTCCTGTAAAACCATCCGTGCCTGGATGGACCCCTCCACCTGCTTGCTGGGAAGCGCTCCAGGTAATGATGTGAATGTTCAGTGTGACGCTCACCCGAATGCCTCCATCCTGTCTTCCTCCGTGAGCTCTCTTTGGTACCCTATGTAAAGCTCTTAATACAGTTTATCTGCCTCAGTCTCCTTCACTAGCTAGTAAGCTCTGAGCATGGGGACCGTGTCTAGCCTTTTCCTTGTTCTCATCTTTTCCCATAGCACCTGATATACTGGAGCTGAGTACAGGTTTGAAGAATGAATGGGTTACTGGGTTGATGGGGAGATGGATGAGTAGGTAGAGGATGGCCTCTGTGTGGCATAATAGTAGAGATAAGGGCTAAACATTCTTTTATTAAGGGGAAGAAGGAATTGAAAGACTATAATAATAGGATGAGGGACTGAATGTAGTAACATTTGTGGAGAAAATCTAGGAAAAAAGTCATGAAGTAATGAAGAAAGTTTCTGCTACTACTACATTTGTCAGACCCTTAAAAGACCCAAATAATTGGGCATGGTGGCACATGCCTGTAATCCCAGTACTTGAGAGACTGAGGCAGAAGGAGAATTGAGGGTGTAGCTTAGAGGTAGAATGACCCTAGAGTCATTCCCCAGTAACTAACACATACACATTACACACTCAAATAAATACTTATTTTTGATTACTTACAGCTTTTTAAGTTTGTTCTTTTAAATTTATATCTTATCTTATTAGTAATTAAAATAATACCTTAATGAAAAGTTGTTACAGGTTTATTTTATTATATGAGTTGAGTGTGGCGGTGCTCACTTGTAATCCCAGCATTTGGAAGGCTGAGGTAGAAGGATCCTGGTTCATAGCCAGCCTCAGCTACTTAGTGAGGCCCTCCACGACTTAGTGAGACCCTGTTTCAAATAAAGAATAAAAATAGTGAGACCCTGTTTTAAAATAAAGATTTTAAAACACACTTGTGAACCCAGCATTCGGGAGGCGAGACTGAAGGATCAGGATTCGCGGACAGCCTCAGCCACTTAGGCCCTCCGGAACTTAGTTGAGACCCTGTTTCAAAATAAAGAATAAAAATAGGGCAGGGAAGCTGGGTGTAGTGGCGCACGCTTGTAATCCCAGCATTCAAGAGGCTGAGACCGGAGGATCGCGGTTCACAGAGAGCCTCAGCTACTTAGTGTGAGGGCCTCTGCAACTTAGTGAGACCCTGTTTCAAATTAAGAGGAATAAAAAATAGGGCAGAGGGTGTAGCTCAGAGGTCAAATACCCTTGGGTTCCATCCCCCAGACCCGCAAAAATAAAAATAAAAAATAAAAACGTAAAAAATAAAAATAAATAAAAATATGTGGCTGGGGGTAGCTTGGAGGTAGAATGCCCCTAGCTTCCACCCCCAGTACTGCAAAATAAATAAAATAAAATAAAAATAATATTGTAGTGACCTTTAAAAAATACTACTAGATGCCAGGTGTGGTGGCACACGCTTGTAATCCCCGCACTTGGGAGGCTGAGACAGGAGGATCGCGCAGGTTCAAAGCCAGCAGTGCGTGCTGGCTTAGGAGACCCTGTTTCCAAATAAAAATGTAAAAATAGGTCTGGGAGTGTAGCCCGGAGGTAGAAGGGCTTCCAGGAACCCCAGTACCACCAAATATATATATATATATATATATATATATATATATATACACTACTAGATGGTGAAAGTAGTCTGTGGAAGTTAGTGTAAAATTTAAGTATTTATAGATCCTTTTTAAAGTTAAAATTTAATTGAAACTTTGACTTAGTAACAGTTCTTATGTAAATTATAAATCCCATAATTACACAATCATGACAAATAGATTTATGTGTTATGTGTATAATAAGAATGTTTCAGTATTCTTTATGTCTCTTATTGGGTTTTAAATTAGGTGGAGATTGGAGATTTTGAAAGACCTTTCTCAACTCCAGCAGGACAGGGCACCAATCAGTGCAAATCAAACCAGACTCTCAAACAAGTCATAGAGAAGTTTTATCCTAAAAGGTACAGAGATGGCTGTTCTGAAGAACAGTTAAGGTAAGGGAATACTTGTAACTCTTTAAAGAATAAAATAAGACTAATTTTTAGCCCTATGTGCCAAATTTTAAAGGTGAAGAAAAAATCATGGCAGTTTTCTCAAGATTTTAAATACTGATGAGTCCCAAGAAATTATAGTTAAAGATGTGCCAGAAGCTTTAGAATCCATATTTAAATTTGTTATTATTTTTAAATTGGCAGATAAAAGTGTATGTATTTGTGATATGCAATGTGTTTTGAAATATATATTTGACATGGATAGTGGAATCATTAAAAACATTTTTTTAATGTACAAGGGATTTAACCCAGGGTCATTCTACCTCTGAGCTACACCTCCAGCCCAATTTTTTTTTTCTTTATTTGAAATAAGTCCTCATTAAGGTCCTTACTGAGCAGAGGATCTCACTAAGCAAGCAGCTGAGGTTGGCTGTGAACCTGTGATCCTCCTGTCTCACCTCCCAATACAGGGATTATAAGCGTGCACCACCAACCTAGTGATTAAAAACATTTTTTATTTATTTATTTATTTATTTTGGCAGGTCTGGGGATGGAACCCAGGGGCATTCGACCTCCGAGCTACACCCCTGCCCTATTTATTTTTTCTTTCTTTTGAAACAGAGTTTCACAGGCAGCCTCACTGAGTAGCTGAGGCTGCCTAATGAACCAATATCCTCCAGTCTTAGCCTCCTGAATGCTAGGATTACAAGCGTGAACTACCACATCCGGCTAAAAACATTTTTAATGGTAAAAATTACCTTAACTTAGATCTACTTTTCATTTTATCTTATTCATTCTTATACAAACTAATCCTCAAAATAAATAAGAAAATAGTCTATAAAAAGTTTAATTTTATGAAGTGTTTACAAAAAAATTTCTTGTAGAATGTTTCTTTATAAATAAAAATTCAAAAACTTCTTACACAAACACAAGACTCTTAAGCCCTTCTACCTCCGGGCTACACTCCAGACCTATTTTTACATTTTTATTTGGAAACAGGGTCTCCTAAGCCAGAGCGCATGGCTGGCTTCGAACCTGCCCGATCCTCCTGTCTCTGCCTCCCAAGCGCGGGGATTATAAGAGTGCGCCACCACGCCTGGCTACACCCAACTAATTTTGACATTCATTTTTAGAAAACATATAAAGTTCTAGGCATGGTGGCACACTTCTGTAATCCCAGTCTCAGCGATTTAGTGAGGCTCTCAGCAACCTAGCAAGACCCTCTTTCAAAATAAAAAATAAAATAGGGCTGGAGGTATAGCTCAGAGGTAGAATGCTCCTTGGTTCAATCCCCAGTATCACCAAAAAATAATAATAATAATTAAAAGCTACACTACTCCAGCCAGACCTGGTGGTGCACACCTGCTGTAATTCCAGTACTTGGGAGGCCTAGAGAAGAGATTGCTGGTTCAAGGCCATCCTCATCAACTTAACAAGACACTCAGCAACTTAGCAAGACCCTGTTTCAAAAAAAAAAAAAAAAAAAGGCACTGGCAGTATCCCTCAGAGGTAGAATATTCCTAGTACCATCCACAAGAGAAGGGGTGGGGGGAGAGAATGTATAGGAAATTGGTTAAATTTTAAAATAAAGAAAAATCCAATTTACTGTGAGTTTCCCAAAACCGGAGCATTTAAGATTAGTCCTTTTCCTGTGTAACATAAATGGTTGCCTTTGTGATTTGATTTGAGAAGTTTATTCCTGAATCCAGGACTCTCCAAGCCAGGAATGGTAGTACCTGAAGTTGTACCATTAGGGAGTCAGCTTTGGGCTCTGCTTCTTGTACTTTTCTTTAAAAATGAAAATATTTCCAGGATAAATGACCTTATAAACTAATTTATGCTAAGGTTTGATATGAGCTATTCAGATGTTTAGAGCTTACAGGCTGAGGGTACGTACCCTAGGTCATGTTGAGAATACTGGAAGGGTGAGAATTTGATTAGAGAAATGCTCCTAAAAGGACACAGAGTGGTCAATGGGAGATGAGAGTCACCAAAGGCCCACTGAGCCGCGCTCACGCCCAGTAGCACCATTGGGCAAGATTGGCTCAAAGGGAGCTCTGTCTTGGGAGGATGATTCACTGCTTATGTTTTTGTTTTGTGGTTTTTGTGTTCTTTTCTGTTTTTAGACAGCTGTACCAGCGACTGTCAACCAGATGGATGGCCCTCCGGGGACACAGTGCTGCTGATTGTGTGCGCATTTATTTGACAGTAGCCAGGAAGTGGCCATTCTTCGGTGCCAAGTTGTTTCTTGCAAAAGTAAGAAAGAACAAGAGGGAGATACATAATAAAAACCAGATTTACCCTCAATTTAGCCTAATTAGATTTTTTTAAATGAGGAAATTCCTAACAGTCTTAAGAAAATAATGAAGGGGCACCAGGAAAAGGGCAGAAGAGTTCCTCCTTTTCCCCTTTGCTCACCTTTCCCCACCCTAAGCCGCTCCCCAGACTCAGAAGATGGTGAAGACAGCTGACCTCCCTTCTTTTCGTCCATTCTCTCGTTTCCATTGCACTTGTGGGCTTGTGTATTTAGTAAGTGTTTACTAGGTCCTGTTTGACAAGCATGGATCTGAGCTCCAGAGATACATAAACTGATGGTTTATGAGTTGCACCAAACGTCCTAGGTTATTTCACTTAGCATCATCCAGCCTTGCAACAGGCCTGCACTGTATGGCAGATATCATCGGAAGTAACATGCACAGAGCACTGCTGAAACACCCAGGAAGGAGACAGGCTGCAGGGGGAGAGTCAGCCCTTGCCCAAGGGAAAAACTGCCTTTTAATTATAATCTTCCCATGGAAGCATGCCACTTTGGACTCTCTTGGGCTCTTAGGATACATCTTGTCTTGTGTTATTTTTTATTCTCTGTATTTCTTTTATCCTCGCCAGTAAGTTGCACATTCCTTGAGCGTTAGACTCACTGATCCTACAGTCTCCTCTGGTTTGCACATAATTATCACTTAATAAATACTTTATGCTGAATAGCTGTGCAACTTTAGGTGCATCAGTTAACCTTGCTGGATCTCACTTTCTTCTTCTGTTTAAAAAGGAACTGGGGCCAGGTGTGGTGGCACATGCCTATAAGCCTAAGATATAGTGGGAGGCTTGAGATATTAGCATCACAGGTTCGAGAACAGCCTCAGCAACCTAATGAGACCCTGCTTCCAAGTAAGAAATAAAATAGGACTGGGGAGGTAGATTGCTGGGGTTCAATCCCTAGTGAAAAAAAAAAAAAGCAGCTGGGACTAGAAGAGCCAAATCTAAGGTATCTTTAATTCTGATTCTATAAGCTGTCATTTAGTTTCATCTTTTTATACATTTATTAGACATTGAATATAAGATTAAATAAGCTTTCTGAAAAAGTATACAATTATTATAACAATCTTTTACATTGTAATAGTACTACATACCTTATAAAGTACATCAATATATTTCATTTCATTAGGATTTGGGTCATCATGAAAATCCTAAAATGCTGGTCAGCTATTAGCCTCTTGAAACAAAAAATAAGGTATAAAAATATTGTCCCATATTAAAGATGAAGAGTGTGTGCTTCAAAGGGATTCCATACCGTATCCTAATGCACACACTGTTAAATGGCAGAGTTGGATCTCAAAGCCAGGTCTCCTAAAATCAAATGCTCTGCACTTCCCAGTACACCACACTCCCCTCTCTCCAAGAGAGATTCTTAATAATAAATGTTTGGAGCCGGGCGTGGTGGCGCACGCTTGTAATCCCCGCGCTTGGGAGGCGGAGACAGGAGGATCGTGCAGGTTCGAAGCCAGCCGCGCTGGCATAAGAGACCCTGTTTCAAAAATATAAAATAGGTCTGGGAGTGTAGCCCGGAGGTAGAAGGGCTTCCAGGAACCCCAGTACCACCAAAAAAAAAAAATTAATAATAATAATAATAATAATAATAATAAATGTTTGGCTTTTTATAATGGCAAATGTTACATGGCATTTAGACTGAGAAATATTACTATAATTTTTGCTTAGCATTTATTTATAACAGTATATTCTTACTTCTTTGTAGCCCAGAACTCCATCACCACTTGGAAATAATTTCATGTGGCTGGCTATACATGAGAGTGGTTTGAGCATCTTAGAATACAACTCTATGGTAAGATCAAGCCATAAAACTTTGCACTGAATCCACTATTTCCATTGTTCATGTACCATAAACAGAGGGCCACGATCCTTTAAAAACATTCTTCTTAATATCATCTAATAAATAGTCACTTTACAAATACAACAATTTAATCTTTTAAAACAAGATAAGATGGTTATTTACTGTGTATGAGAAAAATATTATGGTCCCATGATTAAAGTATAATGGCAAAATGAATATTTTTAATTCATTAAGACTGTTTCCTATGTAAAATAAAAATATTTAATATATTATTAAAATGGAAACTTTCATTGTGAGAGCTAAAGTTCAGCATCACTAAGTCTTCTGTAACATAATTTCTATATTTTTCATAATATTACCTATGAGTTCACTTGTACATGTACATAAACTTAGAGCTTTTTGCATATTAAAAATAAAGTTTGCTGGGTATGGTGGTGTATGCGTATAGTCCCAGTGCTGAAGAGGCTGAGACAGGAGAATAGCAGGTTCAAGACCAGTCTCCGCAATTCAGCAAGACTTTCAACAGCATACAGAGACTCTGTTTAAGAAAGGGGAGGGGAGCCGGCATGGTGGGCACACTTGTACTCCCAGCATTCGGGAGGCCGAGACAGAGGATCGAGTTTCACGGACAGCCTCAGCTACTTAGTGAGGCCCTCTGCAACTCAGTGAGACCTTGTTTCAAAATAAAGAAAAATAGGGCTGGGGGTGTAGCTGGGAGGTACAATGTCCCTGGGTGTCATCCCCAGTACAGCAAAAGGGGGGGGGGATCTTCAGATGTATTTTGGAGGTAAAATGCCTCTGGGTTCAGTCCCCAATATCTAAATAAATAAATAAATAAATAAATACATAAATACATAAATACATAAATAAAATAAAACTCAAATTTTCATATGCTTATGTATTTATCTGAAATTTACATTATTTTCTATCATATTTCTGTATCAATAAAAGTTTTGTTCCTTTTTATAATCTGATTTGCAGGCATTGATAAATACAGAGGTCTAGTGAGTTCTTCTTACTTATAGTAATAGAGATCACTGAAAATTTTTTGGAACTCAAACTATCCTTTCATATTATAATTGTTTTCCTTTTTTAAGTACGTGCTTTGCTTTTTTAATGTTTATGTTTTCTAAATACTTTTTAGTTCTTGAATGGGTAACTTGAACATAGATGATAAAATCAGTAACTTACATCAACAAAAACTCTACACCATTATTATTACTATTTTTTTATTTTTTTATTTTTTGGTGGTACTGGGGGTGGAACTCAGAGGCTTTCTACCTCCAGGCTATACTCACAGACCTTTTTTTATGTTTTATTTGGAAACAGGGTCTCACTAAGTTGCTGAGAGCCTCACTAAGTAGCTGAGGCTGGCTTTGAACCCGTGTGATCCTCCTGTCTCAGCCTCCCAAGCGCGGGGATTACAAGCGTGCGCCACCACGCCCGGCTAACACCATTATTAAATTTTCTTATTTATGTAGTCTAGTTCCCTAGATCCCAGGAAGTGGATATATAGTCCAGAAAGTAGACAGGGTTGGTAGGAGCTCCAAAGGCATTTAGTGCTGTAATGGTCTGCAGACTGATCATTACATGGACAGATTTCTTTACTTTTAGGTGATGCATCTTTGAATTCTATTTTTAAGTTATTTTAGAAGCACCATGAGAAAAAAAAAGTTTGTTGCATATATAACAAAGGGTTGATATCCTTAACAAACAAATTTCTTTTTTTTTCTTTTAAGTGTGTAGTGCTAGGGATTGAACCCAGGGGCATTCTCCCTCCAAGCTACACACACAGCCCAATTTTTTATTCTTTATTTTGAAACAGGGTCTCACTAAGTTGTGGAGGTCCTCACTAAGTAGAGGAGGCTAGCCTTGAACCTGGATCCTCCTGTCTCAGCCTCCCAAGTACTGGGATTACAAGCATGGGCCACCACACCTGGTCCACAAATGTCTTATAAAAGAATAAGAAAGCCAGGTGTGTTGGCTCATGCTTGTAATCCCACCGCTTGGAAGCTGAGACAGGAGGACCACAAAGGTTCAAAGCCAGCCTCAGCTACTTAGTGAGGTTCTCAGCACCTTAGTGAAACCCTGTTTAGTGAGACCTTGGTTTAATCCCAGCATGAAAGAAAGAAAAGAAATAAGAAGGAATAGAGAAAGGAAGGAAAGGAGGGAGGGAAAGAAAATAAAATAATGAACACACCAATAGACAAATAAATGGGCCAAAGCAATTCACAAAATAAGAAATATAAATATTCACTGAGCCAGGCCTGTTGGTGCATTCCTATAATACTAGTACTTGGAAGACAGCACTTGGGAGGATCACAGGTACAAGGCCAGTCTCAGCAATTTAGCAAGACCTTATTTCAAAATAAGAAATACAACAGAGCTGGGGGTGTAGCTCAGAATTAAAATGCCCCTGGGTTCACTCCCTAGTACCACAAACAAACATCCAGTGAATTTATTTTAAAATGTTAATTTCACTAGTAAATATATAAATACAATTTAAAACAATGAGATTCAACTTTTCGCCAATTTAAAAGAATGATATCCAGCGTTAACAAGACTGCACTGAAAATATAAATGAGTATCACTTCTTGTAGGAGAGTTTGGAAAAATTCACAAATATTTTCCTCATTTTTAAGTTAGCAATTTTTCTTGTTTAGTGTTATAACCAAAGAAATAACTATGCATGTGGATTACGAAATTTGTTGCAAAATATTATGCAAGATCAGGTGTGGTGGTACACCCCTTTAATACTAGTACTTAGGAGATGAAGACTGGAGGATAAGAGGTTTGAAGCCAGTCTCAGCAACTGTGAGACCCTGTTTCAAAATAAAAATTAGGAGCCGGGCGTGGTAGCACACGCTTGTAATCCCAGGATTTGGGAGGATGAGACAGGGGGATCATGGTTCATAGCCAGCCTCAGCTACTTAGTGAGGCCCTTTGCAACTCAGTGAGACCCTGTTTTAAAATAAAGAATAAAAAGTAGGGCTGAGGGTGTAGCTCGGAGGTAGAATGCCTCTGGGTTCCATCCCCAGGACTTCAAAATTAAAATTAATTAATTAATTAAAAATAAAAATTAAGGGGTATAAAATTAGAGGGTGCAAGTACTCAGTAGTAGAGTGCTTGCCCAGCATGTGAAAGGCTGTGGGTTCAATCCCCAGTACTGGAAAAAAAAAAAAAGCTTCAAAATAATTTAAAAAGGAATAGGGGTATAGCTCAGAGGTAGAATGCCTATGGGTTCAATCCCCACTACCACACACACACACACGCACAAACAGGAGAGAGAGAGAGAGAGAGAGAGAGAGAGAGAGAGAGAGAGAGAGAGAGAGAGGTACTTAAATATGAGATTTATTAACTAAGGGATTGACTTGTCATTTAATATGATGTTATATAAGCACATTCGTGGTAATGGAAAGATGTTCACGATATGTTGTTAACTGAAAAGAGAGCAATGCTGCCGGGTGTGGTGGCGCACACTTGGAAGGCGGAGACAGGAGGATCGCACAGGTTTGAAGCCAGCTGTGCTATTTTAAGAAACCCTGTTTCCATATAAAAAGTATAAAATAGGTCTGGGAGTGTAGCCCAGAGGTAGAAGGGCTTCCAGGAACCCCAGTACCAAAAAAAAAAAAAAAAAAAAGCAATGCTAAGCAGGATGCGTAATACTGTTTTTGTTTATTTATGTAAATCCACCTACCAGGGAGAACCATATAGATTTAACAGTACAGTATTTGACCATTAAAAGTATCAGTTTCATATAGTTCAACATAATCTATATAAGCTAAAGATAAGAGATTGCTAAAAGAACATATAAAATATATTAACAGTGATTTTCTGCTAGGTGCTAGAATATAGGTGTTTTTTTATTTTCTCTTTATAATTATAATTTTTCTGCAGTGAGTTTTTTCAGGATCAAAATATTATTTTAATTGTAAAGGTAGATTATGCCTAAGTAAAATTAACCACTACTATTTTAGATAATAAGTTTTATTTTAGAAAATAATTGTTTACATTATACCCATAATTAAAATCAGCATTTAATCAAAATGTGTTATTAAGCATTTCCCATCTGTCTTTATATAAAGAGCATAAAACTCATTTACTTTTTCTTTTCATTGAAGAGGTTGATTGTCAGCTATGTGTACAAAAGTTTAATGACCTTTGGAGGTTATCAAGATGACTTTATGGTAGTCATTAACAGCACACACTCAAAGGAAACACCTACAGAGAAATTGCTTTTTGCCATGGCAAAACCCAAGGTGAGTAGAAAATATTCTGCCAGTGTTTTTAGACTATTTCATACTAAAATAGTTATTGAGCAAAGACTGTTACAGATGAGAAAACATGTTTCTTATAATTAAACCACCATGGGTCCAAATCCTGGCTTACTTTATCTTTTTCAGTCTTGGTTTCTTTGTCTAAAATATGGTATGACACTACCTACTTCTTTTAGCTTAAGAATTAAATAATTAAGGAGATTTTCCTAGAACTTAGCCTAGAGCCTGTTATATATAAGGTTCAAAAGAAATGGTCATAGAGTGAATTATTGTCATGTACTTAATACACATTATCTTACTTACTTGGGGTTATTAGCTTTATAGACTTAGAGGAAAAAACAGTTTTATAATTAAAGCATACCTGTTTCTTTGCTGTTTTAACAAACAATATAGTTTTAATGTCTCTGAGTAAAAACAAATAATATGAACTACATTCTCGATGCAGTTCTAACTTCAAAAAGATGAGAAACTGAAAATGTATCTTAAGTTATCAACTAAAAGAGACTTTTTTTATAATTGTAAGTTTTTTTTTTTTAAAAAAAAAAAGGGAGCTGTACGCGTTTGGGAGGCGGAGACAGGAGGATCGCTCAGGTTCGAAGCCAGCCGCGCTGGCGTAAGAGACCCTGTTTCAAAAATATAAAATAGGTCTGGGAGTGTAGCCCGGAGGTAGAAGGGCTTCCAGGAACCCCAGTACCACCAAAAAAAAAAAAAAGGAGCTCTGATTTCAGCCTCTTTAGAAAGATTCCCAGGAGTGGTATAGCTGGATCATATGGTGACGCTATACCCAGTTTTCTGAGGAATCTCCACACATCTCCATAGTGGCTGAACTAGTTTGCAACCCCACCAACAATGTAGAAGAGTTCCTATTTCCCCATATTCTCACCAGAATTTATTGTTTTTTGACTTCTTTATGATTGCTATTCTGATTAAAGTTATATGGAATCTCAATGTAATTCTCATTTACATCTCCCTTATTGCTAATGAAGTTGAACATGTTTTCATGTGTCTGTGGCCACTTCTTTTGTGATGTGTCTATTCAATTCAATTTCTTGATTGGGTTATTTTTTTGGCAGGGTAGTCTTTTAAGTTCATTTACATTCCAGATATTATTCCTCTATCAGAGTGATAGCCAGTAAAGATCTTCTTCCATTCTGTGGGCTTTCTCTTTAGACTCTTGGTGGTTTCCTTTGGTGTGCAGAAACTTTTTAGTATACCCATGTTCATAGCAGCACAATTCACAATAGCCAAATTATTGAACCAACCTAGGTGTCCATCAACAGATGAATGGATTACAAAATTATGGGAAATACAGTGGAATTCTACTCAGCTATAAAAAAAAGAATAGAATAAAATTATATCATTTGCAAGAAAATGGAAAGAGCTTGGAGAACATTATGTTAAGTGAGATCAGCCAAGCACAGAAAGAGAAGGGGCATATGTTTTCTCTAATATGCATAAGCTAGGGAGTAACTGGGATACAGGAGGGACTCCAGATATGGAGGAGAAACCTCAGTGGAGCCAGAGAGGAGACCTAAGAGATGGGGAGGGGGAAGACTGAGATTCATTCATGGAAATACTACCATTGACTCTGTGTACATATGTGAATATACCAGTGGCATCCCAGTAGTCTGTATTGGGAAAGGGGGAGGTGGGGAGGTGGGGAAGGCCCACCAAGCTGTGTGTGCATGCATGTCACTGTCAACATGATTTACATTATGATGTGAGACCATAATGCACTAATAAGAGCATAGTAAAAAATCAATTAGGTCTAGATTAGGTGAAAGAAGTTAGCCCTTAAGTGCAAGAGATCATGGCATACTCAGATTTTAGTTTAAATAGAGTTGATATGATACACCTAATTTCATTCATATATTTCACAAACGTGGCTTTACAGCAATTGATAAAATTGTGTGGTTACCACCACATTTCCTAAGAATTGCCAATAAATTTGATTGTTTTTGAGATGCATTTCTTCTGCTGATTTAAGTAATGGAAAAATGTGAGGGTGCCTTCATGGTATTGGACATGGAAGAACTTCATTGTATGATCTAGAGAGCAGGAATTCTGGTAGGCTAGGTACTTGCTGATGGTCACCCACAGCCAACCCTTTCCTCTCTTGCCATCGGTCAGAACTTTTCAGGAACATGCTGATTCTGTCTCTTTTGTTTTAGATTCTTGAAATCACTCTTTTGATTGCCAGTTACATAAACAACTTCCACCAGCAAAAGGCAGCATTTCACCACCTCTCTGCTCCAGCACTGCTCTCAGCCAGGACGCAGGGACCCCAGGCCCAGGCGATGGGAAGCCAGCCCCTTCTGTCAAACAGCAGGCCCACCAAAGGCCCCACCTTACTGTGAACACCCAGGCGTCTCAACGTCCAGTCCAGTCCGTGTCCCCTGCACAGTGCTTGTATTGACTGCAAACAAGTTCATCTACCCTCAGCCAGCATGGCCACACAGCACAGCAGTATTCCAGACTTTAGTGATAACAGAGGTTACTCTCTTATCTGATTCTTAAATATTCAAATAATAATAATAAACATAAACAGAATTTGCCAACAGGCTCGTTTTCTCTTAGATTAAATAGGATTCGTCATTTTTTCCATCTTCCTGGCAGAGACTTCATGCAATTTGGCTTTTCTTTCCTTTAAAAAAAATTTTTTTTCTGGCAGTCTTTAGAAAGGGAGATTCCAAACTCATTTGGCAAACCCACTGATTATTTGGAAAAGCTCACTGCCAAAAGAGTTAAGTACTGTAATTAAATGTGCTTTTAATTAATGAGGTGGTGTTTGGAAAGGAGTGGGGAACACAATGTAAGAAACAGCTGCCTATGAGGTGTAAGGATACATCTCGGAGCAAGTGCAATTAATCTTCTGGCTCTATGAATCATTACATTTGAAAACAGGAGTTAGGTGACCAGAACCTCCTCTGTGGTATGAAAAAGTATACTGTGTCACCTTTGCAGATCACTGGAGTGGAAAGTTTAAAATGGGATGGTGATTCCTGACATTCCTTGGCTGTCAACCGAGCATGAGTTCACTGGAACACTGCCCACATCTTGCATTTGGTGCTGGGTCGGTGTGATCTTGCTTTATTGAGTAACAATAGCTTTGGAGACAAAGACAATCCTTAAAGCTTGGCCCCTCATACAGCCCTTTCCAATTATAGCTTTAAAGTAAATTCCAAAAAAAATTTTAAAAAGAAAGAAAAATTTTTCTAAGAAGGTAAAATTTGAGTTGAAAGAGTCTTGAAATATATTACCTTAATAGATTATGTAAATGGTTAAAACATTCTACTACATGTAAAAAAAATCTTATCTTTCATGATAAAAATGAAACTGTGATAAGACATGAAATTATATCAGAGAAAAATGTAATTATAATAGTAATCATGAGTATACTTAATTTTATTTATATGTAGAATATTTGTATTTATTTTTGACATATATTTATCACTTTGTCATATTTTTTTAGCCAAATTGAAAAAAGAAGTTAGCTGCTGAAGTAATTAATTGGCAGAGACTTTGTATTTTACTCTTTCATACTTTTCCCCTGTGGCAATGTACTGTTCTCACAGTAAGCCTTTAAAAATGGTCTCACCCTTAGAAGGAACAGAGCCAAGAAGTACATGGCTCAGTTAATGTTATGCTTTATTGGTAATGACAAAAAGAAGATTTAAAAACCCCATAGGAATGGATTTCCGCTATTTCCTATATATCTTTTGAGCCAGAAGCACTCACTGAATGGATAGTTGTTGTTGTTTTTTTTAAATAAACTGATTGCCAGTTTGAGGTGACTCTCAGGAGTCTTTTGGCTGAGATACAGTAGAACTTCTGAGCTTTCTGGAAACCATTTAATAATGATTAGTTAGTGAGCCAGAGGCTTGGCAGAGCCATTATTTGTGTGAGAGAACTTAATTCTCCCTCATTCTCTGGTAAGCCCCACCCTCACAATCTTCTAATTTAAAAATAAGTAGTGAAGGCTTAGCTTAAACTAAAATCCCTTAGACTTGGCATTTATTTTTGATAGAACAGAGATAAAATATTTTGATGGAAAGAAATCAATTTTCTGTAACTGATGATGTGAAAATTTTATTTTCTGGGAAATTACTTATAGAGGCATTTAAAGAAATTCCAAGTATGTTATTATGATTGGTTATAAGAGAATAATGTTTCATGTTTAATTGTAATATTTGTCTCCTATCATTTTCTCCCCTTTCAATCATAATAAATGATTTACAAAACCCATTTTGAGCATTATCTTTTGAATAATCTTCAAGAAATACCTGCTGTTTTCATTGTCAAAGCTGAGGTGTTCCACTAGTGAAAATGGTAGTTATGCCTTCTTCCCTGGAGTTCATGCTTTGGCTTCAGTGTTACTTTGTTTTATTTATTTATTTATTTATTTATTTATTTATTTATTTATTTATTTTGTGGTACTGGGGATGGAACCCAGGGACATTCTATCTCTGAGCTACACCCTCAGCCCTCTTTTTTATTCTTTATTTTGAAACAGGGTCTCATTGAGTTGCAAAGGGCTTCACTAAGTAGCTGAGGCTGTCTGTGAAGCATGATCCTCCTGTCTCAGCCTCCCAAATGCTAGGATTGCAAGCGTGTACCACCACACCTAGCTTGTTTTATATGTGTAAAAGAAAGCCGTTTGGCAATATTTAATATTAATATGTATGTATACATACTGATGCATATATAATGCAGATAGATAAATGCTAGAAATCTTTGTTTTCCCATGATTTTATAATAATAAACTCCTTAGGGAGTTTATTAGACTATGTTCTGAAATTTTATTTTAAACATTTTGAATTATGTATGTGCGCATACACACCTTTACAGTCAAATACTGCCACAACTTGGAAATGAATGTAGCTCTCAGTTAACATGAGATGTTAGTCACAATTTATAGAGACTTTGTCCCAAAAATGTGGTTTTTGGTTGCTTGCTTGGAATTTTTTTATAGAAAAAAAAACATAGTGATCAGGTTTGTTGAATACTTTTAACTCCTAATTAAATTGAAGCATAATCCTGAAGAAACTTAATCACCATGGATAATCCTATTTCTCTAGCAAAGGGTTTAACTGCTTCTGAATGTCACGTGCTCCCCATCCACACCTATCTCGAAGACACCTTGGAATCTGCCCTCCTCAAGGCAGATGGACCAGCCTGATTTGTGTGGGGAAGTGGCTCCAGCAACGTGGGGCTGAAAGGCAGGTGGGGGTCTGTCAGCGAACCATGATCTGGACTCCGCCTCCAGAATGCTGGGATTACAAACATGTGCCACCACGCCCGGCATAATACAGAAGTTGTTGTTGTTGTTGTTTTGTTGTTGTTGTTTTTAGTGGTACTGGGGTTCCTGGAAGCCCTTCTACCTCTGGGCTACACTCCCAGACCTATTTTATACTTTTATTTTTTGGGAACAGGGTCTCTCAAGCCAGCGCTGCTAGCTTCGAACCTGCGCGATCATCCTGTCTCCACCTCCCAAGCTCGGGGATTACAAGCAAGCGCCACCACGCCCGGCTAATACGGAAATTTTTAACTTGAATTTCTGGAAAATAATATGATGCTCCAAGTAGGAGTTTCTTTTTATGAGAGAAAAGTTTATAGGAAGTGTGTAACCTTAGAGAAGCGTGTGGAGAGTACTTAATAGCTTTCAGAAAATGCACAGGTTTTAAGATTTTTTTTTTCCCCTTCAAGAATGTGGTATTATCTACACTGACGCCATGATCCTACTGTTTCACTGAAACATCTTTTTAGATTACCCTTGACCTCATAACTGCCAAGTCCAGTGGCCCCCAGCTGGGCCATCTACCTGCTGGATGACATCTCAAACCCGCCTTGTCATGTAACCTGGTTTACTGTGCTATGCCCCCAGCAGCTGGTTAGTCCGATCACTGACTCATCAGTGACTCAGAGGAAAATAATTGGCTTTTTTCTGTTTTCCCAAAGCCTTACTCTCTCCTGTCTGCTAACTAGGTTAGCTTCATGTAAATTCATTCCATCATTCAACTTGAACTTAGACAAAAATAGTAAACTCATTTTCATCATTCTTTTTAAAATTTTATTCATATGTCGAACATATTGAAAATGGTATACATTTAGACTGTTCTTGGTGCCCTCTATGCCCCACCCCGCTCTCCCTACCCCCTCAACAATGAGTGTCCAGGTTGACCATGCTATATTCATACTTTCACACATACTTTCACACATACTCAGATGTAGCTCCTCCATTAGTCAACCTCAGCCAGAACTCTCCTATCCTTCCATTCTAGCTTTGCTGAGATTCACCCTTTCATCATTCTTATTACAAGGATGCTCGGATGTCTCATAATCAGAGGTCAAGCTGAACAATGCTGTCACAAGAAAGATGAGGACATAGACAAGCCTTGGGGACAACTGAACCACGAGCCATAGGCAAGGACTTTCTCTTCATGTGTGTCTAATTCATGCTATGTAACCACAAACAACATTTAGCTGAACATACTAATTTCCTCCAAAGAGGGAACTTGCTTTTTCCAATTCTAGTTTGAAAAATTCCAGAGAAGGGATTCTGATTAACCCAATCATGTTAGGTATTCACTCTAAGTCACCCCAAACTTAACGGTAGAAAAAATGCCTACCGTAAATTATGGGGAGAATCTGTGTAGTTGAATACTCTGCAGTCGTCAAAGTTATGTTTATGATGCATTTTTAAAAATGGATATAGTGGGCATGGTGGAGCACATCTGTAATCCCAGTACTTGGGAGGCTGAGACAGGAGGATCTCAGATTCAAGGACAGCCTCAGCAAGTAGTGAGACTCTTCATCAAATCTAGCAAGAGACTGTTTCAAAAATGAAAAAACCAAATAGGGCTGGGGGTGTAGCTCAAGGTAGAATGCCCCTGGGTTAAATGCCCAGTAACACACACACACACACACACACACACACACACACACACCAATAATAAAAAATTGATATGGGAAAATAAATGTTAAAATTAGTATATTAATTAACTATATAGTATAATCTCAACTCTAAGAAAAAATTAGAATGAAGCACATCAAAATACTTAATACTTATTACTCAGGGGTAGGCTTATTTTACCCTCTTTATTTTTTCTGTAATTTTTTCCTGCAAGAAACATATAACCTTGGGAACAAGATAGAAAATATAGAAACTTTTGTCACTTCCCTGGCTATCTAATAGCCTCCAAACGGTCTGCTAAACTCCAAAAAGCATCCTTCATGCAAAAAAAAAAAAAAAACTCAGTGAAACTCAGGTCTAGTCGTCTAGTCACAGCACACTCACATTCTAAAATCTTACTTGGCTTTTCATAACCAACATAGTAAAATCCAGACAGCTGGATCCGTCACAGTGGCTTAATGTATCCGCCCCGTCGGCTCTCCCGTCACAGTTCCACCAGACACTTCATATGCTCCCTCCCTGACGACTCACAGTTCTCCAAATCATCCTGTGCTATTGCTCATCCCACTTAGCAAGCAGCATAACTATCTCCTTCATGGCCAGCTTTTAAGTGCTTGAGTCTTCTTAGGGTGATCGAGCAGGGATACTCAACTCTGAGTATATACTTACCTTAAGAATAATTTTCCTCTACCCAGGAAGGTTGCTTTTTTTGCCCAAGTATGAAGCCTCAGAAGAAATAAGGAAAGAAAGGGGAACTCACCCACCCAGTCAGAACAACTACATCAGCCTTGAGTCAATGCTGGTGAATGGGGCCAGCCAAAAACATTCCCTTCCTGGTTACCACATTCCCTCCTTCATCTACCTATTCCAGCTATCCAAAAAATTACAATCTCAAATTGCTAGTACTGTGCCAAGTAAGTAATAAATACTTGGTAAAACTGATGTCTGCAGTTATTGTTAACTATATCATCAGCACTTTTGAACCAGCATACAAAGGGATGCTGAAGCTCCAGAACCCAAGTCATGGCAGTTCATTAAGCCTGTCCCATAGTTGTTTATAAGCGGATGCACTGGCTAGCATGGGATATAGATGCTGTTCATGAGCTCGCTATCAACCTCCCTTGAAATTATCCTTGCTGTATTGACCTTCACTCTCATCAGATCCCTTTCTATGTGCAACTTTAGCCTTCTCTGGCTTCAACATGCACCAAACTTTTGGGAGGGTTTTGTTAATAAAGACTTGATCTTTAAGGGCATTTTCTTTCTTTCTTTCTTTCTTTCTTTCTTTCTTTCTTTCTTTCTTTCTTTCTTTCTTTCTTTCTTTCTTTCTTGTACTGCGGATGGAACCAGGGGAATTCTACCTCTGAGCTACATCCCCAGCCTTATTTCTTTATTCTTTATTTTGAAACAGGGTCTCACTGAGTTGTGAAGGGCCTAGCTAAGTATCTGAGGCTGTCCGTGAACCACGATCCTTCAGTCTCAACCTTCCAAATGCTGGGATTACAAGCGTGCACCACTATGCCCGGTTCTTTCTTATTTTTTGAAACAGGGTCTCACTGAGTTGTGAAGGGCCTCGCTAATTAGGTGAGGCTGTCCGTGAACTGCGATCCTCTGGTCTCTGCCTCCCCAATGCTGGGATTACAAGCGTGCACCACCACGCCCAGCAAGGGCATTTTATCAGCCATTTGTGTAATTTCCAGAGATGTTTTCTCTCTGTTTCTTGTTCAAAGTTGCCTATCAGGCTGAGATGAATCTCAGTGGTGGAGTGCTTGCCTAGTGTGTTGGGAAGTCCTGGATTCCATCGCCAGCACTGCCGAAAGAAAGAAAGAAAGCAAGGAAGGAAGGAAGGAAGGAAGGAAGGAAGGAAGGAAGGAAGGAAGGAAGGAAGGAAGGAAGAAAAAAGCTGCCAACCTTCTGTTTACCACATGATAATAACAAAAATTAAGCACTTATAATATGCCACACACATGTAAGTTGTGATTTACATATATTTACCTCATTTAAAAATTTATCTCTCTGCCATGTAACAAGTTCAGAAAAGATAATTTACCCAATATAGCAATATGGCAATTTAGCTAGTGTGGTTGAATTAGAAACAGAATCTAAGTCTATCTTCAAAGACCAGGTTCCTAGACATGACATCGTAGAAACTAAGCCAAAAGGCAGAATATTGGAGCAAGAGTATCTCTTGCAAACAGGGCATTTTAGGCAAAAGAGCCTGGGTCTACTCAGCATTCAAAACAGATCAAAAGTCAGGTGCCGTGGCACATACCTGCAATTCTATTACTTGGGAGGCTGAGACAGGAAGATTGAAGGTTCAAGGAGCCAGCTTCAGCAGCTCACTCTCACTAGACCCTCAGCAACTTAGCAAGACCTTACTTCAAAATAAAAAATTAAAAGGGCTGGGAAGATAGAATGCCACTGGGTTCAGTCCCCAGTACTCAAGACAAAAATAACAAGCAAACAAAATCTGTGTTTGCTGTGAATGTTTCACCAGCTCCTTCAGGCACAGGTAGCCACTTTTGTCTAATTTCTGTACCTCTTCTTCAGTAGCTCGCAGCACTTGCTTCCTTGTGTCATAATTAGCTGTACATACCTTTTTGGAGGTCGAGATAGGTCTTAGTCATCTCTTTATTCCTTTATTTATTTATAAGCACAAATTGAGGGCCTTGCATACCATAATAACCCAATTATTCATTATTGATTAGGTGATCCATGGAGATCTATAAAGAGAACATGGGGTTCACAGAAAAACAATCTACATAGAGCAAGTGAATTATGTAGGAGATGCACATCATTAATTCATTAGTAAATAATGTGCTATTGCTTTAAAGCATGGTAGAATTAACAATTCAATCTTGGAGAACATTAAAATCACACATGTTCTTTTCAGTTTTGAGGTTTAAATATTCTTTGCTTTTAGTAAATTACTAGAAAATAGCTCAAGAGGTTGTCTTACTCTATTCCTAAATCATATATATTGGGGAGAGAAAAGTAAAAGAGAGTGCCAACTTTGGCACTCAGTAAATATTTTAAAAACAGAATAAGCCTATAATCCCAGCACTGATACAGAAGAATCAAAGGTTTGAAGCTAGCCTAGGCAACTTAGTGGGGGCCCTTGGCAATTTAGTGAGAACCTATCTCAAAATAAAATATAAAATTGGAGCTGGACGTGGTGGCACACACTTGTAATCCTTGCGCTTGGGAGGCTGAGACAGGAGGATTGCGCAGATTCGAAGCCAGCCTCAGCTTGTTTAAGAGACCCTGTTTCCAAATAAGATATAAAATAGGTCTGGGAGTGTAGCCCAGAGGTAGAAGGCCCCTGGGTTCCATCCAGTAATAATAAATAATAATAATAATAATAATAATAATAATATAAAATTGAATTGGTGATGTAGCTTGGAGGTAGAATGGCCCCTGTGTTCAATCTCCAGTACCAAAAAATAAAATAAAATAAAAACACTTCCATCCCTGAGACAGATGCTTCTAGATGCTAGGTATGTTATCACGGCCACCCCATTCTTTTTCATCTTAGGGGTTGTTGGTGCTGAAAGTGAGAACTGTATGGGAATGCTGAGAACTACATTTCCCATGATACCCCGCTTCGCATGCAACCCCGGCGCAACGTCGTTCCCATGGCAACCCAGGAAACCCAGCCGGAGCTTGTGGCCCGCTGGGCACTCGCCGGGCCCCACCAGAGCCCAGGACTTCTGGGCCGGTCCAGCCACCATGCCCAGGTATGGCCGCAGCCCTGCTTACGTCCACCATCCGCTCCCTTGAAGAACCTCCACTTTCCCCCACTTCAGCCTGGAAGGGGCAGGGAGGGAGCGGCCACCGAGGGTGTATGTAGGCAGAGGAAGGCCTCGCTGGACCTGCTGGCGAGGGGTGGTGGTCTCTGCTGCTCGTAACCCGGGTCAGGGTGGGCAGGGGCCGGCAGGAACCGTCCTCGAGTGGGAGGGTCTGTCGCATACGGGTAGCATAGAAGAGATTTTGAAGGTTTACCAACTTCATCCATTCACTGATTCACTAGAAGTTTCTTGAGGGTCTGGGACCGACGCAGGCGCCAGAGATGGCGGCTGTGGACCAGACCACACAGCCTCCTCGCAGGAGCCTCCCTTCCTTCCTGGGTTCACAGCGACAGTAGAAGACGGAAACTGGAACATACTGTGGAAAGCAAAACACCAGCGTAGAAGGGAGGCAGAATTTCATGGCCTGTAAAATACAGTTGAGAGCCTCATTTGTATGGGGTCTGTTTAAACTACTTGTATACCTAATACCTAAGCCTTCTCTGAACTACTTGAAAGGACGTCGGGGACGAGGGTCACAGAACCCATCACAGAGCAGAAGAAATCATTTTCTAACCTTTGGATCAAAGTGTGATTTCTTTCGAGTTGTGAACTATAGGGTGAAAAAATTGTCAGCTTTCCATCATGTGATCATTGGTGACAGAAATTTTCACAGGTGGAGTGCCTGATCACATCTTTTCTTCTCTGTTGGGCATTTAGAAAGCAGATAACTATGTTTTGAAGCAATGTTGTGTAAATGAAGGACGGACAGGCCCATTCGGAGTTCCTGGAGGCCCACCTGAGAAATACATGCACGAATTATAGAATTATAGTGAAAACATGTCTTGACCTTTTCTTTCTTTTTTTTAAGTTTTACTGGGAATTGAATCTAGAGACGGTCTACTCCCAGCCCTATTTTTTGTTTTGAAATAGGGGCCTGCTAAATTTTTAAGTGTGCTGACCTTGAACCTATGATCCTTAATCCTCCAGTCTCAGCCTGCCAACTACTGGGATTACAGGCAGCAGCCACCAGGCCCAGCCTGTTTTTTTGTTGTTGTTGCTGTTTTTCCTGGAGCATTGCAGTCATACATCTTAATGGGGTACGAGATGGCAGAGGCACACATGCACACATTACTCACTTGCCCTTCCCCAATTCCCACCCCATTCCCTCCCACCTCCCTCCTGCTCATGTTTGGCTCAGTGACTGAGATGTTTGTGAATGTACATCATGTGTTCTAGGGAACCCGTAAAGGGAACCCCCCTCCTAAATTCAGTTGCCTAATTTGCTGCTCGTCTATGATTTCTCCTTCTTCGTCTAGATTTACTCCCATGACCCATTTTGACCTTTTATATTCTTGTTTGGGTCCTTCCTTTATTCCAGTTCTTAGACTAATAATAATGATAAGCTCTCAATAATTTTTGTAACTTTATAAGCCATATCCTAAATTAAGTGAATAATCACATTGTAACAATCACAGCAACCCTATAGTTGTTTGAGTTTTTTGTTTTGTTTTGGCATTTTATTTATTTACCTTTTTTTTTTTTTTGCAGTATTGGTGATGGAATCCAGGGACACTCTATGTCCGAGCTACACCCTCAGCTCTATTTTTTATTCTTTATTTTGAGACAGGGTCTCGCTGAGTTGCAGAGGGTCTCACTAAGTAGCTGAGGCTGTCCGCGAACTGAGTTCCTCCTGTCTCAGCCTCCCGAATGCTGGGATTACAAGTGTGCGCCACCATGCCTGGCTTGTTTTGGCATTTTAAAGATGAAACATAAAGACTTGAGCTTGAGGACTGGCATAGAGGCTTTCATGTATTAAGTGCTCAATAAGTGTTTATTAATAAAGAAATGAAAGATCTAGAGAAGCTAAGTAATTTGCCCAAGTTCATGTACACAGAAAGTAGCAGATTCAGAGTAGGACCATCAAATTTTATCTGTGTTTTTAGTTCAGTACAGTGATCTGTTTTCATTTAGACTTCTAAAAAATATATCATCTTATATGAGTGAAATTTTATGTGTGTAAAGAGAGAAATGATTTTCAAAGTGCGTATGATTATTTTTCTTTCATATATATATTTTTTTCTTTTCTTTTTTTTTATGGTACTGGTACTGGGGATGGAACCCAGGGGCCTTCTACCTCCGGGCTACACTCTCAGACCTATTTTATTTATTTATTTATTTATTTATTTATTTATTTATTTATTTTGGTGGTGCTGGGGTTCCTGAAAACCTTTCTACCTCCGGGCTATGCTCCCAGACCTATTTTATATTTTTTATTTGGAAACAGGGTCTCTTAAGCCAGCAAGGCTGGCTTCGAACCAGAGTGATCCTCCTGTTTCTGCCTCTCAAGTGCTGGGATTAGAAGTGTGCACCACCACGCCCAGCAATCTATTTTATATTTTAAATTTGGAAACAGGGTCTCTTAAACCAGTGGAGGCTGGCTTCGAACCTGCACAATCCTCCTGTCTTAGCCTCCCAAGTGCGGGGATTACAAGCGTGTACCACCAAGCACGCGATTTTTCTTTCATATTTATACTTTATTATTTTAAAAAGAAGATTTGAGATCAAAAACATAATTTTAAAAACAAAAGGAAAAGTGTGTCAGGAAGCAAATATTTAGTACACTGGTTTTGCACACTTCCCATCCTCATAGATTATTTAAGTGTCGGTAGTTCCTAAGATGGGTATTTCTAAAAGTCCTCATAGCTTTATATGTGTTTGAGAAACTCACCCATACAGAGAATTCCCCTCCCAAGTACTTCCAACAAAACCAACTTGAAATCCTGGGAATACAGGTTCTGCTTATCAACTTCAGTGTCGTTCCAAAAAACTAGTTCAAAGGGGAAAAAAAGTCACAAAAAGACTGATCCTCGTGTTTTATCAGGTTGTTGTCCCCCAGGAAATAATGTTTTGTTTGTAAATTTTACTGAAATGAAATTTATCTGCTTGAAGTAAATATATAAAATGACCCTTTTGTTTCTTTGAATTATGTTTTTCTGTCTCTCCTGTAGTGAAACTCTCTGGGAAATTGCAAAAGCTGAAGTGGAAAAAAGAGGAAGTAATGGAAGTGAAGGCGAAGGCGCTGAGATCGGAGAGAAATCTGTTTTCTTCCTGGGCAGTAAAAATGGGGTAATGCCTGAGAGTATTTTCAATCATTGAGATGACTAAGACAGTGGGAAATTTTATGTATGTACTTTTGAACTTTTTAACCAGATGACTCATCTGATTTAACCTGAATTAGAAAGTACTTATTATTGATCTAGGAAAAGTTATAACAGTAAACAGAATTTTAGAAAGAGATTTGAACTATTTTTTTTATTTTTTAATTTTAAAATATTCAGATTTTCTATCTTGAGTATAAAGGCCAGGAAGAAGTGTGTGTGTGTGTGTGTGTGTGTGTGTGTGTGTGTGTGTGTGTGTGTTAATGGGGATTGAACCCAGGAGCATTCTACCTCTGAGCTATACTCTCAGCCCTTTATTTTTTGAAACAGAGTCTCACTAAGTTGCTGAGGTTGGCCATGAAATTTCAATCCTCCTGTCTCAGCCTCCCATGTACTGGGATTACAAGTGTACACCATCATGCCCAGCTTATTTTTTTATCTTGAAACAGGACCTCACTAAGTTGTGGAGTAGCTCACAAGGTTGTTGAGGCCGGCCTCGAACCTGCCATCTTCCTGTCTCAGCCAAGTACTGGGATTACAAGAGTGTGTCACCACACCCAGCAAGAAATTTAATTTTGAGACAAAACTTAATTTTTTAAATGTTTATCAAAGGGTTATTATGTTTTGAAATTTTGGGGAAAATAAAGCAATAGTTGTGTTGACCCACTGGTTGGTAGGAGAGACCCCTCCCGGCTCACTGTAAGTTCCTATTTTATTTGGCAAGCATACAGAAACATTCTGGAAACGGCCACACAGGGCAGGAGTAGATGTGTCATATCTTCACGAAGCTTTGCTTGATGCACAAAGTTCCTGCCTGGGAGGCAGAATGGCCATTGACACTTGTCTAAGAAAGGTCAAGGCTTGCTAGGTCCAAGATGCTAAAATTCAAGTAGCATCAGAGCAATTTCTATTTGGAGCTCATATCACTGTTCGGTTTCTGTGCTTCATGCTTCCGCTTAGGGGAGCTGATATACGGGAAGCTTTCAGAACCAAATTGCACCCACAAGGCTCTATGTTGGTGGGCATCAGGGCCCAGGCAGCCTGAGCGCCCCTCTGGTCTTCAGCTGTGTCTCAGAAGGTCCTCACCAAACACCTAGACACTCGTATTGTGTGGGGGAGTTATCTACATTAAGATTATATTTATTGGGAGAAAATAATTCTATAACTATAAAAGAGTTGTTAGTGCTGGGCACAGTGGTGCACACCTGCAATCCCAGCAATTTGGGAGGCTGACGTAGGAGGATTACAAGTCCAAGGCCAGCCTGGACAACTTAGCAAAACTCTGTCTCAAAATGAAAATAAAAAGGGCTGGAGATGTAGCTTGGTGGTAGAGCACTTGCTAGCATGGGCAGGGATGTGGGTTCGCTCTCTAATACTCCTGGGGGAGGGAGAGAGTTGTTAGTGAGGATGGGACTTCTGGAATGATTGAGGTCATGGAAGGGAAGATGGGATTCATTTGGGGGATCTAAATGAATTTGTAGTACAACCGTGTTTCTTGAATTAGGAAGCCCAGGAGCATGTGGGCATATTCTTAAGGAGCCAGAGTTTAGTAGTGAATTTTTAAACTTTGGAGTGTCATGTTAATAATCCAAAACTTAAATTTAGTTCTCAGAGTTGAGTTTATGTTTATTTGGAACTGTCACCACAGAGTACTTTAAATTTATATGAAATTGTAATAAAAATTATTTCAGTCAAGCTGGGTGTAGTGGCGCATGCTTGTAATCCCAGCATTTGGGAACCTGAGAACAGAGGATCATGGTTCGCAGACAGCCTCAGCTACTTAGTGAGGCCCTCTACAACTTAGTGAGACCCTGTTTCAAATAAAGAATAAAATAACCTGGGTATGGTGGTGCATGCTTGTAATCCCAGCATTTGGGAGGCTGAGACCAGAGGATCACGGTTCGTGGACAGCCTCAGCTACTTAGTGAGGCCCTCTTTCAAAAATAAAGAATAAAAAATTGGGCAGGGGGTGTAACTCAGAGGTCGAATGCCCCTGGGTTCCATCCCCAGACCCGCAAAAAAAAAAAAAAAAAAAAAATTATTTCAGTCAATACTGTGATACTATTAGAATTTTAGGAAACTGGCTAGATATTATCTAAAATTCTTTCCAGTTCTAAAAACACAGAAATTATGATTTTATACTTTCTTGTGCAATAGAGTACTTTGCTTTTTATATAATGTCATTCTCAATTTAAAACTTTCAAAAATATACTATATATGATACATGTTTAGTGTAAGAAAATTAGAGAATTTTTATTTTTCTAAAATAAATTACCTGAGGACTTCCGGGAAGATGGTGATGGAGAAAAGCGGGGCTTACGAGCCCCGCTAACAACCAATCTCTATTACCACAAAATCAGCGCCTTTCATAGCCAGAAAACACCATCAGCGGAGAAACAAAAAATGTAAATTCAAGGGACAGAGAAAAAGAGGGCTGGAAAAACGAGACACCAGAAACCAGACCGCGGTGCTGCAGCCGGAGCCGCGGTGCGAAGCAGCGGGCGCATTTTTTCCCTTGCAGCACCAGGCTCCAGAGAGGAGGGGAACTCATAACGGAGCTCAGAGCTACAGAGGAGATACGCCGGACTCACGCGAGGACATGGCAGGAGCGCCTTACTGCCGGCGGCAGCGGCGAACTCACCGGACGGCTCTAAACCAATGCACTCAACAGCCCACCAGGCTCCAGAGAGGAGCGGTAGATAGCGAGCCGAGGTGAGCTGCTGCGGAACAGCCGGGAGGAATTCGGCAGATTTCTCGGTGCAGGGAGCATCTAAAGCTCCCAGAGGCTGGGCTCAGCACACCCTGCAGGGACTCAGAGCAGAGCTCAAACACAGAAAAGAAATACGCCAGCGTCACAGCCAAGGGCGTGGCAGCGGCGCCATATTGCTACCGGCGGCAGCAGCAGCAAATTCACCGAGTCCACGACAGCTCCATCTGCGCACTCAACAACAGTGAGTCAAATAGTGGCCCCTAGAGGAGAAATCCCAGTACTGTACTCCCAGGGACTTGACCCAGTGGGGGAATGGCGATGGCAGAGATATCACACCATAGGAGAATGCCCAATCTGGCACCCCCCCCCATGGTCTAAAGCAGCCTCGATTGACTCCCAGGGTCTGAGACTCTGCGATACAACCCAGTAAAGGAGTAGTGGGGACTGAAATACCACACACTCGAGATCCAGAGCACCTTAAGTGAAGTCGTAGTGACCCAGGGAAGAACCCAGAGAAGGCACAAACTTCCGAAATCATGGGAAAGAGGAATAACAATGGAGCAATGAATGCCCACAACCCCACAACATCAGAACCCGATAAAACAGAAATTCAGAGATTTCTAGAAGATCAAATCAGGAAAATTACTGTAGAAATAATAGAGGTGTTTCGAAAAGAATTCAGAGAAAGCCAAAGAGAGATAAAGGATGCAATTAATGAAGTAAAGGCCTCAATTCAAAGTACAAACAACCAATTAGACCACATGGAGAATAGAATCTCACTCCTAGAAGATAATCATTCAAAAAATGAACGCATAGTTTCTAATTTAGAAAAAAAAATCCGACAGCAGGAATCTGACATTGAAGAAATATGGGCCCATTTTAAGAGAGCTAACCTAAGAATAATTGGAATAGAGGAGAGAAAAGAAGGTGAAACCAAAGGGATCAACAATCTCTTCAAGGAAGTAATAGCAGAAAATTTTCCAAACGTAGAGCAAGAGGTCAATACACAGGTCCAGGAAATTTATAGAACTCCCTTTAGACAGGATCCGAGAAGAGGATCCCCACGCCACATAATTGTCAAAATGACCAATGTGGAAGCCAAGCAGAGAATCTTAAAGGCAATAAAAACAAAGGGCCAAGTAACATTCAGAGGCAAACCAATTAGAATCACTCCAGACTTCCCAAACCAAGTCATGAGAGCCAGAAGGGCTTGGAGTAACATATTCCCAATTTTGAAAGAAAACAACTTCCAGCCAAAAATTTCCTACCCAGCAAAACTTTCTATTAAATTAGATGGGGAAATAAGAAGCTTCCATGACAAACAGAAACTGAAGGAATTTATGTCTTCAAAAGCAGCGCTAGAGAAAATACGCAAAGAGATTAACTACAAAGAAGAAATAGGTAACACACACCAGAACCAGAGAAACAAGATTTTCCATCCAACAGACAACTAAGACTGGTTATCTATGGAGATCCATTATTTATGTTAGTCTTTTACCTATCTCTAAATTGTATTGTTTGCTTTTATTATTGCTAATTTTTAGGATTTCTAGTTGGAATATTAATATACCTTCAGATATAGCATTTGGAAATATTTTATCCCATTCTATCAGTAACTTTTAACTCTGTTTACATTGTCTTTGGATATATAATTTTTTTTATTTTTTAGGGAGTTTATTTACCCTTTTGTTGCCTGTGCCATTGAAATCATATCCAAGAAATCACTGCCAATTTCAATGTTGTGAGGTTTTATGACCCAGATTTTCTTCTAAAAGTTTATAGTCTTAAGATTTATATTTAGGTCTTTTATCTATTTTGAGTTAATATTTGTATATGTGTTAGGTAAGGGTCCAATTTTATTCTTTTTCATGTAATTATTATTTTTCAACAATATTTATTTATTTATTTATTTTTTTTTCTTTTCTTTTATTTTTTTTAATTTTATTTTATTGGTGCACTGTATTCATACATCATAGTGGGATACAAACTTTTGTAGACATACATGCACACATCGCCCAGTCCGCCCCCACCCGATCCCCACCCCATTCTCTCCCCATCCCTCCTTCCCATGCTTGGCTTAGTGGTTGACATCTAGTATTATAGCAATTTATCCAAAATTAAAAATGATAATCTCACATAACAGTTTCATTTGTCTGATACCAAGTGTTTGATGATTTAAAGATAGCATTTCAATATTTCTTTTTGCTTTCTTTCTTACTAGAGCATATTTTTTTCTGTTTTTTTAGGTGAAACTATCATATATTTATATATTTATTTTTCAGAAAAAAATCTATCCTAATATGGAATATGAATTCTAGATACCCAAAATGATCTTGAAAAAGAACAAAGCTAGCAGATATATATTTTCTGATTTCAAACCATATAAAGCTACAATAATTGAAACAGTGTAGTACTGTTCTAAAGGCAGATATATAGACCATTGGAGTTAAATACAAGCCTAGAGCTAAATTCTTCCCTATATTGTCAAGTTATTTTTGACAAGGTTTCCACGAACATTTGGTGGTTGAAATAATAATCTTTTAACTAAATATTGTTGAAAAATAATAATTACATGGAAAAGAATAAAATTGGACCTTTACCTAATCCCATATACAACTATTAACTCAAAATAGATAAAAGACCTAAATATAAATCTTAAGACTATAAACTTTTAGGAGAAAATCTGGGTCATAAAACCTCACAACATTGAAATTGGCAGTGATTTCTTGGATATGATTTCAATGGCACAGGCAACAGAAGAATATACAAACTCCCTAAAAAATAAAAGAAAATATTGTATATCCAAAGACAATGTAAACAGAGTTAAAAGTTACTAATAGAATTGGATAAAATATTTCCAAATGCTATATCTGAAGGTATATTAATATTCCAACTAGAAATCCTAAAAATTAACAACAATAAAGGCAAACAATACAACTTAGAGATAGGTAAAAGACTAACATAAATAATGAATCTCCACAGATAACCAATCTTAGTTGTCTGTTGGATGGAAACTCTTGTTTCTCTGGTTCTGGTGAGTGTTACCTATTTCTTCTTTGTAGTTAATCTCTTTGAGTATTTTCTCTAGCGCTGGTTTTGAAGACATAAATTCCTTCAGTTTCTGTTTGTCATGGAAGCTTCTTATTTCTCCATCTAATTTGATAGAAAGTTTTGCTGGATAGGAAATTTTTGGCTGGAAGTTGTTTTCTTTCAGAGTTTGGAATATGTTACTCCAAGCCCTTCTGGCTCTCATGACTTGGTTTGGGAAGTCTGGAGTGATTCTAATCGGTTTGCCTCTGAATGTCACTTGGCCCTTTGTTTTTGTTGCCTTTAAGATTCTCTGCTTGGCTTCCACATTGGTCATTTTGACAATTATATGGCGTGGGGATCCTCTTCTCCGATCCTGTCTAAAGGGAGTTCTATAAGTTTCCTGGATCTGTGTATCAACCTCTTGCTCTATATTTGGAAAATTTTCTGCTATTACTTCCTTGAAGAGATTGTTGATCCCTTTGGTATCACTTTCTTTTCCCTCCTCTATTCCAATTATTCTTAGGTTAGCTCTCTTAAGATGGGCCCATATTTCTTCAATGTCAGATTCCTGCTGTTGGATATTTTTTTCTAGATTAGAAACTATGCATTCATTTTTGGATTGCTCATCTTCTAAGAGCGAGATTCTGTTCTCCATGTGGTCTAATCGGTTGTTTGTGCTTTGAATTGAGGCCTTTACTTCATTAATTGCATCCTTTATCTCTTTTTGGCTCTCTCTGAGTTCTTTTCGAAGCACCTCTATTATTTCTACAGTTATTTTCCTGATTTGATCTTCTAGAAATCTCTGATTTTCTGTTTTATCAGGTTCTGATGTTGTGGGGTTGTGCACATTCATTACTCCAGTGTTATTCCTCTTTCCCATGATTTCGGAGGTTTGTGCCTTCTCTGGGTTCTTCCCTTGGGTCACTATGGCTTCACTTAAGGTGCTCTGGATCTCGAGTCTGTATTATCTCAGACCCCACTACTCCTTTACTGGGTTGTATCACAGAGTCTCCGACCCAGGGAGTTAATAGAGGCTGCTTTAAACTATGGGGGGTGCCAGGTTGCACGTTCTCCTATGGTGTGATATCTCTGCCACCACCACTCCCTCACTGGGTCAAGTCCCAGGAGGCCCAATACTGCGATTTCTCCTCTGTGGCCCGCAATTTTGACTCACTGTTCTTGAGTACGCAGATGTAGCTGTACTGGACTCGGTGAATTCACTGCTGCTGCCGCCGCCGGTGGCAATATGGCGCCTCTGCCACGCCCTCGGCCATGAGGCTGGCGTATTTTTTCTTCTCTGGTTTTGATTTCCACTCTGAATCCCTGCAGCGTGTGCTGAGCTCAGCCACTGGGAGCTTTAAATGCTGTCTGCGCCCAAAGATCCCGCCTGGCTGTTCCGCAGCGGCTCACCTGGCTTGCTGTAGCCGTCCGTTGAGTTCGCCGCTGCCGCCGGCAGTATGGCGCTGCTGCCGCGTCCTCGGGCTCGTGTGTCTCCTCTGTGGCCCTGAGCTCTGTTCTCAGTCCGCTTTCTCTCTGGAGCCTGGTGGTTTTTTTTGTTTTTCTGGTGATGGTGTTTTCTGGCTATGAAAGGCGCTCTTTTTGTGGTAATGGAGATTGGTTGTTAGCGGGACTCTTAAGCCCCGCTTTTCTCGGTCGCCATCTTCCCGGAAGTCCCTTCAACAATATTTAGTTAAAAGATTATTTCCTCCACCAAATGTTCATGGAAACCTTGTCAAAAATAACTTGACAATATATGGAAGAATGTATCTCTAGGCTTTTATTTAACTCCAATGGTTTATATATCTGCCTTTAGAACAGTACTACACTGTTTCAATTATTGTAGCTTTATATGGTTTGAAATCAGAAAATATACATCTTCTAGCTTTGTTCTTCTTCGAGATTGTTTTGGGTATCTAGAGTCCATATTCCATATCAGGATAGATTTTTTCTGAAAAATAAATAAATAAATGTATGAGAGTTTCACCTAAAAAAAAAGAAAAAAATATTCTCTGGTAAGAATGAAAGCAAAAAGAAATATTGAAATGTTATCTTTAAGTCATCAAAAGCTTGGTATCAGACAAATGAAACTGTTATGTGAGATTATCATCATTAATATTGGATAAATTGCTATAAAACTAGATGTCAACCACTAAGCCAAGCATGGGAAGGAGGGATGGGGAGGGAATGGGGTGGGGATCAGGTAGGGGCTAACTGGGCGATGTGTGCATGTATATCTACAAAAGTATTTTCTTTATACCATTATGATGTATGAATACAGTGCACCAATAAAAAATAAATTAAAAAAAAGAAAAAATAAATAAATAAAATAAATTACCTGCAAATTTATCAACTAGAAACAGTCACATAGTGATGTCCCTCTGGATTTGTTTGTGTTTGTTCCTTTCAATAAATGTGTGTATGTGTGAGTGTGTGTGTGTGAGTTTATGTGCATGAGTGTGTGTATGTGTGTGTGAGTGTGTATGAGTGTGTGAGTGTGTGTGAGTTTATGTGCGTGTGTGTATGTGTGTGAGTGTGTGTATGTGTATGAGTGTGTGAGTGTGAGTGTATGTGAGTGTGTGTGTATGTGTGTGAGTGTGTGTGTGTGAGTGTGGTATAACACAAGCCAATCAACATTCTTTGACAGTATTCATTGTTCATAACAACTGAATTCTTCATATATCACATTATAAAAATTTCACTTAATTTGATCATATACCACATACATCTTAAAATCATTTATTATCTTTTTGGTAAAAAAAATTACAGATTTTTTAGTTAAAAATATAGTAAAATGTTGTTTTTTGGCTATCCAGGTGTATTTGTTTGTTTGCAGTACTGGGGGTGGAACCAGGTGCATTCTACCTCTGAGCTACTCTCCCAGCCTGATTTATTTATTTATTTATTTGCTTATTTATTTATTGTGGTACTGGGGCTTTTCTACCTCCGGGCTATACTATCAGACCTATTTTGTACTTTATTTGGACACAGGGTCTCACTAAGTTCCTGAGAGCCTTACTAAGTAGCTGAGGTTGGCTTCGAACCTGTGCGATCCTCCTGTCTCAGCCTCCCAAGCCCGGGGATTACAAGTGTGCATCTACACCTGGCTTTTATTTTTTATTTTGAAACAGAGTCTCACTGAGTTGCAAAGGGCCTCAGCTAAGTAGTAGCTGAGGCTGTTCTCAAACTGCGATCTCCTGTCTCAGCCTCCCAAATGCTGGGATTACAAGGGTGCGCCACCATGACTGGCTCATATCCAGGGTTTTTCAAACTATTTTTCATGGAACCCAAAGATGTCCTCCAGCAAACCTTTTCCTGCTGCTGCATTTTTATCTGTTTCATTAGAAAGGGTCATTTGTTTAAAAAATAGAAAGTTTTACTATTAAGAACACACAGAAAGATTCAAACCACTGAACTCATCTCAGGATAAGATGTGAGTTTAAGTTTCATGATTAGTGGCATAGATTAGCCAGAACCTGTGTTTTCTGGCTCCTAAGAAGAACTTGAGCTGGGTGTGGTGGTGCACGCTTGTAATCCCAGCATTTGGGAGGCTGAGACAGAAGGATCTCGGATCGAGGCCAGCCTCAGTTACTTACGCCCTTCGCAATTCAGTGAGACTCTTTCAAAGTCAAGAGTAAAAAATAGGGCTGAGGGTGTAGCTCAGAAGTAGAATGCCCCTGGGTTCCAACCCCAGTACTGGAAAAAAAAAAAAAAAAAAAAGAACTTGAAATGCGTATATCCTTTAGAACTAAAAGAAAGTACTCCAACCCAATGTCTGGCAACATATTCTTTATTTGTATATTAGCTCTCTTCTTTATTTCCACTTCAACAATTGGGATGAAAACATTTTAGAAGACACTAATCATGAGCTTAACCAGTAATTAGCATTGTTGAATAGAAAGAAAATTTAAGACAGCTGCCAAGTTGACCACTAAAGTGAGGTATGATTTGCTAATATTTGTCATCTGTGGGACTTTATAATTATAATAATAGCAGTGTAGTTACACTGTGATGAAAAGTTGACAGTTCACTTTCTCCACTTCAGAATAATTCTGAACAAATTTAGAACAAACTTTAGAACAATCCTGAAAGTTTCTAGTCTTTAGTTTCCAGGTAATTTATCATTCAAATGATTAAAAATGTTATTTTGGGTTGTACTTATGAACACTAATATAATTTTTCATATGGATGACATTAATACAGTATCCCTTCTTTTTGTATTTCCAGGGAAAGACTACAATTATTCTAAGGTGTCTCGACAGGTAAGTGTTATGTTAATCTTTAGACTGCATTTATCTTATTCTAGTTGTAGAGGGAAAGTTAGATTTTAAAAGATATATGTAAGAAAAATAATTTTGAGACCCAAACAAAATATTTAATTCTAATCCAGGCTTGGTGGCACACACCTGTAATCCCAGTACTTGGGAGGCTGAGACGGATGGATCACGGGTTCAAGGACAGCCTCAGCAAGTAGTGAGATTCTCAAAACCTAGCGAGACCTTTTTTTTTTTTTTTTTTTTTTTCTCGATACAAGGGATGGAACCCAGAGGCATTCGACCTCCGAGCTACACCCCAGCCCTATTTTTTATTCTTCATTTTGAAACCGGGTCTCACTGAGTTGCAAAGGGCCTCACTAAGTAGCTGAGGCTGGCTGGCCGCGAACCTGGATCCTCCGGGTCTCAGTCTCCCAAATGCTGGGATTACAAGCGTGCACCACCACATCTGGCTAGCGAGACCCTTTTTTAAAAATAAAAATAAAATAGGACTGGTGGTGTAGCTCAGGGATAGAATGTCTTTGGGTTCATTCCCTGCTACCATATACACACAAAAATCAATTCTTAATATAACCTTTAAGCAGTCCTTTAATGATAAGACTAATGACAAACCAAAAAACATGGGATTAGTATGGAGTATCCTATTTGAGGGAGAAATGTTACCATAATCCAGCCTGCAATAACTAAATTCTTGTTGGTTATGCTACTTTACTCCATATATCATATGATCATTTGGACAGCAACTATCTCTAAGTTACTTGGGGATACTTTTTTTTTTGTGGTACTGGGGGTGGAACCCAGGGGCTTTCTACCTCCAGGCTACACTCCCAGGCCTATTTATACCTTATTTGGAAACAGGGTCTCATTCAGTTGCTGAGAGCCTCACTAAGTAGCTGAGGCTGGCTTCGAACCTGCGCAATCCTCCTGTCTCAGCCTCCCAAGTGCTGGGATTACAAGCGTGTGTCACCACGCCCGGCCTATTTTTCTTATTTATTACTGAACTATGTCAGTGTCCTAGGGGATGGGTTGCATGTTGTGCGGAATACATGAAGGGCCAGAAATGGCTTCTGTTCACGCTGCATTTATAATTTGCTTAGGGAAAAACAGACTTAGACAAGCGACTCCACCATGCCTGGCATCAGGTGGTGTTTGAAAGGCTGTTTATTTCTTATGTAAACATTTTTAATTTCTACCTCAATCCTATTACTCAAAGTAACTTAAATATTAATAGAATTTTTAAGAGGAAACAAAAATGGATCTGGTAAGGTGATACCATAAGAATCCAATCTCACCCATTATGGTAACATTGTCTGCCTTTATGGTACAGGGATGAGCCAGCAAAGCCAACCTTAGCTTTGGAATATACATATGGAAGAAGAGCAAAAGGACACAACACAGTGAGTGTCTTATTAAGTGACTTTGCATTGCCATGACGGGGAAGCCATGATGCTAACTTTGATCTACATTCTCCATCTTGTTGATAATGAGTAAACATGAGCACATGTCATAGCGACCTACTGCTAAGCCTCAAAAGCAATTGACTGATATGAAGCCAATCCAAACTATGAAAATATTTCAGCCTTCTCATTTGTTATGTGTTAAACTGCTGAAATAAAATTTCTTTGCAACTTTATTTTATAGTTATTTGACCTATTTTTATTAATTGTGTCAATGTGAAATTTTATTTTCTGGCACTGGGGATGGAACCCAGGGGTGCTTTGCCACCAAGCTACAGCCACAGCCCTTCCTTTTTTTATTCTGAGTCCTTTCTTTTTTTATTCACTAAGTTGCTGAGGCTGGCCTTGAGCTTGTGATCCTCCTGTGTTCGCCTCCAAAGTAGCTAGGATTGATTACAGGTATATACCACTCAGCCCAGAAGATTTTTCAGCTTTTCAAATGAGACTAATTATAAGAGTTACTTTCTGTCTCTCTAAAAATCTGCTAAAAATAGAGGCTTATCCTGTAGACTATGAAAATATGTTGCTCACAATCTATATTTTTAGCATTTTTTTAAAAATACAGGGCCAGGCACAGTGGTACATACCTCTAGTGTCAGTGTGTAGTGTCAGTGAAGCTGAGATAGGAGGATTGAAGGTTCAAGGCCATCCTCAGCAACTAGCAAGACCCATCTCAAAATCAAATGAAAAAGGGCTGGAGGTATAGCTCGGATGTAGAATGTCCCTGGGTTCAATCCCTTATTAGTAAATAAATAAATAAATAAATAAATAAATAAATAAATGTTTAGGGATGTAACTCAGTGGTAGAGTACTTGCCTAATAAGAGTAAGTCTCTGGGTTCAATCCCAAGTACTATAAAAAATATTAATAATAATCTTAAAGTTGGTAATATATTGGAGATTGTAGGTACTAATTACTTATAATCCTATTTTCACTTGTTTAAACATATCTCTCTAGAGGAATGTTAGAAATTTATTCAGGATACAGAGAGAGCTTATAATAGTGTATGTTGGAGGGAGGGGAGAATTCCTAAGTAGAATCTCTTTTGGAATTCTCACAAGAAAAGGGGTTTTTTCTTAACAGTTAGGTTTATAGGAGAACAATCTAGAACAGGGAGTTCCACTCTTCCCTCACCAAAGGCAAATTTTTAGAAATTGACCTAGTTGGTGGTGCACGCTTATAATCCCAGCATTCTGGAGGCAGAGACTGGAGGATCGCAGTTTGCGGACAGCCTCAGCTACTTAGCGAGGTCCTTCACAACACAATGAAACCCTGTTTCAAGAAATAAAAAGACAAAAAAATAGGACTGGGGGTAGCTTAGAGTTAAATGTCCCTGGGTTTCATCCTTAGTACTACAAAAAAAAAAAAAGAAGAAGAAGAAGAAGAAAGAAGAAGAAGAAGAAGAAGAAGAAGAAGAAGAAGAAGAAGAAGAAGAAGAAGAAGAAGAAAGAAAGAAAGAAAGAAAGAAAGAAAGAAAGAAAGAAAGAAAGAAAGAAAGAAAGAAAGAAAGAAGAAAAGAAAGGCAGGCAGGCAGGCAGGCAGGCAGGCAAACTACCAAACTAATGCATGCATATCTAGGTTCATAGCTGTCCAATTCACCATTGCCAAACTATGGAACCAGCCAAGATGTCCATCAACAGATGAATGGATTAAAAAACTATGGGATATGTATACAATGGAATTTTACTCAGCCATAAAGAAAAACAATTTGGTCATTTACAGGGAAATGGATGGAACTAGAGGACATTGTGCTAAGTAAGATTAGTCAGTCACAAAAAATAAGAAATCACATACTCTCCCTAATATGTGGAAGCGAGGGAGAAAATGGGTCATAAGAGGAACTCTAGATGAAGGAGATTCTATAGAGGAGCAAATAAGGCGACATAACTGAGGGGATGGGAGGGCGAGAGGGAAATTCTCTAATGCACATGATGTACTTTAACAAACAAATCAATGTCAGTCACCAAGCCAAACATGAGGAGGGAGGGGGAGGGAATGGAGTGGGAATTGGGTACGCGCTAATCGGGTGATGTGTGCATGTATGCCTCCACCATCTTGTACCCCATTAAAATGTATGACTACAGTGCACCAATAAAAAATTAAACAATAAATAAAATAAAATAAAAAACCTTAAATATTAAAAATATTTTAAGCCGGGCTTGATGGTGCATGCTTGTAATCCCAGCATTGGGGAAGCTGAGACCAGAGGATCGTAGTTCGCGGACAGCTTCAGCTACTTAGTGAGGCCTTCTGCAAATTAGTGAGACCCTGTTTCAAAAATAAAGAATAAAAAATAGGGCAGAGGGTATAGCTTGGAGGTCAAATGCCCCTGGGTTCCATCCCCAAACCTGCAAAAAAAAAATATATATATATATATATATTTTTTTTTAAATATATATATATATATATTTGAGCCGGGTGTGAGCCAGTCCCCCAAAAAAGACATATATATATGGGGGGACTGGGATTGAACCCAGGGCGCACTTGCCAGGCAAGCACTTTTCCACTGAGCTACCTCCCAGCCAAAAAAAAAAAAAATATATATATATATATATATATATATATATATATATATATATATACACACACACACATTTTAATGAAGGGGACACTGCCCCTCAAGTCATGTACTTATGTGAAATTACCAAGGCCAGTGTTGCTATCATGTGTGGAGGAGGGGAGTGGGAAGGGGAGATTCGGGGAGCCTGCGCTCACTGAGTGCTGTGTGCATGTGTGTCCCTATTGTTCTGAACTGCATAATGATGTGAGATTACAATACACCAATAAAAGCATTTTTAAAAATACTATTTATTTCAGCCCAAAGATATTGCTCACTTTTGGGAACTGGGTGGAGGAAGCTCGTTATTGGACCTAGTCAGCATACCGATCACAAGTGACACCGTACGGTAAGTGAGCCAGCTCCAGGAAGAGCTGGCAGGACACAGGAGCCCACAGGGTCAGTCGAGTAGGCATTTGTGAGTCATAATTTTGAGGAACAATTTTATTAATCAAGGCTTATGCCCACTTCCTTTCTATGAGTTTGAACTGTAATATTTCCAAAGAGTTCTTGAAAGGACCGAGGTTCTGGCCTGTGCTGGGGTGAGATAGCTGCCATTCCCACTGGTCATGTATTTTGCAAGCCTGCTAACAACAACAACAACAACAACAAAAGTTAAATAATACTTAGGCAATGAGTTCATTTGCAAAAAGTAAATTTAAGAAGCTTTATTCTGTTATCCTTCTCCAAGTGAGTTAATTCAGCTCTGGGTTTTTCTTTTTTTCCTGTAGCTGGGTAGTGTAAGTCTACCTCTGGGTTTAGTGCAGATTAATAGTGTTGAACGTCATCCAAAGAAGAATGTGTTGGAGGAGAAAGAAAGTCTCTCCATTTGCTGGCCCTAAGAACTGGACCAGGGGAAACCTCAAACCAGTGGTGTTTTCCTGACAATGACTCCCACATGTTGGCCAAATCAAATGTGGAAAATTGTGACATTTCTCACAGTGTTCCTGGGAACTGATCTCAGCCAAGAAAAACAACGATTTTAAAATCTGAAATATCTTATTTTTGTTAGAGACTAACACAAACCATTGTTGCTACCTGGACCAAATACAAAGGATTTGGCAAGAATTTGTTACATTTCAGGCATTAAGACCAGTAGAGTATGGGGTTATTTCTTGTGATGAGGATAATTGCTCAGATAAGTTCAATAATTATTTTTCTTTAGTGAAATATAGTTGACCTTTTTTTTCTTTTTAAGTACTGGGAATTGAACCCAGAGACATTTTGCCTCCAAACTATACTCACAGCCCTTTTTAAAAAAATTATTATTTTTATTTTGAAACAGGATATTGCTAAATTACTGAGGGTCTCACCAAGGTGCTGAGGCTGGCCTCAAACTTGTGATCTTCTTTTCTCAACCTCACCAGTATTGGGCTTACAGGCATGCTTAACAATGCCCAGATCTCATTTTCTTTCTTTTCTTTATTACAAAAGTAAAGTATGCTCATATAGAAAACTTGGAGAAATACTAAAAGATACAAAGAAAAAGCTCCCAGAATTGCATGAAAAATCACCACCACTGTCAACATGTTGAGCTGTGTCCTCCAATCTTTTCAGTGTTTATAAATATACTTTGCATAGATTTAGTATATTTTATATACATATTTAAATATTGTGTTTATGCTTATAGCTATCTTTTCCCAATGGTACTGGTTTTCAGAAATAGGATTTTTAACAGATGCATGGCTTTTCGTTTGCCTCTCTTTATTTTTATTTATTATTTTTTTCCTTTTTTTTTGGTGGTATGGGGCTTTACCTCAGGGCTATACTCCCAGAGATATATATATATATATATATATATATATATATATATATATGTATATATATATATGTATATATATATTTTTTTTTTATTTTTTTTTTTTGGTGGTACTGGCGTTCCTGGAAGCCCTTCTACCTCCAGACTACACTCCCAGACCTATTTTTTATAATTTTATTTGGAAACAGGGTTTCTTAAGCCAGTGCGGCTGGCTTCGAACCTGCATGATACTCCTGTCTCCGCCTCCCAAGCATGGGGATTACAAGTGTGTGCCACCACGCCCAGCGACCTATTTTATATTTTATTTGGAAACAGGGTCCCACTAAGTTGCTGAGAGCCTCACTAAGTAGCTGAGGCTGGCTTTGAACCTACGCGATCCTCCTGTCTCAGCCTCCCAAACACGGGGATTACTAAGGTGCTCCACCACGCCCAGCCATTTGTCTCTCTCTAACACAGACAAGCAAAGCACCCTCCTTCCTAGTGTAGCTCCTGGTGGTGGTGTTGAGAAGACACGGCAAAGGTCAGGAGGCTCTGAAGGAACCTGAGCCGCCCTTTGCCTGAGCAGAGGCTGAGAGGCTTTCTTTGTACTGCGGGCCCTGGCTTCTTGTTCCTCACTCCCTGCTCTGGACCCATGACTGTTTGGACCTAACTTACTTGTGGAAATCCTGAGTATGGCAGAAAGCAAAATCATCCCACAGCTTCTTTAATACATCATTTAGCAAAATCTTGGCCTTCCTTTATCTGAAACGTTAAGGCAGCTGGAGCCTGCTTTAGGAGGGAGGAAGGATCGGGATTATAGTGAACAGAGGAAGGAGCCATAGGCCTTGGTCCAAAGCAGACTGCTGAGTGGTCAGAGAATTTGTGGAAAACATTTTACTCTTAATGTAGTTGCTAATCTCAGAACATTTTTAAACTTTAATTAGTTTGACACATAATTTCCTTGTATTGGACAGAGCCCAGCAATTTGAGAAAAAATATATTTGTCCCTATTTCTTCCTCCTCCAGTTATTGCAACTATCATTCTACTTTCTGTCTTAATTAATTTAGGTACTCCAGTCCCTCATATAAATGAAATATAATTTTGTTTATTAATAATTTCACCTAAATAAAGGTTCATGTTGCAGCATGAGTCAAAATTCCTTCCTTTGAAAGGCTGAATAATATCCCATTATATTTATATAACATTTTTTTACCTACTAATCCATTTACAGATATTTGGGTTGTTTCTACCTTTTGAACAATGTGCATAATGCTGCCATGAAAACTTGTATGCAAATATTTGTACAAATCCTGGCTTCGAACATTTAGATATAGACTCAGAAGTAGAATTTCTGAATCACATGTTTAATTCTGTGTTAAATGTTTGAGGGACTGCTGTACGGGATTCCATAGTAGCTACACCATTTTATATTCCCACCAGCAATGTAGAGAGGTTCTTATTTCTCTATATCCTTGTTATTTTCTAGGTATATATTTTTGTTTTGTTTGTTTGTTTTTAACCCCTTTTGACAATAGCTATCTTAATGGCCATGAGGTCAATTCTTGTGGTTTTACCATTCTTTACTAATCAGTGATTTGAAACATCTTTTCATGTACTTATTGGCCTTTTTTTTTTTTTTTTTTTTTTTTTTTTTTTTTGGTGGTACTGGGGTTCCTGAAAGCCCTTCTACCTCCGGGCTACGCTCCCAGACCTATTTTTTATACTTTTTTATTTGGAAACAGGGTCTCTTAAGCCAGCACGGCTGGCTTTGAACCTGCGCGATCCTCCTGTCTCCATCTCCCAAGTGCGGGGATTACGAGCGTGCACCACCATGCCCGGCATTGGCCCATTTTTTGACTGGGTTATTTTTTGTTGATGAGTTTAGATTTATGTTTGATGTGCATGATGATGCATGTGGTGATGGCAGTGGTGTATCTTGTGGTCATGGGTATACTTTCAGAGACAGAATGGTATAGCAGGAAGACATGTAACTTTAGATCTAAATGCCAGTTCCATAATCTACTAGTTATAGTAGATACCTGTAGAATCTACAAATCCATGAGTGAATGATAATATCTTCTAGGAAGGGTTGTTATAGAGATTAACTAAATTGAGTGATTTCCTAGCAAGGCCCATTAGTAAATTTTTTCCTTCTGCACCTGATCGTGTTATGCTGCTGCTTCCACTCTTTTTCATATTTTTGTGTTTCTTATTTGGAGCACACAGTAAAAATGGATTTAAACATGGCATTGGAGCCAGGAGTGGTGGTGCCCACTTGTAATCCCCGTGCTTGGGAGGCTGAGACAGGAGGATCGCACAGGTTCTCGGCCAGCCTCAGCTACTTACTGAGGCTCTCAGCAACTTAGTGAGACCCTGTTTCCAAATAAAATATAGAATAGGTCTGGGAGTATAGCCCGGAGGTAGAAAGCTGGGTTCTACCCCCAGTACTACCTAAACAAACAAACAAACAAACAAACATGGCATTGTTGGACCCAATTGCCTGAAGAATCTCTGTTTGAACTGGATTATTTTTAGTTCAAACCTTCAGTGCCACTATTGGTTATAATACTGAAATAGCATTAGAGAAAAATGTTGGAATATATAAGGCTATAACTTGCAAAATTTTTTGGTCTAGTGTAAGGCTATTTTTCTTAAGCTATAACATTTCCTTAGATAATTTTCAGTACACTAGGGCTTCAAAATGATCATTCTTTTGAGTCATTTTATAATGATTTTTAAACATTTATTCAGGACATTTTCTATTGTTCTTGTTTTGGATCTTTCAAAACCTAATGACCTTTGGCCCACAATGGAAAATCTGTTGCAAGCTACAAAAAGCCATGTGGATAGAGTGATGATGAAACTGGGGAGGACACATTCTAAAGCAGCTTCTGAAATGAGGCAGAAGATGTGGAGTAACATGCAGAAGGACCATCCTGTGAGTCGCTCTTGGGTTTATTCCTGGAATCTTGAGCCCTAGACGTAGTTAACATCACAACTTCTGCAGGTTTTTATGCATGGCTTGAAATTCATTTGATGTAGATGAACCTGTTCACTGGAAAATTATAGCATTTAGTAAAACCTCAGTAAGAGCAAAACAAGGGAAAAGATTATTTATGTCTTCTTGTTAGACATGTACTTTGATTGTTGTGGCTTATTACACCAATCAAAAGCAATAGAGTTTTAAAGAGGTAGCTTGATAATGATTTTATAATTTCTGTAAAATGAAGATGAAAAACTAGACTCTACTGAAGTTACCAGCAAAGATTAGATGGAGCTACACATTTAAACAAGGAGCAGTTTCCCCAGCGTGACTGTCACGCTATAGTTTACATTCGTTTAGTGTGTGTCACATATTCACTATCTTATGATCATCTGACAGCTAATTGAATTATAAAGTTACTATAGTGGTAACACAAGTTCTTTAAATATAGCACGAATATCACCATCTAGAAAACTAAAGAGCAGAATTTTATATTGCCTAGTATTTATATGCATATATTTTACATAAAAAATATGAGAATAAGCCAGGCGTGGTAGCTCATGCCTGTAATCCCAGGACTTGGGAGACTGAGATAGGAGGAATGGAGGTTTGAGGACAACCTTAGCAATGTAGTGAGACCCAGCAACCCAGTGAGACCCTATTTCAAAACAAATCAACAAAAAATGAATAAATAAAAAGGGCTAGGGAGTAGCTCAGAGGTAGAATGTCCCTGGGTTTAATTCCTGGTACCACAAGGAGGAAGGAAAGGAGGGAAGGAGGCAGGGGAAGGCCCATGTAATCTAAATGCTATTGCAACAGCTAACATAAAATAGAAAAAAAAAATCCTGAAGAGGATATGTTGTATATAAGGAAATAAAATGGCAGAATAAGGAAAAGAGTAAATGTCATAGTAATTTAGGATATTTAGAGACTGAAATGGTGCATTTCTGGAAGTCAATAGAAATTTGCAAGCACATAAGCACATGGTAATAAATAATTACAGTAAACCAACTAAATAATTTATTAACAGGATCGTGAATTAATTGACCCATTTCCAATACCTCTGGTCATAATTGGAAGTAAATACGATGTCTTTCAGGTAAGTCCTTCTACTTCCACTGAGCTGCTTGTGCCTGCATATCTACGCTTTATGGAAGAGGTACAAAAATAATGACGAAATAAGAAAATTAGCTTTGAGAAGAGGGATGGGTTAAGGAGTCACACACATCTTAAAGCTTCTAGAAAAGAAGGTGCAGTTGGGACAGAGAAAATAAATATCGTGGTTAGAATGGGGATAAGGCAGAAGATTTAAAAAATGAATCTTCAACCACTGAGGGATAGGACTTAACTACCCAACTTTTAAATTGAAGAAAGTAGAAAATGAGTTTCTTCTTATCTGCACTTCTCAGAAAATCCTTAGGGTATTCCACACTATGAAATGTGTGCTTATATCTGAATTCTGTTGAGCTAAGTGTTTAAACAAAGAAAAGATGTGATAGTGGGGCTCGAGAAGGCTGCAGCTCTTGTCCAATCTCTGCAGAAACATATCAAGGTGATGAGATCCTACTCCTCAGGGCGGCTTTTAAAAAATAAGATTAATCTGCTTCTGCATTGAATAATTTGCTTCTTCCTCAACTTGTCTTTCTCTTTTTAATAAACTATTTCTACAGGATTTTGACTCTGAGAAGAGAAAGGTAATATGCAAGACACTTCGATTTGTTGCACATTATTATGGAGCATCATTAATGGTTTGTACATTTCCTACCCTTTGAGTTCAAGGGGAGAGTACCAAATTTGGAAAAATCGGCAGCTTGATGCCTAGCTATGAATAATAAGTGCTTTTGCTAGTGCACTTGGTCCCCTTCTTTCCTCTTTCTACTTCCTGCTGGAGTATTGAATAATGTGTCTATGGAACACTATGCTAGATGGCCTCCCCTTTCTTTGGAGCAAAAATTTTATTTATTTTTCAGTTCAATTCCTTGATTTTTTTTATTGGGTTATTTAAATTATTATTTTTTAAATAAAATTTTATTGGTGCATTGTAGTCATACATCTTAATGGAATTAAAACTTGTGGAGATATACATGCATACATCACCCAATCAACCCCTACCCAATCCCTAACCCCTTCCCTCCCCCTCCCTCCTTCCCATGGAGCAAAAGTTTTAAATTGAGCTGGGCATGGTGGTGCACACCTATAATCCCAATACTTGATTATATTCTGAGACAGAAGGATGGCAGATTCAAGGCTAGTCTCAGCAACGTGGCAATTTTTAAAATTAAAAATATAAAAGGCTGGGGTTGTAGCTCAGAGATTGAATGCCTGACTTCAATCCCCTACCAAAAAAAGAAAAAAAAATAGTTCTAAATTGCTCATAGCCATAAGTCCTTATCAAGTTATAGGGGTAGATTGGAGTATGCTTATTCACTTTTACTTTTGCTTTAAGAATTAGAATGTCTGTACCCCTAATAGAAAAACAATGCCTTTAACAATAGTGGTGGTTTTTTTTAGTTAAAAAAATACACTGTCTTTTGTAGAGGTTAAAAACATGAATTCTATAGTCATGATGCTGGGGTTCAAATCTCAGGGGGACCATTTACTAGGCATGTGAATTTAGTCAAGTCATTTAGCCTCACTTAAGCCTCCCTCTTGTCCCAGGTAAAATGGATAAAAATAGTACCTTTTCATAGGATACTTAGGAGTATTAGCAAAGGGCATACACATGAAATGCTGAGCATGGGTCCTGAACAAAGCATTACTCAGTCAGTTTAGGTTATTATAAATACTGTTAGTACTGTTGTTGTGATTTTACATAGCAGAACCAAATTTTGCTGAATATCTTTTAAAGAAAAGGGACTGGGGATGTGAGTTGGTCATGGGTGCTCCTTTTCCTTCAAATTAAAGCACTCAGAGGAACATAGAGAAAATCCCTTCATGACTAGAAAGTTATAACTGAAAATATAATGTAGATCTTATTATCTATTATGTATATGTACGATGTATATTTTCATGTATATGTATATTTTCATGTATATATATTTATATATTTTATATATAAAAATAAAATATATATTATATGTATTATATATATTATATATTTTTTCATGTATATATATATATTATATATCAAAACATACCAAATACATTTTATTAGGTATTTTCTTAAAAATCACCACCTTTTATGTTTGAACTATATTTGCATATATATTACATTGACAGAGTACTTTGGGAAATATTTACTACTATTTTGAAAATAGAGAATTTACTCAAAATAAGAAAGAACTTCCTAACACTACCATTATCTGAAAATAGAATGAGTTGCCTCAGGAAATAATGAGTTCCTGGTGTTGTGTTGCAGCAGGAGGTCTAAGTATATGGAGATTGTTTTATAGGTGATTGAGTCAGCAGATAGAAGAGGCGGCTTAATAAACTTCTAGTGTTCTCCTAGCCCTACATTCTGTGAAATATATTAATAATTAGGTTTTCCCTCTCCCATGTAATTTAATAAACATAGTATGATAAAAATGAAATTTTATATAATTAACACATTTACAATATAATAAATGAAATTAACTAGAGCAGTGTGTTTTCAGATTCAATTGAAGTTTTCTGTATACATATTTAAACACTCATACGAAGCATTAAAATGATCTCAGTGCTTTCTTTTAAGTAAATGTATCAGATCTTCTAAATCCACAAAGCATTTTCCTTTGTATAACTTTTCCTGGGAAGCCTGTGCTTTTTCTAAAATGAAGGTTATGGCATGGCATTGCCATTGGAACCAGAAAATTGATATCTAGCTTTCATAATTATATTTCATTTTAGTTTAAGATTGTCTTTCCAGTTTGGCTCCAAATCCTTCTGCTTTGTCTCTGAATGACTTGGTATATTTAAAAAAAATCAAATCTAGGCTTAAGAGATTTATAGGGTAACCATATGTCCTGGTTTTCACTTAATGTGAAACTCAGTAAGAATATTCAGTAGCGTATTTTCAGTCTCCAAAGGCAGTTGTACCATTTTGTATCTCCCACACTGACCGCTTTGAAGGAGGCAGTACTCCCCTGGATGTAAGAGTTATTATTTTTCCTGTATAGCTCTTATTTTCTAACCAACCCAAGTGCATTTTGGTAATTTTTCCTTTAGACCATAAAAAGTATGTTTACGTATTTTACTTTTGTTACATAAGCTAACATATGCTTACATATGTTACTTATGTTACACACACACTGTAAAATACACATATGCACACACACTTATATATGCTTAAAAATTATTTGACAATGATCATGATTCCTTTGAGTGCTACAATGATTAGTGCATAAACACAAGTCCTTTTCCCAACATGCACTCATGAAGTTTGAAGAATTAGTTAAATTTACCATGATTTCTTTATTCAGATTTTGTTCTATCCACTGAAATTTGTTGGGCAAATAAATTGTAATCCTATCTGCAGTCCATACTTCTTCAAAACCATATGTATTTTACCTGTTTCTGGAATTGGAAGACAGAACATATCATTTATTCTTCTTTTTTTTTCTTTTTATAAAGTTTACCAGTAAATCAGAAGCTCTATTACTAAAAATACGTGGAGTTATCAACCAGTTAGCATTTGGCATTGATAAAAGGTACTGTTAAAATATTTTTATATTCTTTTATTTTGTTACTTTATTTGCCAGTATTGTCTCATTTGATTATTGTTCTCAGAAGCCTTTTGTTTCTTCACAAGGAAAGCACCCCAGATGATGCTTCTTAAAGGGATAATTTATTATCTCCTGTTTCTTATATTGTTTAATTATTTCTTTCTCTCTCTTTTTTTTTGTGGCACTGGGAATTGACCTATAAGCATTCTACCTTTAAGCTACACCCCAGTTCTATTTTTTTATTCTTTATTTTGAAACAGGGTCTTACTAAGTTGTAGAGGGCCACATTAAGTAGCTGAGGCTGGACGTGAACCCGTGATCTCCTGTCCCAGCCTCCCAAGTACTAAGATTACAAGCATGTGCCACCATGCAAATTTTACAACTAAAATATTATGTAATATTTGTTTGAAACTAGAATAAATGAATGCTATTAAACATGTTCCCCAATTTTTTTTACTACTTTTCTCCCATTTTAATAGCTTCCCCCCATTACTACTTTGTATATCAATTTGAAATGAAAATTTTAATATGTAGCTTACTTAGCTGTGCTATTTTCTTGGTCTGAATTTAAGGTACCGTGGGTCTGTCACTTTTTTTGCTGGAAAACCTTTATTCATGCTGTACTTAAAATATATTTTGTCTTTTCTTTTTGGTACATGCTTTAATTTTTGAAATCACTTAAATTAATATTCACTTGTTCATTTGGAGAATTGTTTTTATCAGTTTCTAGATATGAAACCTGATTATCATGTTTACAGTACAGTGTAGCAGCGTATTTGATTGTTAAACTAAATTAGAATCTTTTTTCTTCTCCATGTAGCAAATCAATATGTGTGGATCAGAATAAACCGCTGTTTATTACAGCAGGATTGGATTCTTTATGTCAAATAGGTTGGTGAACTTATTAAGATTGTTCAATCTTTTTTTAATTGCTTATTGATTTTATCCTACTACCTGTTCCCTTTGTCTTCACCATTCCATGATTTCTTATTTCATTATTACTGCAGTTAGTTCGTGCACATTTATTTATATGCCCAGTATTGGTGCAACGTGAATCACATTGACACATTTGTGATAGAAGAGATGTTACCGCGTAAGAGACTGATTTCTGATCTCTAGTCCACTAAAAAATTTGCATATGATTTTTGTTTCAATTTCCAAGTACGTTTAAATTTTAGCTCCTTAGACAGGAGTGGTGGCACACACACACCTGTAATCCCAGTACTTGGGAGGCTGAGACAAAGGATCCAGGTTCGAGGATAGTCTTAGCAACTAGTGAAACTCTCAGTCTAGTGAGACCCTATTAAAAAAAAAAAAATTAGGTCTGGGGGTGTAGCTTGGAGGTAGAATGTCCCTGGGTTACACACACACACACACACACACACACACACACACACACACACAATTAGTTCCTTGAGTTTAGAAGAAACAAGGATTATATGTTATAAATTCAAAGATGCATATAAATATAAGAGATTGAAGTGACAGAATAAATAAAGAATACAGTTGTACCAGTTAGGTATGGCTTAATTTTTCATGATAAAAATAGCTTGTTTTATCTAGAGGACATATTTCCTAATCTCACAGAAACCACAGTCTTGTTCATCAGAAGGAAGTTTAAGAGCATATATATCAAACCCCTTATGTTTCTTCAGAGCTAGTTATTTTGGGTTTTGGCTTTGGTTTTAGTTGTTGTTGTATTGCAGTGCTGAGGATTGAATCCAGGGGCATTCTACCTCCATAACTCCAGCCTTATTTTTTATTCTTTTGAAACAGTATCTTACTAAGTTGTGGAGGGCCTAAGTAGCTGAGGCTGGCTGCAGACCTACGATCTTCCTGTCTCAGCCTCCCAAGTACTGAGATCACAAGTGATTGCCACCATACCCGGCTAAGGAGCTAAAATTTAAAAGTACTTGGAAATTGAGGGGAAAAAATATGTGCAAATTTTTTAGTGGACTAGAGATCAGCACACTGGGGCTTTTTTTTTTTTTTTAAATGAAACTCTTTTGAGCCGGATGTGGTGGCACACGCTTGTAATCCCTGCGCTCGGGAGGTGGAGACAGGAGGATCGCGCAGCTTCAAAGCCAGCTGCGCTGGTTTAAGAGACCCTGTTTCCAAATAAAAAATAAGTATAAAATAGGTCTGGGAGTGTAGCCCAGAGGTAGAAGGGCTTCCAGGAACCCCAGTACCACCAAAAATAAATAAATAAAATAAATAAATAAATCTCTTTGGGCCTACAAATTTATTGGAAGTGATAGTTTGATTTGAACACGCGAATGTTCTTTCCCTTTTGTATTTCCCATCCTCCATTGCTTAGATGCTAAAGGTGACTGGACTTCAAATGTAGAGACATTTGTAATGAGATTATAGATTGAATTGCAATGAAAGGCATAGGGATGGTTTTGCCTAATGAACTGTCATGAAGACTTATTTTTGTACATAGCATCTAGCACCAACCTAATTTTAGTAGCAGTGAGGATCGCCGTATGTACTGATAGAAAATGCTGATGAAATTCCTTTGCCCGTGTGAGTAGTAGAGGTCAGAAAAGGGTTAATATTGCTGGCTTCAAAAACCCCGAGCTCAGACCTCATCAAAATTAAAAACTCTTATACTGTGAAAGCCCATGTGAAGATGGAAAGACATGCTACAGTCTGTGAAAGAAGTAGGTACATCTCACACACACACACACACACACACACACACACACACACACACACACACACACGAATATAAGTAAAACTTGGCAAAGCAGAATAAGATCAGCCTTTCTCACCAAAGTGGTAAGGAGGTTCTAGAACGTCAACAGTGAACCAGTTTTGGTTAAGAATATAGATGATAGAATAAAAAAAAAATCTCAGGTTATAGATTGAAAATTACTAGAAAAGAGCAAGTTTTATAATTTTTCAAGTTAAACTATGCATGTAACATATAAATACATTTTTCCCTATAAAAAGTTAAAATAGTGCATATAAGGCACAAGTTTGTTATATAGCTTCCCAGTTTTCTCTGTACTCACACACATGCTATGTAGCATAGAAAAAGCTATTTGTGTGTGGGGTTTTTTTTTCCAGTACTAGGGATGGAACCCTTGAGCATTCTACCTCTGATCTATTTTTTATTCTTTATTTTGAAACAGGGTCTCACTGAGTTGCAAAGGGCCTCACTAAGTAGTAGCTGAGGCTGTCCGCGAACCACGATCCTCCTGTCTCAGCCTCCCAAATACTGGGATTACAAGTGTGTGCCACCATGCCTGACAAACTATTTATTTTAACATAATTATGTCAGTATACATCATTTTGAAATTTCCTTTTTTATTCATTATGCCTTAGTGGTTTTCTGTTGCAATGCTACATATAAACTTGTTGTTTTAGCCCCTGGAGAGTGTTACAGAGCAAGGCTGTGCATAATTTAGTTCACTATATACTCTTGATGGACAACTTGGCTGTGGTCAATTTTTTTAATATAAATGATGCTGCAGTATGCAATTCTTAACACACACATGCACAAACACACACATGCATATATGTAATTAATTACTTTTAATAGTGTAAAAACATAGGTATAGGGTGTAACAGATGAGAATTGCAGATTACTTCTTGCCTCCTCTTCTTCCATTATTAAAATATGTCCAGTGCTTGCTGAGTTAGATACAGTAAATTTTAATGGAGACTACAGTAGGGAGATGGGAAGTTAGTGATCTAAGATTTATATATTTATAAGTGGGCATGGTGGCGTACACTTGTAATCCCAGTACTAGGGAGGCTGAGACAGTGAGATCACAAGTTTGCAGCCAGCCTTAGCTACTCAGTGAGGCCCTCTGCAACTTAGTGAGACCTTGTTTCAAAATAAAAATTAAAATGGGGCTGTAGCTCAGAGGTAGGTTGAACCCTTAGGTTTAATCCCTAGTTCTGCAAAAAAAAAAGAAAGAAAGAAAGAAAAGAAAAGAAAAAAGAAAGAGAGAGAGAGAGAGAGAGAGAGAGAGAGAGAGAGAGAGGGAGGGAGAGAGAGAAAGTCATATGTTTATTGGTGGTTTGTAATGTTTTAATCAATGCAGTCACTTAGAGTCAAACTTCCAATTTTAGGGTCTCCTCCTGTTCCTGATAATGACATTGGGAAGCTTCATGCCCATTCACCGATGGAGTTATGGAAAAAGGTGTATGAAAAGCTCTTTCCACCAAAGGTATTTATTTCTGTTGTTGGGGTTTTTTTTTGTTTGTTTTTTTGTTTTGTTGCTGGGGATGGAACCCAGAAGCACACTACCTTCAATCTACACCCCCACCCCTATTTTTGATTCTTTAATTTAAAACAGCCGGGCTTGGTGGCGCACGCTTGTAATCTGTGCCTGGGAGGCAGAGACAGGAGGATTGTGCAGGTTCGAAGCCAGTCGCGCTGGTTTAAGAGACCCTGTTTCCAAATAAACAGTATAAAATAGGTCTGGGAGTGTAGCCCGGAGGTAGAAGGGCTTCCAGGAACCCCAGTGCCAAAAAAAAAAAAAAAAAAAAAACCCAGGGTCTCATAGCCGGGTGCACGCTTGTAATCCCCATGCTTGGGAGGCAGAGACAGGAGGATCACGCAGGTTCGAAGCCAGTCGCGCTGGTTTAAGAGACCCTGTTTACAAATTTTAAAAAAGTATAAAATAGGTCTGGGAGTGTAACCTGGAGGTAGAAGAGTTTCCAGGAACCCCAGTACCACCAAAAACAAAACAAAACAAAACAAAACAAAAAAAAACCAGGGTCTCACTGAGTTGCAAAGGGCCTCACTAAGTAGCTGAGGCTGGCTACGAACCGCGAACTTCCTGTCTCAGCCTCCTGAATGTTGGGATTACAAGTGTGCGTCACCACACCTGGGTATTTCTAAATGTTCTAAATCAAGAATAAAGCTATTCAACAGTTACAGAAAATATTCCAAATAGCATATTTTGATAACTTTGTTTTCTGTCTCATGCTCAAAATTCAACTAAACATTTGCTAAAAGTCTGTTGTAAATAGGCACTGTGGAGGCTAAAAGATGAATAAGACTTAGGTCCTGCCCTACTTTCATACAGACCTTTTTGGAAGCTGAGTGTGGTGGGTACACCTGCAGTCGCAGTATTTGGGAGGCTGAAACAGGAGGATCATGGGTTCATGGACAGCCTCAGCAAATGGTGAAACTCTCATCAACTTAGCAAGATCCTGTTTCAAAATAAAGATAAAAAGGGCTAGTGGGTAGCTTGGAGGTAGAATGCCCTGGGTTCAATCCCTAATACCCAAAAAACAAAAAGCCAGAGCTCTTTGGCTGTTAGAGAAAAGAAAGGCAACATATGAAAGGGCAAGGAGGCCAGAACACCTGGGGGAATTTGAAATGGGCCTCCCAGGGATGCGAGGAGGTGGGTGGTCTAGAAAGCCTTCGAAGCCAGGCCGGGGGCCGGAGCTTGGTCTGTCAGGTGGTATCCACTGGAGGTTTGAGGTTATGGGCATGAAATGTTTTGTAAAATTATAATTTCAGAGTATCAACACATTGAAAGATATCAAAGACCCTGCACGAGACCCTCAGTATGCTGAAAGTGAAGTCGACGAGATGAGAATTCAGAAGGATCAGGTATCACCCAAGCATTGACTTAATTTCATCTCAAGCTTTATTACAGGAGCTGGGATGTCTTGGGAATTCCATGTATGTTTTCCTCAATTTATTTTAACTAGTGTCTCTTTTAACTCTTAAGATTATTAAAATATTACATCTGTACTATAGAAAAAATCCTGATAGGCGTAGGGAAAAAATTTAAAGATCACTTACTCTGCCACCCAGAGATAACTTGATGTTCACATATCCTTTTTCATTTTTCTAGTTTACTTAATGTTAAAGATGGGTAGTGATTCTTACTTTGCTACTGGAGAGATATAAAATATGCTTTCATTTGTGGAATTATCTGAGAAGTTTCATTTTTCATTAAAAAATCCAGACATACTTCTTTTGCACCAGAAAAACTATCTTGTGGAGTTAAGACCTGCTCAGTGTGAAAACACATAACGATGCCTAAAAGAACCTAGTATCTCAGGAAAACGCTTAAAAGTGTAGGCTGGGGAGCTGGGCATGGTGGTACATGCCAGTGATTCCAGTATGCTTGGGAGGCTGAGACAGAAGGCTCACAGGTTCGAAGACAGCCGCAGCAACTTAGGGAAAACTCTCAGCAACATAACAAGACCCTGTTTCGAAAATTAAAAAAAAAAATGAGGCATGGTAGCACATGCTTGTAATCCCAGTACTTAGGAGGCTAGACAGGAGAATTCCAGGTTCATGGCCAGCCTCAGCATCTTAGTGAGACCCTCAGCATCTTAGTGAGATCCAGTTTCAAAATAAAGAATAAAGCCAGGCGTGGTGGCGCACGCTCGTAACCCAGCATTTGGGAGGCTGAGACCAGAGGATCGTGGTTCCTGGCCAGCCTCAGCTACTTGGGCCGTCTGCAACTTAATGAAATCCTGTTTCAAAGAATGAAAATAGGGCTGGGGGTGTAGCTCAGAGGTAGAATGACCCTGGGTTTCATCCCCAGACCTGCAAATAAATAAATAAATAAATAGAATAAAAAATAGGGCTGGGGGTGTAGGTCAGAGGTAGAATGCCCCTGTGTTCAATCCCCCATAAATTAAAATTAATTACTTAGCTAATTAATTAATTAAAAATATAATAGAGTTGGGGTATAGCACTCCTAGTTTTAGGGAATATGAATATGGAAAGTACTTGTTGAGCCTTCCTACCCCTTTTCTATATTTTTGTTAAAGGAAGCAAAATCAAGCCAGGCATGGTGGCACATACCTGAAAGCCCAATACTAGGGAGGCTGAGACAAGAGGATCACAAGTTTGAGGCCAGCCTCAGTAACTTAGGAGACCCTGTTTCAAAATAAGGGCTTTGGAAGTGAATGTATCTTGGAGGTCGGAGGTAGAATATCCCTGGGTTCATTTCCCAGTACTCCCCCCACCAAAAAAAAAAAAAAAAAAAAGCAAAAATAGGGAGGGAAGAAAGAAAGAAGGAAAAGGTTTGGATAAACAGTTATTGTTTAAGGTCTTATTAGACAACCACAGATATTTTTTGAATTTCCAATTTTAAAAATTAACTTGCTTATACTACCTAGGCCTATGATTTTATTAAACACACAGCTGAGGAGATAGCTCAGTGGTAAGACTGATTGTTTAGCATGCATGGAGCCCTGGATTCGATTTTCAGCACTGCCAAAAAGAAACAAAAAATTAAACACACAAATACTAACTCACAGGGTTATAGAAACATTTTCTTATTATCTTTTATTGAAGATGCTGTTTTAAGTATTATAGGACCCTAGATCATTTATATTTGAAAACTTCCAGAGGTTTTTAAGAGTCAGAGTAGAAACCTTTAAATGGCTCTGTAGAGCAGCCATGAAGAATTGCAGGATAAAAAAAAAGCCTTACTTGGTTAGCCGGGCGTGGCGGTGCATGCTTGTAATCCCCACATTGGGAGGCTGAGACAGGAGATCACACAGGTTCGAAGCCAGCCACATTGGCTTAAGAGACCCTGTTTCCAAAAATAAAAAAGTATAAAAAAATAGGTCTGGGAGTGTAGCTCGTAGGTAGAAGGGCTTCCAGGAACCCCAGTACCACCACCAAAAAAAAGCCTTAGTTGGGCATCGTGACACATACCTGTAATCCCAGTTCTTGGGAAGCTGAGACAGGAAGATCACATTGCAGGTTCAAGGATAGCCTCAGCAATTTAGAGAGACTCTCAACATTCTAGTAAGACCCTGTTTCAAAAACAAAAACAAAAAAAGGTTTGGAGGTATATCTCAGAGGTAGAAGAATGACCCTGGATTCAATCCCCAGTCCAAAAAAAAAAAAAAAGTAGCCATTTCATATATTCTTAGATAGTCCCAATTTCATATACAAGTCTGATATAAGAATATAAGAGTTGGTAAAGTCACCATGACTCAAATAATGCACTTATATTTTTCTCAGATCTCCTTTTAGTTTCATGTAATGAGGCACCGCATGACCTGCATTTGTATAAGGAAGCCTCGTTATAGCGAACACTCTAGACTGAACCCTGAAAGCCCGTGGGGCGGGATTTGTAGACCTCTGTGAGTTGGCCAGTCACACGGTTGCAAGGGCAAGCCGAAGACAGCTGTCTGCTGGGAGCTGTTACCAAGATTCTTTTCTTTGCACTCAGCTTTCAAGTGTCTGGAAGGTTTTACAGCTATGGCAAAGTAAGAAGCGGGCTGCACAGACAGTAGGTGAACTCACACAACTCTTATTACATACGTACCTTGGCTTCACAGATTAGTCATTGGATTCATATTTAATATTAATCAGTGTTGTCAGTGTTGATAAGAATATCTACTATATTGCATAATTATCACATTTATTAAATTCACATGCATGGTTATCACTAAAGACTACAGTGTTTCTGAGCATTTGAAAGATATGTCATGGCTCTTTGGAAGATTTCCTAGTTGTAACGTAAGAAGCATGTTAGAGAAACAGCAGAATGAACTCACATAGCACGTAATACACGTGTACCTTGGCTGTAGAGATTAGAGAACGTTATCTCTGGATTAATATATAGGAGTCAATAGTTAACTGCCATTGCTGATAAGAGTATCTGTTTATTCTGCATAGTGATCACATTTACTGAGTTCACATGCACGGGTGTTACTAAAGGGCTAGAGCGTTTCTGAGCATTGTACATTTTCACCTTAGTAACCCCACAGTGCCTGCGCCATTCTTCACTTGACTCTTGAGCCTCTCGGATAGCTGGTCGCAAATTGCCATAGGCTCTTGGCTGAGATGTTTTTAACCTACCTGAAAAGTTGCAGTATCCTAATTTTGCCTATAAAAGTTTCATTCATGTTGTTTGGCCCATGAATTGAGTTGATTTCAGAATGTCCACATCGATCCTTAATATCAGTGTGTGCTTCTGCCTTAAAGATGCCATAGTAATTTTGACACATAACAGTTTCACTGATATCAGATTCCAAAAATTCACATTCTGATATACAGATTTTAAATTCAAATATTATTTTGTGCATTCTCAAAGGAGTTTCAAGACCCTAAGTTGTCTCCAGTTGTATGCACAGTTGACTTAGGTATTAGAAAATGCTCTATAGGTGTTGAAAGATTCTTATTGATTTCCCTCTAAACATTGAAATGTACGCTTTCCTTTTGATCAGGGCAGGAGAGTCACTTCTAGTTGTGTTAGGTGAAAGTCCAGCCAGTTACCTCCAGTTCTTTTTTTGAGTTGCCATTCATCTCTTACGATGATTATTGCTACTCAGCATTTTTCAGTGAAAGTAACACCATACTCTTCAGATTTTACTTGACGTTTGGAACAATAATATTCATTTACAATAAAAGGGTATTTACCTACTTCTAAATTTTAATTCTAGCTCAGAGTTTTCCATAACTATATAAGAGTGTGTCCTTGTTTAAAAGCAGCCTGTAGCCGGGCGTGGTGGCACAGGTTTGTAATCCCCACACTTGGGAGGCGGAGACAGGAGGATCATGCAGGTTTGAAGCCAGCCACGCGCGCTGGCTTAGGAGACCCTGTTTCCAAATAAAAATGTAAAAATAGGTCTGGGAGTGTAGACCAGAGGTAGAAGGGCTTCCAGGAACCCCAGTACCAACAACAACAACAACAAAAAAGCAGCCTGTAAATGATTAAAGAATTTTAGACTGTGTGTTATGTGCCTGCACACCTTTACCCTAAATAGTTGCTTCTGATTCCTGTTCTTCTTGGGAGGAGAGAGAGAAAAGCTCATTTCATTAAAATAAAATTAATTGTGTATACCCAGTATTTGGGAGGTTGAGGTAGGAGAATTGCAGGTTCAAGGCAACCTGAGAAACTTAGTGAGACGTTTAGCAATGTAGCAAACTCTGTCTTGAAATTTAAAAAAACGGCTAGAGGTGTAGTTCAAAGGTAGAATGCTCCTGAATTTAATCCCCAATACCAAAAATATATGTGTATATATATTTACATATTTTGTAATGTATATATGTAAATAAATATGTCCTAAAATATATCATAATATATGTAAAAATATGTACATACATATATATGTGTATATATATTGAAATATATATTGTGAAAATTTCACAAATATGTATAAAAATTGCCCATGAGTCCAGGGCTGACCCTGAGCCTACAGAAAACCAGACACGATCATGTGTTTGACTCTCCTCAGTCACAAGCCCCATTATTAGTGACCTAAATAATTATCCGAAATAAACAGAAAATGAAGTTCAAGGCCTTTAAGCTTTTGTAATGAAATTAGAGCACGACACCTCCAGGGTGGAGGGATAGACTGTGACTTCTATTCAGTTTCTCCAGCACTCAGGACTTCAGGAAAGCCTCCCATGTCTTGTTGAATCCTTGGGCAAGAACATGTGTCTGTCTTTTGGCCATTATCCCTCCATTGTAGAGAAGGATCCCATTTCTGAATATCTTAGTGGAAGTCTTGGTAGTGGGGTATTTCACAGGAGCTGTCCAGAATCCATTTGCCCCTGGTCCCTACAGGTGCGTGGTGATCCTCATGACCTGTGAAACCATCCTGAACAGGTCAGATTGGTCAGAAGACCCCTTCGACCTTGCCTGCACACTAAGGGTCTTTCCTGATTAGCTCTCTTTGTTAGAATTACTGAAAGGTTTTTCTTTTGGAAGATTTCACGTAAACAAAAGAAGATACTTAATCAGTATATTCTAGATTTTGTAAATCCTCTAGTTTTAAGGCACTCCTAGTTTTAGGGAATATGAATGTAGAAAGCACTTGTTGAGCCTTCCTACTCCTTTTCTATATTTTTGTTAAAGAAAGCAAAATCAAGCTGGGCAAGCTGGCCAATACTAGGGAAGCTGAGACAGGAGGATCACAAGTTCGAGGCCAGCCTCAGCAACTTAGGGAGCTCCTGTTTCAAAATAAGGGCTAGGGAAATGTAGCTTGGAAGTTGGAGGTAGAATATCCCTGGGTTCATTTTCCAGTAACCCCCATAAAAAGCAAAAAGGAAGGGAGGGAGGGAGGGAAGGTGGGAAAAGGGAAAGAGAAAGCCACACAGAGGGGAGGAAGGAAGGACGATAGGGAGGGAGGGAAAAGGTTTGGGTAAACAGTTATTGTTTAAGGTCTTATTAGACAGCCACAGATATTTTTTGAATTTCCAATTTTAAAATTAACTTGCTTATAATACCTAGGCCTATAATTTCTTTGAACACACAGATGAGGAGATAGCTCAGTGGTAAGACTGCTGGTCTAGCACGCATGAAGTCCTGGGCTCGATTTCCAGCACTGCTAAAAATAAACAAAAATAAACACACAAATACTAACTCACAGGGTTGTAGAAAAATCCTTTATTGAAGATGCTGTTTTAAGCATCATAGGACCCTAGACCATGTATATTTGAAAACTTTCAAAGGTTTTTAAGAGGGTGGAAACTTAGTTTTGCTTTCACTTTTTAAATGGCTCTGGAAAGCAGCCATAAAGAATTACAGGATAAAGAAAGCCTTGGCAGGCACGGCGCTGCGCGTCTGTTATCTCAGTACTGGGGAGGGTGAGACTGGAGGATTGCAGCTAAGGTTTGAGGACAGCCTCACAACCTAGTGAGACCCCACTTCAAAAACAAAAATATATAAAGGCTTGAGAGTCTGCCTTGGAGGTACAATGCTCCTGGGTTCAGTTTCCAGTACAAGAAAGAAAACTGAGTGGAGGAAGAGGGCAGGCAGGCGTCTTTGTTATCACCTTAATCATTATATTGAGTTCACATGCTGGCAATACTGGAAGCCAGTGCCTCTGTGAGTCCCGAATCCCAGCAGTTACTTCCGCCTCTGCTTGTTTGACCAGTCCCATTCTCTCAGTTTACTGTCTGCAGAAGAGAGCTACATGTAGCAGAGAATTGCAAAGCAATGTCCTCACCTTTACCTTGGTAAAAGTAATTCACCTCTTCTAGTTTATGAAGAGGTTTACAATGCTAATTTGTTTCTTCTTTATAGGTTAATAATCTTTGAAACAATAAGTGGTAGATAAATGGTAAACTAAATGTAATTTATTAGAAAATGATGTGGTGGCACAAGCTTGTAATCCCAGTACTTGGGAGGCTGAGACAGGAGGATTGGAGTTCCCAGCCAGCCCCTACTACTTAGGCCTTGTTTTAAAATAAAGAATAGAAAATTGGGCTGGGGGTGTAGCTCAGAGGTAGAATGCCCCTTAGTTCAATCCCCAGCACCCCCAAATATATATATTTGAAAACTTTATAATATATACACATATGTATTTGGCATATATATATATATATATATAATATATACCAAAGTAGTATGAAGAATATTTTGAATTTATTACTATAAAAATTCTTCTAACATCCATATACAGTTTTAAAACTTTTTAATATAAATTTTGGTAATTTATAGGTATGAAAGATAATCGGCAATTTTTCTGAAAGTGAAAATGAATTTTCTTTCCATAACAAGTATGAAATTTAATATTATAGTAACCAATGGGCAGTGATAGCCTTATCTGGCAGAGAAAATACCTTTTACTTATCCAAAATAATAATATACTTGGAACATTTATTTAGATATTGAACAACATAGAGGTAGACAGGAGGAAATCCCCTTACATAGTCCCCTTATGCCAGTTGTTTCAGGCAGGATACCCACTTTGATTAAAATTTATCTTTATTTTATAAAATGTAGATTTAGATATCATTATTGAGACAGGTGTGGTGGTATACCCTTGTAATCCCAGGACTTAGGAGGCTGAGACAGGAGAATCGAGGGTTTGAGGACAGCCTTAACAAAAGAATGAGATTCTCAACAAGCTAGTGAGACCTATTTCAAAACAAAATATGAAAAAAATCTGGGGCTGTAGCTTGGAGATAGAACAACAAAATATACCGTTATTGTAAAAAAGATTCAAAAGCTGTGAAATCTGTAAAGCAGCACAGGTAGTACCCTGCCTTCTCCCTGGCTGCTGTCTGCACGTGCACAGACGTCTACCGTTACTTTTGCTCGGCTGCCTCGAGAGCGGCTTTAAGCACTCTGCTGGGGACATCTGAGTTGTCTCCGGTTGCATGCTGAGAGACAAAGATTACAAGTTTCCTCCCATGCACATCCTGTTCACAGATTTCCTTCCATGCACATCCTGTTCACGTCGTTATAATTTTGTATTATGAATTTCTAAAAGTAGAATCACTGGATTGAACGATATAAGCATCTTAAATATGATATTTTGCCAGCTTCAACCAAGTCTTTGACAGGAGCTGAATAGCAATTAAAAATAAGATGGCTGTTCAATATTTAAAATATGACAAATGTTTTATTAGTTGAAAGACAATTTATATCTGCTATGTAACATATCATTTTGTCTGAAACTTTAATAAATTCATCTCTGCTTAGACCACAGAGACTTTGAAGATTGTATTTCTAGAAAATAAACCCTTAGAACAATCACTTACAAATTACTTATCAGGACTGTGGAGGATGACAGTGCCGTGGAGAGATTCGAAGGCAGTGTTAAGGTGCCTCCTTGAATTTGTAAGGTTGATTTTCCTTAAAGTGATACGTATTTTTTGTTTCAGGAACTGGAGCAGTACAAGCGAAGTTCTTCAAAGTCCTGGAAACAAATTGACCTGGATCCTTGAACCTGTCAACTATTTTCTATTTATTTACTTTTGCCAGAGCCAAATAAGATTATTTTCTTAATTGTTGTGGCTATATGTGAAACAAGATGTATAATTTGTTAGAAGAAAAGCTGAATTTCTTGTTCTAGTGCAACTCCCTGGATGTTTTGGAGCCTTTTAGGAGGGAAAATTTTATAACTACATGTTTTTATTTTATTTTATTTTATTTTATTTTATTTTATTTTATTTTGTGTGTGTGTGTGTGTGTTTTACTGGAGATTGAACACAGGGGCATTCTACCTCCAGGCTCACCCCACTCTTTTATAGACCCCAGCCCTTTTTATATTTTGTTTTGAAGCAGAGTCATGCTGTGTTTTTGAGGCTGTCCTCAAACCTGTAATCCTCCTGTCTCAGCCTCCCAAGTAATGGAATTACAGGCATACTCCACCACACACTGAACTACATGTTTGTTTGTTTGTTTGTTTTTGGTTTTGGTTTATTTTTGGTGATACTGGGGGTGGAACCCAGGGGCTTTTCTACCTCCGGGCTACACTCCCAGACCTGTTTTTATACTTTATTTGGAAACAGGGTCTCACTAAGTTGCTGAGAGCCTCACTACGTAGCTGAGGCTGGCTTTGAACCTGTTCAATCCTCCTGTCTCAGCCTCCCAAGCACTAGGATTACAAGTGTGCGCCAGCACGCCCGGCTATGTGATTTTTTTAAAAAATAAAAGAACTTTCTAATATTGTGTGAGTTGTATAAATTTAGTGCAGCATATGTATGTTTCTGCTTATGTTTTTAAAAATATAAAAGCAAAAGTGTTTGGTAACAGGTTTTTTGTGGTACTGGGGCTTGAACCCAAGGGCATTCTACCTCTGAGTTAAACCCCAGCCCTCTTTTTTATTTTGAAACAGGGTCTCACTAAGTTTCTTAGGTTGGCCTTGAACCTGCAATCCTCTTGTCTCAGCCTCCCAAGTACTGGGACTACAGACGAACAGTACCACACCTGGCTGGTAATGGTTTTAAGTCTAAGGTTAAGTGCCCATGTTAAATACATCCCTTCTAGAAGGTATAGTCAGCTGTAGCTGGTGGGAAACTAGAATTGGGTTCACAGGTGCCAGGATTTTACTTTTAATACCAAGGCTTAAGAAGAACCTGAAAGTACTTATTTAAAGTGCACATTTTTTCATCAGCACCCCCCAGTGAGACGGACACATTTGTTTAAGTATTACTTTTTTAAGAACAGGAAAAGGCCAGGCGTGGTAGCACACACTTGTAATCCCAGCAGTTGGGAGGCTGAGACAGGAGGATCACGCTTTGAGGACAGCCTCAACTACTTACTGAAGCCCTCTGCAACTCAGTGAGACTGTTTCAAAATAAAGAATAAAAAGTAGGGCTGGGGATGTAGCTTAGAGGTAGGATGCCCCTGGGTTCCATCCCCAATACTGGGGGAAAAAAAATACAGGCGAATTGAGGAAAACCACAACTTCATCAGTTGGGAATAACCAGGAACATGCCCAGGGTGGCATCTTTAAGAGCCTTCCCAACTCTGCAAACCTGTGTTCCTGCTAGCTGCATTCAACTTTAAGTATAATTGCTATCACTGATCAGGAAAGTTATTCTCGCCTTTTCATTTCCACATATAAAATACATTGACTCTAATATGCCAAGCACCTAGCTTCAAAGGAGCGCATTTACCAGGTCCAAGAACCCTAAGACTGACGAGTGTCATCTGAGTGGACGTCTGCCTATGGAGATGCAGTCGGGCTTCATGAACTCTTTGCAGGGCATGCAGTTCTAACACTTGGGAACAGAGTTTTCCGCATGTTTTTGTGGAATCTCAGTCTTAAGAACAGATCCCCCCCCCTGCATGCTGTGGAGAAAGAGCTCCCTTTAAATTCATAGTGAACATTATGATCTCAGAAACATCACCGACTTGGTGGGAAGAAACAACCTATTCCACAATAGTAACAGGAATTTTTATTATGTAATTTGATTTTCTTAAACATCACTGTCCATTTTTGACTTGAGACACAAACTGTCACATGTTGAAAGACACTGTGTTTTCCTCAGATGCTATCACTAACATTTAATAGCTGGAAGTCACGTGCAATGTCAATTTTCCAAATGTTTCTGAGCTAGAATGAAATTCATCTGCATATGAATAGTAGAAAATGTTTCCACTTACCTTGTACACCCATATCTTTTGTAAGTCGAAATCAGTGATTTCAAAAGAGGTTCCTGTGGGACTCTCTTTGAACTACTTTAATAGATTATCATCTCCAGAATTGTCTATAACTGATGTGACATATATAATCTGTAAGGCATTATGTAACTATTATACCATAATCATCAGTGTCAAAGACTTTATAAAAATTGACAATACTCTTCTGGTAATTTACCATATTCTCCAGGTCCTTAAATACTGTTCTAAGCAATAGAATTTGACTGTGGTTCCCTTAATGAAATGATCCTGCCTGCTCTAATGTGAGCCATCTCAAGTGCTATAATTTATCATTCTTTACAAGTTAGGTCACAGCAACTGAACAAGTTCATGTGTTCTCTAGGACAGTCTCGCTCACAGTTGCCATGGTAACACAGACAATTTCCTTTCAGACCTGTACATGAAGTAAAGATCAATCAAAGATAATCAGTCATTTGGTAGAAAATCCATTTTAATTGCCTATGTCTGTCCTTTCATCCGTAGAAATACATGACATAGGTATCTGTTTGTATTTAACATTCTTTCCACAAGTCAACACCATGAATTCCTAGTATACGACCCTCTCTTCCTTGGTGGAAATGTGTCAGTGAGCATTCTTTTTCTATATGGACTTTAAATAACAGCTGTTTTCCAACTTTAAAGAAGTAATTTTTCAGTGTATACACCTTATCTAGTAACATTTACTTTTGATTTGATAAATAAACGAGAAAGCAAAATATAGCAAACTCATCTTTTAAAGTACCATCAGAAGTCTGTCTGGCGTGCACTGTTCACCATTCAGCTGCTTCCTGAAGTTTTTCATTTTTTCCTTTGGTAAAATCACTGGGTGTTCTGATCGGTGGTGTTTACCGTCTGTCCCATGTCCTCTCCATGTGACTGGGTGGCCCAGTCCTCTCTTGTGGACAAGTCCACATAAATGTGGCTTTTAAATGGCAGCTAAAGCCTTCTTAATTTTGCTTAATGCTTTGCTTCTATTAAACCCATAACTTTTTTTCCTATTCCTTCTAGTCATTAATCATTCAAATTTGTTTCTGAATGCTTTATCAATTATAAACTTAATATTTTAAACTGACTTTTCTGTGTCTACAGCAAAGAAAACAGTCACACTAGTCTTCTATAGGTTTATGAATCATTTCATTATTTACATTCTTGGACTGGCTCAGTCACAATTTTCAAATACTACATGTCCGCACAAGTTGGGACATTATGAACCACTTCCATTGCGCACTCGAGTTCTGTGTGGATCCGAGGGCACATATGGAGTCTTAATGGTTAAAAGACTTAAACTGTTCCATCAAGAAAGAAATCCAGGGCATTCTTATTCCAGACATCTGAAGCATCTTGTGCAGCTCGCAACTTAGGTCCCATTTTCCTGCAGTGCCCATCGCTATCTGCTGATGAGATAGTCCCTTATTTTAAAAACAACTATTCCCAGGATGACAAGAACTGGGATAAATGAATATAAAATCAGAAAGTTCACTGTGAATCTGGAAGTTGCCCCTGGGCAGGTCTTCTCAATGTATTGGATTCCTTGAGTGATGGCGCACATTGGATGTGTTGTCACAGAATTGTTTGAGCTGCCTGCCGAGGAAAAGATTGACAGTGTCAGCTATGCTGTAGCTCCAGCTACTCAGTCAGCAAGTATTTACCAACTACGCTGCTAAGTGTCCTTCTTCATGAAAGATACCGAACATTTTAAAGAACCTGTAATTCACAATTAGATAAAGCAAGAAAGAACCAGACCTTGGCTTCATTTGAAGATGGAAATGTGTTTGTTTCTATTCGGAGTAAAGATTCATTGCCATATTCCTGCTAAAAATCCTGATCACCTAGCACTAAGTACCCTGAAGTCATTGACATTATCACCTAAAAATATTTAAAACTAAATTTTACCATGTTTTTTTAGTTGTCTTTAGAGGTCTTTGAATTTCCTATGGCCCCAAAGATCATGTTGTGTTCCCAGTGCTCACCTGTGGGACTGGGGAATAGACTTTTGCTATCGGAATGGCTCTACTCAGCTGTCGTCTGTGTACATTCAGGGGAACAGGAAGCCACTTTGGCCTACTTCCAATTTGTTCAGGAGATAGGGGAACTGAGTCTGTCTAGAATGTGCTAAAATTTACCTCAGTGTATAAAACGTCTGTCAGTTTCTAATAAAACCAAAGTGGCCTTATGCTTTTGACTTTTGACAAAAAATTAACTTGGCTAATGCCTATCTTTTTATTTTAAAAATCACAGAAAATGTTGAACTTTATTTCAAAACAAGGTTTTTAATTTTTTTTATTTTTTGTAGGTATATTTTAAATTTTTTTCAGCATCATCCATCTTTCATTTAAAGATTAAAGTCATAATCTTTAAAGGAATATTAAAGGCTGGAAGCAATCTGAATACATTTTCTCTGAAGAAAATCAATAAACCTCACTGTGACAAGAAGGTATTATTGCCATATAGTCATTAAAACAGCTTTGATATATTTGTGACATTAAAGTAATATACTCACTTAAAATATACATTATCATTAAATGTAGCTTTTTCAAAAGCTATTCATGTAGTAACTGTGCTTTACCCTTTAAAAAAAACTTGTTTATGCTGGGCGTGGTGGCGCATGCTTGTAATCCCCGCGCTTGGGAGGCAGAGACAGGAGGATCGTGCAGGTTCGAAGCTAGCCCCACGCGCTGGCTTAGGAGACCCTGTTTCCAAATAAAAAAAGAAATGCAAAAATAGGTCTGGGAGTGTAGCCCGGAGGTAGAAGGGCTTCCAGGAACCCCAGTACCACCAAAAAAAAAAAAAAAAAAAACCACAAACAACAACAGATGCGGGCGAGGACGTGGAGAAGTGGGAACTCTAAGACATTGTTGGTGGGATTGCAAATTAGTGCAACCACTTTGGAAAACAGTATGGAGAATCCTCAGAAGAATGGAAACAAATCTACCACTCGATCCAGCAATACCACTTCTGGGTATCTACCCAAAAGATAGAAAACCAAACTACCAAACTAATGCATGTGTATCTATGTTCATAGCTGCACAATTCACCATAGCCAAACTATGGAACCAGCCAAGATGTCCATCAACAGATGAATGGATTACAAAACTGTGGGATATGTACACAATGGAATTTTACTCAGCCATAGAAAAAATACAATTGTGGTATTTACAGGGAAATGGATGGATCTTGAGGACATTATGCTAAGCAAGATTAGTCAGTCACAAAAAGTAAGGAATTGGATGCTTTCCCTAATATGTGAAAGCTAGGGTGAAAGGGGTCATAGGAGGAACTCCAGGTGAAAAAGGAAATCCTATAGAGGAGCAAATAAGGCAACCTAACTGTGGGGATGGGAGGGGGCCGAGGGAAATGCTTTAAAGTGCATGATGTACTTATTCATATCAAAGTCAACCACTAAACCAAGCATGGGAGGGAGGGATAGGAGGAAGTGAGGTGGGGACTGGGTGGGGGCTGGCTGGGTGATATGTGCATTTATGTCTACACAAGTTTTTTACCCCATTATATGTATAAATACAATGCACTAATATATTTAAAATTTTTAAAAATTAAAAAAGCATAACAGAATTTGAACAAAACAGGGTTTTTAAATCAATATATTATAAAATATTTATTCCCAAAATACATTGCCCTCTGAAAATTGTTTCCTCAGAGTAAAAGGTAAAAATAACATTCCAAAATAAAATACTTACCACAAGTGAAATTCAGTCCATAGAACTCATTGACTATAAGAATCTCACAGCAATATTTTTGGAATGTAAAATATCTGATGATTTTAAAAGGAATGGGCATTTCTTCTATATTTCTTAAGAAAAAGAAAAAAGAATAATTTAATAGGCTCTGGTGAATAGCTTTACCAAATGAAAAGAACAGCAATCCTTATTTTGTGTTTTCTAACACAGATATAATTTTTCATCTCTATTAAAAATTATGCTCATGATAAAATTCTTCAGATAATATTGAAAAATATAAAAAATACCATTGTGCAGAAATAACTGCATTAACATTTTGGTGAAAAAATTATTTATATATACATATACCTGTATGTATGCATAACATAATGAATATGTTTATAAAATTTTACATATAGAATTAAGACTCTTCATACTCTTTCCTGACCTGCTTTTTTCTCCCAAATATATGTCTCAGACATCCTTTCAAGTCAGTAAATGTAGGACTTACTCATTTTTTATCATAACTTGGTGGTCCAGCCGGGCGTGGTGGCGCATGCTTGTAATCCCAGCATTCGAGAGGCTGAGACCTGAGGATCGAGGTTCGTGGACAGCCTCAGCTACTTAGTGAGGCCCTCTGCAACTCACTGAGACCCGGTATTCAAAATAAAGAATAAAAAATAGGGCAGGGGGTGTGGCTCGGAGGTCGAATGCCCCGGGGTTCCATCCTCAGATCCGCAAAAAAAATAAAATAAACAAATAACCTGATGGTCCAGTAAATATATTCATGCTCAATTTGTATCTGATTTTTTGTATGCATCATTCACATAACATACAAGAAAACACATGCCTAGCACACATTATATTAGAGGACAGTATTTGTGATTAAACAGAGATTTGGAGGTGTTGCTGTGTACCCTAAGAATACAAGGGGTATAAGGGAGGGAGAGAGCAAACATCCAATCACTGTGAAAATGACTGCTACCTCTTCTCCGGTTTATTTCAGGAGACACTTCACGCTATACTGCGGCCTTCTGGATCTACTGTATAATCTCTATCAGTAAAAATAGATATTAATTCTGTTTGCCAGATACTAGTTCTGTCCTATCCCTAAAGAAGTCACAATGTAGTTGGGGACAAAGAGCATATGTCCTTAAGACCCTAAAAATGCACAGCAGCAAACTCTCTGTGCCGAGAAGTACTTAAAATAGTACAAATACCCATGACATCCTTATACTTGGTATTTACGGTTTCCTAATCCCAAGCAAGCCCCAAATTCCACTTTCAGTTATTGGGTGGTCATTGAGAAAGACTAATGATAAACGAACCCCAGCTCTGCCCTCAAGAGGCGGGCAGTCTGTTAGGTAAAGGCTACAACACGAGGTAGCTGTGGTGGGCAGTGACAGGGTCTTTTCTTTAGTACTGGGCGTTGCACGTGGGGCCATTCTACCGATGAGCTACACTCCAGCACTTTTTGTTTTTATTTTTTTGAAACAAGATCTTGCCATGTTGCTGAGGGTCTCGGGATGAGACCTCTTGATTGATCAAACATATTTCACTTTGCTTTATGGTATGTCACTGGGCATTACTTATTCTAGTTTGCAGTGTTTTCATGCTGACTATCTTGTCTATCCCTCATGATCTCTTAAGGTAGGTGGGGCCCAGATAAGAACCTCCATTTTGCTGGGCGTGGTGGCGCACGCTTGTAATCCCAGCATTCGGGAGGCTGAGACCAGAGGATCGCGGTTCACGGATAGCCTCAGCTACTTAGTGAGGCCCTCTGCAACCTAGTGAGACCCTGTTTCAAAATAAAGAATAAAAAGTAGGGCAGGGGGTGTAGCTCGGGGGTCGAATGCCCCTGGGTTCCATCCCCACACCCGCAAAAAAAAAAAAAAAAAATACAAAAAAATGAGGACATTAGTCATGCTGCTAAGCCGTGTAGGAAGTCTCTGGCTCCTAGATCAGCCTTTTGTCCAGGGAGCTGTGTACACCACAAGTTTCTCATTGTGAGGAAAGTTGAACAAAGTCAAGTCTGAACCTAGTTTTCTTATATGAAAATAGGTTGCTCTATGAGCTAAACACACATATATATGTAATTACAAACAGTAGATGCTCTGGAGGGTTTTTTTTAATTTTATTTTTAAGCCAAAGAAACAAAATCTTCTTTATGTTTCCTCAGGGACCACCTAGGAAATTTTACAAAATTTTTCTACCCTTTCTTCTGCCACTTTTTAAAAAAATGTATATGTGTGAATATGTGTGTTATTTGTTATAAAATGATGCTTGTTTATATTTGTTATAAAATTATATTTTATATCATTTTATAAAGTGTTATAAAGTGATATTTGTTATAAAATGATGCTTGTTAGAGAAAATTTATAAAGTATACAAAATATGAAGAAAAAATAAAAGCATCACTCAAAGAATTAGCTAACATTTGGTATGTATCATTTAAGTCTTGATAGTTTCTTGTGCAGTCTTCTACAAGATGTCTATTGTTTTTTGTTGTTGTGCTGGGAACTGAACCCAGGGGGGCTCTACTTTATTGCTATACCCCAGCACTTTTTATTTTTTATTTTGAAGCAGGTTCTCACTAAGTTGCTGAGGGCTTCATAAAGTTGTTGAGTCTGACCTCAAACCTACAACTCTCTTGTCTCAGCCTCTTAAGTACTGGGATTACAGGCATGCACCACTGCACCCGACCCTACAGGTTCTTTTCTTATCCAACTAGTCTTAATTCCTAAAAATAATTGGGAATTGGGAACTGAAATACAAATTTAATGATGCCGGGTCTGAAACAAACTAACATGTATACTGTTTCACCTGTAAGGTGGGCTGTGGATTTTTCTGGAACATACAGATTGGCTTTTCTTGTTTTAGTGGCTTATTATATGTGAATCACATTAATAATACACTTGTGTTGTCATCTCCTGATTCCCAATAAGTAAGCCATTCTATTGAATAAAATGATCCAAGGTCTAAGGCAGTAATGATTAGCAAGTAGTATTAATGCTGTCGCACATAGCTCTCCTCTGGAATTCCTGTCTAGCAATCTGATCAGGTCGTCATTAATGACAAATCATACCAACCGAAACGCTGTGAATCGTTCTCTTACCTGAGGAATCCAGATCCAACAAGCACCCCAGCTATGCTCAGCAGAGCCACCACACTATTGACGATATTGGGGTTTTGGACCATACCAAGCACCACGAGAGTGAGAAATTCACCAATTAAGTGGGGGGCCAAGAGAGCAGCGGAGAAATAGCCAAACCTGGCCACCTCAGGATATAAGCCCAGAGTCCTAGAAAAACACAAGAGCTTTAGTTTCCTCTCCAAGTGCTATGTCTAAGACAAATACCCACTTGCCTTCTATGGATAGATTCCTGGGGCTTAGCCGGTGGGAGGAGATAGCAGGGCAAGCCAAACTTCCCTTCGCAAAGCCTTTTAGGAACAGAGCCAACATTTGAGACCATTTATTACACAGTTGTTTCCATTGGCTTCAACTCTGTGAGCTGTTGGGTGCAGTGCCTTCATATCACATAGGAAGGTATTAAATTACCCAGACAGCAGTCACCAGGGCAAGAGTAGGGCTGTTAACTCCCCAGGACTCGTCATAAAAAGGCATTTCTTCCTCCTACCCAGCACCACTCCTACACTAACGCTAAGGGCTCACCCAGCGTGCTCCTCAGAAGCCCCATTCCCTGAACCTCGTGTGTGTGTGTGTGTGTGTGTGTGTGTGTGTGTGTGTGTGTGTTGTGTTACTGGGGATTGAATCCAAGGCCACTCTACCACTGAGCTACATCCTCTGCCCTTTTTACTTTTCATGTTGAAACAGAGTCTCACTAGGTTACGCCGGCTGACCTCGATCCTCCGATCCTCCCGTCTCAGCTGCACCCCTGGGCCCGACTCTCATATCTAATCTGCAGAGTCATTGCCAGCATGAAAACCCTTCGCTGGTTCATCCTCTGACAGATTAGCCTTTCCCTCACCCAGGACTACTTCTTCCTATCCTGATCTTTTTTTCTAATAACCACTTTCTTTGTAAATAAGGCAGCCTATATCCATGCCCCTTTCCTCCTATATTCCTTTCACCAAATTATATTATATGGGTTGATAGCATGTTTGAAATGACCGGACAGCGTGGTTGCTCTTCATTCCACCTGTAGCGTAAGGGAAGGAAACTGGCGTTTCTTATATCTACCCCTCTCTACCTGTCTTCAAGACCAGCCACCTTTCCTCTAGTATACACATTTGCATATACTGCTAATTCCCTTCCCATTGTAGTGTTGGGATTTTTCGGGGGCCTCATCCATGATGGGAAAGCACTCTGCCACTGAGCTATATCCCCAGGTCACCCCTTCTTTTCCGGTACTGGGGATTGAACCCGGGACATTCTGCCCCCAAGTCACACTCCCAGCTCTTTTTATTGTTTATTTTGAAACAAAGTCTTGCTAAGTTGATGAGGATATCACCAAGGTTTTGAGGCTGGCCTAGAACTTGTGGTCCTCTTGTCTCAACCTCCCATGTGACAGGACTGCATCACCACCCTGCACTTCCCAGCCCTTTTTATTTTTTTATTTTGAGACAGGGGCTTACTAAATTGCCCAGGCTGTCACTGAACTTGCAATCCTTCCGCCTCGGCTTCCTGAGTCACTGAGGTTACAATCGTGCTCCACCACACCCTGCTTGCCTTGTGGCTTTTACCTTTGACCATTTAGAGCATCTGGACAAAGGTCTTTCTTTCCAGTCCTGTCCGCTATCGTTTTCTGTGAAGTCTTTGCCCACCTTTGGTGAGTCATCAACAGAACCGCTTGTCTCCTTTGCTGACCTCCACGCCGGCAGCCTGCTCTGCCTCGTCTTGGTCACTCGGCGTGTCTGAGACTTATATATTCCTCAAAGCGTTGCCACTTCCAGGATGTGGGACTCCCAAAGCTCCCTTTCTGATCTGGCCTCCTGCCACCCACTGCCCCAGATTCTCGCCCTCGCCGCTCTTGGCATCATCGCTTCCCACCTTCACCCCGCTCCTCCACTCGCGCGGTCACGAGCATGTTGAAGATGGCTCGCCCCCGTGCTGCGGACCCACCCTGCGCCTCTCCTCAGCTGGCCTCCTGCGCCCCTCGGGTCGCCCCTGCTCTCCAGATTCTGACGTCATGTCCATCATGGCTAGTATAAACCTCAACCTTGTTGTTGTTGTACTAAGGATAGAATCCAGGGGCATTCTACTTCTGAGCTACACCCCAACCTGCCTGTTTGTTTGTTTTGTGGTGGTGGGGACTGAACCCAGAGGCATTCTACCTCCACGCTATACCCAGAGCCCTTTTTTTATTTTTTGTTTTGAAACAGGGTCTCACTAGGTTTCTGAGAGTCTCGCTAAGTTACTAAGGCTGGCCTTGAGCCTGTGATCCTCCTGTTTCATCCTCCAAGTACTGGGATTTCAGGCCTAACCACCATTCCAGGCTTATTTATTTTTATGTTTTTGTTGTTGTTGTTTTTTGTTTCGTGTTTTTTTGTTTGTTTGTTTTTTGTTTGTTTGTTTGGTTGGTTGGTTTTTTTTTTTTTTTTTGGTGGTACTGGGGTTCCTGGAAGCCCTTCTACCTCCAGGCTACACTCCAAGACCTGACCTATTTTATACTTTTATTTGGAAACAGGGTCTCTTAAGCCAGCGAGGCTGGCTTCAAACCTGCGTGATCCTCCTGTCTCCGCCTCCCAAGCGCGGGGATTACAAGTGTGCACCACCACGCCCAGCTATTTTTATGTTTTTGAAAGAGGGTCTTGCTAAGTCGCTGAGGGCTTTGCTAAGTTCCTGAGGCTGGCTTCAAACCTGTAATCACCCTGATCACAGATGTGTGCCACAATGCCCTGCTACAAACAAGGATGATTCCAGTACCACCTTCATGGAATGTTCGCAAGGATTACATTAACTACTGCGTTAAAGGTCACAGTGCCCGACATAAGGCAAGTGTTCAATATGCCTCAACTGCTATCTTTGTTGAATTCCTTCATTATAAGCCTTGATCTTACATTTCTTTTAATTAAAATCATCTGGAGATGTGTTTAGGGCCAGATGTGCTTTCAATCTGAAAGGGAAGGGAGACCATACTTCCTGCAGTGGGACCTGTGACCTACCTGTGGTCAAGCACATTGATATTCCTGCTAAACAGAGCATTTATGTGAGACAGGTATAAAAGGCCCTTGTCGGCTCCAGTCAGACTTTGCCATTAAATGAGTAAAATCAGGTCGAGCTGAGATAAGAGTTACAAGTCCATGCTTCAGAGCTGTTTAGACTTCAGAACCTTTGCCAGCCCGAGTGCAACACCTCCACTTACTGCAGCTCCTACCACTGTGCCTTGCACTTAGTAGGCATTTAACAAATATTTCTGTCATTTAGTTAAAGTACTTGCTACTGGCTCAAGCCGGGCGTGGTGGCGGACGCTTGTAATCCCCACGCTTGGGAGGCTGAGACAGGAGGATCGCACAGGTTCGAAGCCAGCCTCAGCTACCTAGTGAGGCTCTCAGCAACTTAGTGAGACCCTGTTTCTGAATAAAATATAAAATAGGTCTGGGAGCATAGCCTGGAGGTAGAAAGCCTCTGGGTTCTACCCCGATACCACCAAAAAATAAAAAAATAAATAAAGAAAGAACTTGCTACATGGCTCAAAGCTGAGCTGCCATCAGAAATGATTCTGCACTTTTATTTTTTAATCCTGACCCTGGTTTAAAATTGCCCTGTCATCTAGAGTCCTACAGAACGGATTCTTCCTCATGTTCAATATCTCAATTACTATAGGGTTTTCAGAATCAGCACCTCGTCTCGTTTAAGGTACATGTGAATCAGCTTGGGGATCTCATCCCTGCAGAGTCCATGCAGCAGAGCCTCGTGTGAAACGAGCCCCGGTCTAACGCTGACACGTGGTCCCTGAGCCAGGCTGAGGAGAAGATTCTGAATGAACAAAGTCTTCACTTCTCACCCAACCTTATTTTACTCAGAACTCATCAACTTTTAAAACTTCACCCACAGAGCACGCGGGACATGCTCTTCCCGTAATTCAACCGGCTTGAACCAGACAGGCTGATGGTTTTCATCACAGGCCAGAGATTTAGTACCTTCCCAAGTGTCAAAGAACGAGGCGGCTTCATCCGGGCCAGCAAGGAAGCCACCTGGTCCCTGCGATGGCCCCAGGTTGACAGACCACCCTCCTGCTGCCATGGGCCAGCAGCCTGCCTCAGTCATTCTCTAGAGTACAGCCTACTTCTAGGAACTAGCACTAATACCTTCAAATTCTTAATTTTAGTTGAGTTTGGTGGTGCATGCCTATAATCCCAGGACTCGGGAGGCTGGGACAGGAGGATCGCAGGTTTTGAGGCTAGCCTCAGCAACTTAGTGAGACCTTGTATGAAAACTAAAATGGCTGGGGGTATAACCTCAGAGGTAGAATGCCCCTGGGTTCAATTCCTAGACACACAAAAAATCTTAATCTTGGCACTCATGCTAATTGTGCCCTCCTTTATCTCACACTCCTACATCATGCTGCATAATAATGACTCGTACTGCGTATCATGAGTCTGTACCAGCTCTGATTAAGAGCACCTGCATATGAATCCGGGCAGTGAAGAGGCAAAATCCTATCCCATGGCTGCAGCTCTCCCCGGGATGATGAGTTGGGCCCCAGAGTGCCGGGTAATTAACCCCATGTTTTTCCTAAGGCAAAACCACAGTGGGGTGTATTCATTTCGAGTCACCCCCCCATGCCATTTTGGCATGGGGCTGTATTTCTATTTTCTGTATTTCTATCTTTCTAATAAACTTCTTTAAATCTTCAAAAAAAAAATAGAAATGGATATTAAAAAAAACCCACAGTGATTGGGAAGCAGATCGTGTGAATCTCTTAACTCTATGAACTCTCGCATTTATATATTTATGAATAAAAAGAAGCCATCCATCCAACCCGACAGCACCTGGATGTCTCATGGTTCCCAGTGCTAACAGCTGCAGCAGCCTGCTCTTCCCTGGCACACGCTGGCTTGCTCTCAGGTCCCATAAGTTGGATCATTTTATTTATAAGGAAATAAATGTCCTGAAGGACAAAACATTGCACCAGATATAGGTGAGATGTGATCCTGCAAGGCTGAGGACACGGACTCAGCCCCCCTGAAGCTCTCTCACACGCCCCTCGGGCTCCCGTGACTTCTCAGGAAGCCTGGCCTGGGCCGCGCGGCCCTGGGCATCCTCTTACCAGTAGCACACGCTGCTGAAAAGCACAGTGGCGACGATGCTGAAGGGCAGCACGTGCAGCACGTAGGCCAGGAGCATCTGCCACTTCTCATACAGGCCGTCCTGGCTCTCCCGGTCGCTGATAGCGCGGAGCACGGGGACTGGCGATGAGAGGCAGGTTTCAGAAGTAATTCAACACAGAGCTGGGGAGGAGACCCAGCCCGGGCTCAACCTGTCAGGGCCGGGTGGTGGGGACCAGCTGGGCATATTCCCTGGTCATGGAAGGAGGGGACCTGCCATCCACAGAACAATACAGACTTCCCACCCCAGAAATCTACCCTCTATCTGAATTGTAATATGGTTGCAAAAGATAATCAGAATTTAGCCGGGCGTGGTGGCACACACTTGTAATCCCAGCATCTGGGAGGCTGAGACAGGAAGACTGCGGTTCACAGACAGCCTCAGCTACTTAGTGAGGCCCTTTGCAACTCAGTTTATTCAAAATAAAGAATTAAAAAAAAAATAGGGCCGGAGGTGTAGTTTGGAGGTAGACAGCCCCTGGGTTCCATCCCCAGTACCGCAAAAAAAAAAAAAAAAAAAAAAAAGATAATCAGAATTGATTTCCCTCTTTCTAAAGTAGAGGGTTCTCACCAACTCAAGGAAAGCACATATAAAAGGGGCACAAATGGCCAGGCGTGGTGGCACACGCTTGTAATCCCAGGACTTGAGAGGCTGAGAGAAGGATCACAAGTTTGCAGCCAGCCTCGGCAACATAAACCCTGTTTCAAAATAAAAAATAAAATAGCACTGGAGGTGTAGCTCAAATACAGAATGCCCCTGAGTTCAATCGCCCATGCCACTAAAAAACAAAAAGCGAACAAACAAAAGAAGCATGGATGAGTATTTTGAGGCACTTCATCTTTCCTCTTCTTGTACTGGATGTCGGCCCACAGCAACCTGCCGCTCACCCTGCTCTCAAAGGGTGAATAGCCTGGTGAATGCCGAGACTCATCATTGCTCTTCAGGTCCATCTCTAGGATCCGCTTTGCAAAAGGCAGCATCATCCTTCCCTCTCGGTCCCTGAACTTAGCATTGCACTTTGGGTCCCCCTCTAACTCCATTCTCCTGCATTAACTGTGACACCTGGCAGGTATGTGTTGCTTCTGGATTTCCACTGAGCTTGAAAATTAGGAGCTGATCTTTCCAATATAGGCTCCAAAAAGAAACTAACAGTGCACAGCTGGCCTGGTAGCTGGGACCCTATGGACTGTGCATCCTCATGACCAAGATGAGATAGCAGGGATGATCTTTGAAAAACTCTCCCCTAACTCTGCCATCAGTACCTCACAACTTCATGTTTTCCTGGATCCTTAGACCCTCAGAGTAACCCTCCAGTGAGCTAATTTATACTGGGGTGTTAGGAACTCAACAGTTGCCTTTCCCCATAAAGAGAATCTGGAGGGAGCCAGAGTTAGCTCCGAGAAATGCCCTCACCTGGTGAACTTTTGCAAGGTGACAGCTGGGGGAGGGAGATGTTTAAGGAGAAAGAGGTGTACCTTCTGCGCACAACACTTACACAGATTCACAGCATTGAGCATGCCTGTATATGGGGTGGCACCCACAAACTGGTACAGGAGACCCACACGGTCCTGGATAGCACCCTTTAGCATATCATTCTGGACCCGCAGGAGGTAGAAAATGAGGAACAAACCCATGATCAGATTCTGAGTAAGACGCATAATCACTGCCTGCTTATTTCTCAATAAGTTTCGTGTCACTCTCCTGAAAACCAAACAACTCTATTTTAATTTCTCGTCTTGCTTTGTTGGTGAATATCTAAAGACCTAAAATGGGCCTTGCTTCCATTCCCAGGGCTCTTACCTCAAGAGAACACACAGTTTAGAGAGAGGTCCAGGAGGATCTTTGGTTTTGAAAGGAATCATCGGTAAGGTTTTCAGGTGATTGGTTCTTTCAATATTCTCCAAAGTTTTGCGATAGATTTCTGATTCTTTGAAGGCAGACTCAAACATCTGGACTCTCTTGTAGGTTTCTATTTCCCGTTCCTTGCTTTGGGTATCCACTGATGTCAGGTCCACTAAAAGTTTTTCCCAAAAGATAGGACTGTATGTGTTTAAATACATATATGTATATATACAATGGATAATAACATGTGTTTTGTCATTGACTTGGGAGTATTAGCCACAACACCTCATCCATCCGGATGAAACCTGCTGTTAGTGCCCACCTAGAAAAATCAGAATATTTTAAAGCTACCCAGCAAGGCCATGGGAATCGCACTGGGACTGTCTAGGAGGATTCAGAAGCTCAGTTTCTCTCTGACAAAGTAGGGGTGTAGAGTTTGTTTGCAAGAGATCCCACCTCTCATTCTGATAGGTCAATTGTGGCAAGTTAATTGACCCCCCCCTTGAAAAGTAAAAAAAAAAAAAGACACCAAAACAAAATTCATTATAGTTGGTGTCATCCAGGCAGAAATCTGAGATGAGAAAGTGTTTGAAAAATGCATGATGGGGAATGTGAAAGAAAAACTTACTGTAGAAGTCAAAAGGGTTGGAATGTTCAGGACAAGGGTAACCACAGCCACTGAAGAAATCAAGCATTTCCTCTGGTGTCCCACAGAAAACCAGCTCTCCGTAGGTCAGGATGGCAATTTTGTCAAAGTGCTGATCAGACAACAGACGATGTTAGTGTGTGGTCAGGTCATCATGTCCTTATGGGAAATACATTTCCAAACGGTCAGTCAGTTCTTAGATTACCTCCGCCACTCACTGGTATTCTGAATAGGTCCATGAAGACACCTGGCGTATGTCCCTCAACTTACCAGCTGGGTCTCCTGTGGATCGTCTCCCTCCCATTCTGAGCCCCAGCACCACATCTAGGGTAAAGAAGAGCTACTGGGACTGGATTTAAGCTCCAGCCCCACTGAAAGAATGACCAGGGGCAACCTGGGATAGTTTGTTTGCTGTTTGTGTTTGAAATCTTGGGTCCTCAACTATAAAAGGCAAGTAATACTAACTAAAAGGATTCTGGAGCTGAGTACAGTGGTACATGTTTGTAATCTCAATACTTGGAAGGCTGAGATAGGAGGACTGCAGGTTTGAGGCTGGCCTCAGGAAGACCCTTGGAAACTTAGTAGAGACCTTGTTTCAAAGTTTAATAAAAGGAGAACTGAGTTGGAAATGGTGGAGCTTAACTGTAATCCCAGTACTTGGGATGTGGAGACAGGAGGATTGCAAGTTCAATGCCAGCTTCAGTAACTTAGCAAGGCTCTCAGCCACCTAGTGAGACCCTAATTCCAAATAAAAAATAAGGTGGGCTGTGAGTGTCTTTACTCAGAGGTAAAATGCCCCTGGATTCAATCTCCATTGCCACAAAAAGGCAGGGGGCTGGGAGTATAGCTCAGAGGTAGAGATCCGCTGGGTCCAATATCCAGTGCCCCCCCAAAAAAGGATACTGAGAGGAAACTTTTTAAAAGAAATCTGTACATTCAGCAGAAAAACAACAGCTTTTGGAGGAACTTTAACTATAAACACCAATGCCAGCTTTTTACTGGGTCATAACTCAATTTTGAGTTGTTTTTAAGTTTTTCTTTTCTTGTGTCAAGTAGACAACCTAATAAATATTAGACAACCTAAAAATAATAAAGGGGATTATTTTATAGATTAATGAGTCAGTATATAGGAAGTATTTGGTACATGGTAGGTGCTAAAACAAGGAGGTCTATCCTGTGCCCCTCCCAAATGACGATTGTTGGCTCCAATATCCTGAGTAACTATCTTTGCTCTGCCCTGCCATTCCAGGCTCGACACTCCTGATCCCACCCTGGAGCTGAGCAAGAGATGCCCCCTACCTGGAAGAGCTCAGAGCGGGGCTGGTGGATGGTGAGGATGACGATGCGGTCTCTGCGAGCCAGCTCCTCTAGGAGGATGACGATCTGATTGGCAGTCATACAGTCCAGGCCTGTGGTCGGCTCATCAAACATCATGACCTCTGCCGGCAAAGAAGAGGCAGACGTCTGGGCTTAAAATTCAGAACTTCGAGCAATCCTGTACTGAGCTGTTGTACCCATCCAAACAGTGAATGATGTAGCTGCATATAAGTTGGCTTTAGCCCAAGTCCAGGAGAAAAGGCCTGGTCCGGGAAAGCCCAACTCCCAGCTCGGAGCACATCTGGAGACAGGAAAGCAACCAGATCAGGCCTCTAACTTCGGACCATGGACTATTGGGGCTCTATCCAGGGGCCCCAGCACCGAGCTGTTTTGAAAAGGCTGAGACAGCTAACAAGACCCAACCCCATTTCATGTCTGCACCACTTCCCAATACTAACAGGATCTTTGCATGACCAAAGAAATCTGACCCATGAAATTAGGTCTGAGCTGGGGTAGGTTTTGGTTGCTGTAGAGGGTTTAACTAAACCCTCTACAAAAAAAGCAACAAGGGCTCTTAAGAGCATTTCTCCTAATTGCTTTTTTCCCCCCTAGTGCTGGGGGTTGAATTCAGGGAATTCTACCTCTGATCTATACCCCTATAACTCACCCCCCTTTTAAATTTTGAAACAAAATCTCACTAGCTGGCCTTAAACCTGTGATCCTCCTGACTCAGCCTCACAAATACCGGAATTACAAACGTGTACCACTATACCTAGCTTCTTATTTGCCTTTTAATGGCCAAATACCACAAGAGGATTAGGCAGTCTTGGTTCGCCACAGTGTAAAGAAAGTATCTAGATGTCAGTATGTCTTCAGATGAACACAAATGGTAAGGTTTATCCAGGTGGGAATAATGCTTAAAGTAGGCAGAGGGAGACTCAGACCTGGCTACCCAAGCTAAATGGCCCCTTGTCGTGGCACACACACTTTTCAGAACATCACTTACATTCTACTGTGATTCCTGCCATTTCATAAACACTTTGAGGAGCCAGGCATGGTGGTGCACGCTTGTAATCCCAGCACGTGGGAGGCTGAGACGAGAAGATCACAGGTTCTGAACCAGCCTCAGCAATTTAGGAGGCCCTCAGCAATTTAGCAAGACTGTTTCCTTTTACTTTTATTTTTTATTTTTTGGTACTGGGGATTGAGTCCAGAGACATTCTACCTCTGAGCTACACTCCCAGCCCTATTTTATTTTTGTTTTGAAACGGTCTCACTAGGTTGATGAGGCTGTCCTTGAACTTGTGATCCTCCTGTCTCAGCCTCCTAAGTACTGGGATTACAAGCATGTGCCACCATGCCTGGCTTAGCAAGACACTGTTTCAAATAAAAAAATAAAAACTGGGTTGAGGGTGTAGCTCAGAGGTAGAATGCCCCTGGTTTCAATCCCCAGTACCAGAAAATAAATAAATAAATAAATAAATAAATAAATAAATAAATAAATAACAACCACTTCAAGTCCTATCCAAACTCATTGGTTTTCCCCAGGAGTCATAGTGGCACTACTCTAGTAAAAAGTAAAGATGGGCAATAAGGACCCGGTATTCATCGAAGACCCTCATGGAGCACTACATCTAAATGCAATGTTTCCAAACCCAGAAACCCAGGAGGTGTCCATACAGATGCTTTTTTTTTTTTTTTTTTTTTTTTGGTGGTACTGGGAATGGAACCCAGGGGCTTTCTACCTCCAGGCTATACTTCCAGACCTATTTATATTTTATTTGGAAACAGGGTCTCGCTAAGTAGCTGGGAGCCTCACTAAGTAGCTGAGGCTGGCTTTGAACCCGTGCGATCCTCCTGTCTCAGCCTCCCAAGTGTGAGGATTACAAGCGTGCGCCCCCACGCCCGGCTTACAGATGCTTCTTGACCTCTGATGGAGCTATACTCCAATGTCTGTGATAAAGTGAAAATGTAATAAAAAATGTGCTGACTGCACCTAACCCGCTGATCATCACAGCCTGGCCACACGGCGCACTGTGGCACCGGTCGTTTCCCTCATGACCACACGGCCAACCGGGAGCCACAGTTTGCTGCCACTGCCCAGCATCATGAGAGAATATGGTGCCCTGGAAAAAATAGCCCAGGAAGAGATCAGGGAAAACATCAGAGTGCAGTTTCTGCCGAGTGTGTGCTGCTTTCACACAACCTTAAAGTTAAAAAATCGCTGTCAGACCATCGTAAATCGGCGGGATTGCCTACATTTGGAAATAGCATCGGCACCCCAGGTCCCCAGTTTAGAAACTCCTGTGACTGCAGTTCTGCACAAATGCCTTTCCAAGTAGGCACTGTAAGGAAGGGCTTCACGTTTCTACAGACACATGCAAGATGCCAGGCAGCCGTGGTAGCAGCAGGTCCGCATCCCACTTACTGGGGTCCTGGAGGAGCTGGGCTGCGATGGAGACCCGGCGCCGCTCGCCACTGGAGATTCCCCCAAAATTATAGTTGCCAATCAGTTGGTCTGCCACGTGGCTGAGGCTCAGCTCTGCCATGACTGCTTCCACCTGTAGGAGACACAACATCCAGCTGCCGCCGCCGCCGCTTTTCCAGTCCATGGGCTACAGATGGCCTGGGAAGGAAACATCTTCCCAGAGCTCCCGCGTCACTTTCAGACTCACCACGCCCTGGGGAAGCAAATCTATGACAGGAAACCCCAATCTGGCGTAAATCACAATGTTACACATGTGTCAGATCCATCCATTCATTCATTCATTCATTCATTCTTGTGGTACTAGGGATTGAACTCAGGGGCATTCTACCTCTGACCTACATCCCATCCCCAGTCCTATTTCATTCTTTTATTTTGAACAAGGTCTCACTAAGTTGCTGAGACTGTTCATGTGTCAGATTTAAATAAATAATGTAAAAATATTTTTGAAAATCCCTAGAGCAATGAACAATAGGTATATTTGCTTACAGGAAAGCATTTCATTTGATATTTCATTAAATTCTGGCTTTCAGATGCTGTAGTCAGTCCAGCCCAAATAATCCCTTCTCCAAGACATAATTACAATATAGTTTATTTTTATAAGTGTTTGGGGTTTTAAACTTGTAAACTTTACTATAATAAATATTTTTTAAAAATCCAATTTGAAGCCGGGCATGGTGGCGCACGCTCGTAATCCCAGCATTCGGGAGGCTGAGACAGGAGGATGGCGGTTCTTGGATAGCCTCAGCTACTTAGTGAGGCCCCTTGCAACTGAGTGAGACCCGGTTTCAAAATAAAGAATAAAAAATAGGACAGGGGGTGTAGCTGGGAGGTTGAATGCCCCTGGGTTCCATCCCCAGACCCACAATAAATAAATAAATAAATAAACAAATAAATAAATATCCAATTTGAACTGGGAGGCTGAGACAGGAGGGTCGCACAGGTTGAAGCCAGCCTCAGCTACTTAGTGAGGCTCTCAGCAACTTAGTGAGACCCTGTTTCCAAATAAAATATAAAATAGGTCTGGGAGTGTAGCCCAGGGGTAGAAAGCCAATTTGTAGCCCGGCATGGTGGCACATTCTTGTAATCTCAGTACTTGGGAGGCTGAAATAGGAGGATCACAGATTAGAAGCCTGCTTCAGCAACTTAGTGAGATCCTGTTTCCAAATAAAAAATAAAATAGATCTGGAGGTATATCTCAAAGGTAGAATGCCCCTGGGTTCAATCCCTACCACCACATACCCAAAAAATTATTAATAACAATAATAATTAATAAATAAAATGGGGCTGGGGGTGTAGCCCAGAGGTAGAGGTAGAATGCCCTGGGTTCAATCCCTAGTAACACACACACACACACACACACACACACACACACACACATATCCAGTTCAGTTTGAACTTAACCTGATTTCCCCTATGTAACCCAAGTAAGTCAGGGAGTCTTACATGGTCCAATCTCAGTGTGATTTTGCATCAGAGGAATTTAATCTACCTAGTAATTATAAAGAATTCTATTTTTTTATACTGGGGATTGAATCTGGGGTATTTACCATTGAGCTACATTATGGCCCTTTTTATTTTTTATTTTGAGGCAAGTTCTTGCTAAATTGTCTAGAACTTGTGATCCTCCTGCTTTAGCCTCCCAAATAGCTGAGATTCTAGCAATGAGCCACTGCACCCAGCTAACTCCAATCTTTACTTGAACTTTTTTACTTGAATTTACTTGAATCTCTTTTATTTATTTATTTACTTACTTATTTTGGTACTAGTGATTGAACCCAAGTGCATTCTACCTCCAGCTATTCCCCAAGCCCTTTTTATTTTTTACTTTGAAACAGGGTGTCACTAAGTTGCTAAGGCTAGCCTTGAACCTGTGATCCTCTAGCCTCAACCTCCCAAAGTACTGGGATTTAGGTGTGCGCTATCACAGCCAGCTACTTGAATCTCTTTAAAGACTTTAAAAGGGATCCCATCATAATCACAGACACTTCTTAAAATCCCCTTTCCTCACCCCTTCCCACTCCTTATACCTGGCAGCTCCCTGAAGCCCCTCTCCTTTCTCCTCATTCTTAGCTCCCACATAACAGTGACAACTAAACCAGTTTTTTTTTACTGACTTTCTAATCAATAAAGTTGGCTTTTTCCTTCCCTCTTCTCTCCTTTCTCAGTTTATCCCTTCTCCAGAGACCCGTTGTAAAATCTCTCTACTGCCCCCTTTTCTGATTGCTCCTCTCCGTAGGAAGCCCTGGGGGAAAGCAGCCAGGAGACTGAAAATACATACAGAAAGAATCTGTCCCATCACCCTGATGGGATTGTGTACCTTTTATAATGAAAAAAGAAACAAACACATTGCATTGAAAAATAACCACAGTACACTAGATTGGAGTAAACGGAGATGATTTATGGAGCAAAATCCCAGAGGAGACAGAGGGCGAGATAGCCAGCTAGACGAAGCTTTGGCCAAAAGGAGGGGCGCATCTGACATAGACACAAAGGAATAATGAGAAGGCCAACGCGGAGGAAGGCTCCGCATACAGGAGGGAGGAAGGGGAAGTGGGGAGATAGCCAAGCGCTGGGCAGTGTATGCACGCATCACTTTGAATCCCATGATGGTGCATAATTACAGTGCACCAATGAAATTATAAAATGCACATGGTATGACCTGGAAAAAGAAGGGCGCCCTCTTGCCATCAGACTGGACAGATCCTAAATTGACCTGTGCTGGCTGTGGCCAGGTTTATGGGCCCACCAGCCAGGACAGAACCGTGAGCCTCCTTTCCTCTGCAACACCAAGAAGGGAATAAGCTTGCCCTTCCTGGCTCAGAAGGGATGGGCAGAGGAGACAATCTGTCTCAGATGTTTCATGCCCCAACAGAAAGCTTCTCCGATGTTTTGCAAACTGCATTGAAAATGGATTCACCATCTTTGAAGCGACCACTGGAATCATCAAACCCTGTCTTTTCTCCACTCGTTGCTTTCACATGATCTGATTCACTCGTCACCTCACCCCCAGCAGCAAGTGGCAGAGCTGGAACTGAAAGCAGGACCATCTGGGCTCTCGGGTGGTCCATGAAGCATTAGCCCTCAGCCCAGCAGGCTGCTCCCAAAAGCCACACTTCACTGTCAGGATCCTCTGAGGTCGAGCAGATCTGCAGGGCGTCTCCTGTGGACACTGGCACCTCCTTCTCACTAAATTACTTCCTCAAGATTTCAAATGCTGTGGGCTGAATTTGCTCAGAAAGAACTCTCCTGTAGGACCAACTTTGTGCTCACAACCTCTGTAGGCCATTTAGGAGCTCCCTGAGTCTGGCAGCTTCACTAGGAGGCAGATTTGCCATCAATTTCAAGGTCGCCATGAAATGGCTGAATATTTATGTGCATGCCTGTCTCTGATTTTCTCAACAGGATGTGTGATGTAAGTGGATCTGTTCATTTCTCCCACCAAAACACCAGCAAGATTTTCTCCATCCATTTTAGAGGAATACTAAAGCAAGTGGAAAGCTGCATGGTCTGCGTGACCGGGCTCCTCACCTGCCATCATGGCCAGGGCCACCAAGCCAGGACACATGCCAATGTCCATCCAACCCCCATGGACTGAACTCTGATATCTGATATCATCTCAGACCACAGGGGAGCTCAGGGTGCACGGTGGAGGTGAGGGCCTGGAACCCCGTCCCTGCTCTGTCATCTCCAAAACGCAATTTCATGTTCTGCAAGATGGAGATAATGCCTCTCTCAAAGATCAATATCAGAAGGCCATGAGATGCTGTGTGTAAACAAGCCCTGCCAAATGCCAGCCAGCTAGGAGAGCTGAGCACAACCTGGTGAAATAACAGGAAACTTGCAAAACCTCTGAGCTGGCAAAGGCAACCTCCAGGGGGGAAACAGGGCAGGCACCACTCTGTGAAGCCGATGGCCCTTCTAGAGGACCAGGCCTCTAGAGGGAAAGACATCCCGAGATCTGTCCAGGACTCAAACAAAGTATGCGGCTTCCTCTTCTAGGGCTGGGATGAGGAAGCCTGCCTCCTGGGGGCTGTGCCTCTTTGAGGGTGGCACATCTGCCTGTCATTGTTCCCTTCACCGTCCAGACAGAAATGAGGTCCTGCGGGGCTTACCTGAGGCTACTTCCAAAATGGGCACATTTCAAAAACGAAAGAGAAACGAGAAGACTTGACATTTCATAGTTTTTTTTTTCCTTCATTAACTTAATCTCCTTTGGATGGAGTTCATTCAAAGCAGATTGAGAAATACCAGTGGGAAAATAAACATATCCGTTCAAACATAGGCAAAAAAAAAAAAAAGTAATGCAAGCCACATACAGGTTGGGAATATTTTAGTAGCCAAATATTTTGTGTGTATGTGGTACTGGGGGTGGAACCCAGAGGCTTTCTACCTCCGGGCTATACTGCCAGACCTATTTTATATTTTATTTAGAAACAGGGTCTCACTAAGTTGCTGAGAGCCTCACTAAGTAGCTGAGGCTGGCCTCGAACCTGCGGCTCTCCTCCTGAGGACCTGTGATCTGGGTCTGGCCCCGCCGCCCTTGAGGCCGGCAGGAGCGGCTGGGCGGGGGCGGCCCAGGGCAGGGAGGGCGAGCTGGCGGGCGGGGTGTGCGCCCTGCCCGGCACCCACCTTGCGCGGGACGAAGGCCTCGGAGCGGCTGCGGACGGCCAGCTGGGCGGTGTAGTGCAGCGTCTCCCGCACCGTGAGGCTGCTCAGGAAGGCGTCGCTCTGCGGGAGAGGAGGGTCAGCGGGGGCCGCGCGGGCGGGCCGGGGGGGCGGGGGGCGCGCCCACCTGCAGCACGTAGGAGAAGCAGTCCTGGAACTGGTCCTGGCGCAGCGCGCGGCCGTTCACACACACCTCGCCCCGCAGCGTCCCCGTGCGCCGCAGCCTCCCGGCGATGGCGTCCAGCAGCGTGGTTTTCCCCGAGCCTGGGGGCGACAAGAGAAGGCCCTGGAGGAGCCCCCTCGCCGCAGGGAGGGGGCCGCTTTCCGAGACTTGTTCTCTCTTTAGCCTCCTGGGCCATACTCTCAGCTCCCAAAGAGTCTACTCGCATTTTGCCCCTGGATGAGAACGGCACACCTTTTTTCTCCCTCGGGTCAGGCCTGAAGATGCTTTTCTGTTGGCTTGTAAAGCTGGTTTGGGTTGAAAAGGAAAATACAGAATCAGAAAAAGAGGAAAACCAGGAGCCAGGCGTGGTGGCACATCCCTGTAATCCCAGTACTTGGGGGGCTGAGACAGGTGGGTTGCAGGGTTATAGGTTCAAAGCCAGCCTCAGCGAGTGTACCTGGGGGGCGGGAGAGAGAGAGAGAGAGAGAGAGAGAGAGAGAGAGAGAGAGAGAGAGAGAGAGAGAGAGGGAGAGAGAGAGAGCCCTGAGCGCCAGGGCTCTTGGAGTCCTTTTGTTTCTAGGACATCCGGGCCCTGCCCTGGATCTCCTGAGCTGCATCCTGCTTTTGAATGGGATTCCCGAGTGGTCCCCATGCAGTTAGAGTTAGAAGCACCCCCTTGGGGAGAGCTTTGGTGGAACCAAGTTGGCTGCAACCCGCACTCAGAGCCTTGGGCATAGCTAGCCTGTGATCCCTAAGAACCTTTCCACAGAGTTGTGACCAATTAATGTCTGGTGCTTGAGGGGACTGCCTGAATGTTTCCCTGGTTTCTGTTTTGTAGTGTTAAAGGTTGAAGGTTAGGTGATGTCTCAGCTGGCCCCTCTCAGTCAGACTGCACAGAAGGGTAGCGTGGGTTCAGAGCATTCCTGGAGACAAAACAGGCTCCTCTAAGCCTGGCCCACCTCGGTGCCTTAGAAGTCAGGCTAAACTACAGACGACACGGCCAGGAGGTTCTGAACTGTCAGAGAAGAGAGCAAGAGAATTCTCCTTTGATGTGATGACTCGTGCAGGACCGGAGAAAAAATCTTTCTTTTGCTCAAATATTCTAAAGAAACTGCTTATTGTTATAAGGGGCAAAAAGATAAATAAGCCCCTGCAGTTGTCTGCCTTTCTAACCCACGACTGATGGAACACAGAATTAGCCCCTGCTGGTTGGGAATGTAGCACAGAGAGTGTATGAAGCCCTGGGTCCATCCCTAGCATCAGAAAAAAAAAAAGAGAGAGAGAGAGAGAGAGAGAGAGAGAGAGAGAGAGAGAGAGAGAGAGAGATGAAGAAGAAGGAGGAGGAGGAGGAGAAGCAAGAAGAGGGGAAAGTAGAGGAAGAATAGCCCCAGTAATAAAGAAAATGCAAGAAAAAAGGAAAAGGAAGCCAAACAGAGAAAAGAGGAAGTGGAGGAGGAGGACTAGTTACCAGGTGGAGGTGCGGGTGGAGAAGAGAGGAGAGTGATTATACAGAAGTGAAATGTGGCTTCCTTGGGGCTGTCTTTCCAAATGCTCCTGTAACTTTCCATCTTTGGCTTTGGATATGCCTCTTCTGTCCAGAACTTCCCTGGCCCTACGTTTCTGAAATCAAATCTCAACTCTGACAGATCTAAACATCCTGCAGCCTGGATTCCAGTTCTGCCACTCCATCAAGACCGGCCTCCCCGAGGACATCAGGGGGACTCCTTGCTGCAAAACCCCGGGGACATTTCTCTGTGCGTCCGTGGTCCCTCGGCAGCACTCCACACCGTCGCCTGCCTTCCCTTCAAGTCTGCCACTGTGCCTCCTCTTCCTGTGGGTGAGCCTCAGGGTCCTCCCGACTTCTACTGGTCTCCTGCCACACATTCTCACTGAACACCTGCAAGCACCAGCTCACCGCCCACCGTGGGAGGCAGCCTCCCGGGAAGTGGGTCCTCAGCCCCACTCAAGCCTTCAGATGACTGTCACCCCACCTGAAATCTGACTACAGCCTCATGAGGCACCCCAGAACAGAACACCCTACCAAGTCACTTTCAAATTTCTGATCCATAGAAACCCTGATAAAAATAACGATATTTTTGTTGTTGTAAGGCACTGTATTTTGGGTTGCTTTTTTTTATTTTGCATAGAAATGGATAACTAAAATCAGGGTGTGCTGGTGAACACTTATAATTCCAGTACTTGGGAGGCTGAGACAAGAGGATCATAGGTTCGTGGCCAGGCTCAGCTACTTAGTGAGACCCTCTGCAACTTAATGAGACTGTTTCAAAATAAAAATAGGGCTGGGGCTGTAGCTCAGAGGTAGAATGCCCTGGGTTCCATCCCTTGTACCACAGAGAGAGAGAGAGAGAGAGAGAGAGAGAGAGAGAGAGAGAGAGAGAGAGAGAGAAGAAGAAGAAGAAGAAGGAGGAGGAGGAGGAGGAGGAGGAGGAGGAGGAGGAGGAGGAGGAGGAGGAGGAGGAGGAGAAATGAATAACTAATTTGGTCTTTTAAACATGTGTCAGATATTTGTTAACTCACCAGTGAGGGAACCAGAAGGATGACTAAGCTCATCCAAAAATGGGCATGAGAAAGCGATACGTATAGTCACTGGAGAAAAGAAGATCGGCACAAGATAGCAAAGTTGAACACAAAAATGGGCAAGTCTGGAGCCAGGCGTGATGGCGCACGCTTGTAATCCCAGTATTCGGGAGGATGAGACCGGAGGATCATGGTTCACGGACAGCCTCGGCTCCTTAGGCCCTCCGCAACTTAGTGAGACCCTGTTTCAAAATACAGAATAAGAAATAGGGCAGGGGGTACAATTGCACCCGGGTTCAATCCCCAGACCCGAAAAAAGAAAAATGGGTAAGGCTTATTAGGGTTTGGTTCTGGAATGTCAGTCAAAGGTTCATGTACTTAAAGGCTTGATTCCTGGTGAAGCAATGTTCAGAGTTGAGGCTTTGAGGAAATTATTGAATTATGAGGGCTCTGACCTCATCAGTGGATTAATCTGTTTGATGGATTAATAACTTGAGCAGGATACTGGGAGGTGGTGGAAACTATAGGCAAGTGTGGCATGGTTGTAGGAAGCAGGTCACTGGAGGAGCTGTGCCCATAGGGACTATGGTTTCCTCTCTCTCTCTCTCTCTCTCTCTCTCTCTCTCTCTCTCTCTCTCTCTCTCTCTCATGCTGTGAGCTGAGCAACCTCCCTGCACTGTCCTCTTCCACCATAATGGAATAATATATATAATTAATGTATAATGTATAATTAATATATATAATTAATATATATAATAATGTCCTCTTCCACCATAATGGCCCAGAGCAGTGGATCCAGCTGACCACAGTCTAAAATCATGAGCCAGAATAAATCTTTTCTTTAAGTTGTTCATGTCAGGTATTTTGGTCGCTACAATGCAAAGCTGACTAATATAATCCTCTAACAGGGCAATACAACCATGAGCTTTGGGATTATGTCTCTAATAGAACACAAATAATTTATAACATGATCTGCAATGAAGTGTCTGGCTCGAATCTTGGGTCCTAATCAGTAGCAAATAGTAAGTCAAATAAATTGGTCTTCCCCTGGTGTGTTAGGTGGCCCTAGGCAGGCTTGCACACTCTAGTGAGATTTTGAACACTAAGCCATTTCTTTCTCACTAATAAAGATTTGATAGTCTGGCTTGGGATAAGACAGTAAGGAAAGCCTACCATTTTATAAAACACTATTGAGGTTCTTTTACTCATTTATCCAACAAAATTTATTAAGCACCTACTATTTGGCTGACCCTGCTCTAGGTATTAAGGACACAGCAGGAAACTAGGACCAAGTACTGGCCTTTGTGGAACTGTCTTTCTACTGTGGATTAGTGTCTAGTATAAAGGATGGGCATTGTCATTAAGCCATGATTAGGTGTATCATCAGAAACCAGCTCAGAGCCCAGGACAAGAGCCCTGCCATGTCCCGCTGAGATGTGCACAAAGCATTGCCTTGGGCTGTGGGACATGCTCCTGAGAGGGGCACTGTGTGCCATCCTCCTCCATGCCACATAATGAAAGCATCAAGTAACAAATATTTACTATAGGATAACTCGGTTTTTCTTTCTTTTTTCTTTTTTCTTTTTTTCTTTTTTTTTTTAGTGCTGGGGGATTAAACCCAGGGGCATTCTACCTCCAAGCTACACCCCCAGCCCGATTTTTTATCCTTTATTTTGCATTTATTTATTTATTTATTTATTTATTTTGGTGGTACTGAGGTGGAACCCAGAGGCTTTCTACCTCCAGGCTATACTCCCAGACCTATTTTATACTTTATTTGGAAACAGGGTCTCACTAAGTTGCTGAGAGCCTCACTAAGTAGCTGAGGCTGTCAGCAAACCACGAGCCTCTGGTCTCAGCCTCCCAAATGCTGGGATTACAAGTGTGTTTCACTACGCCTGGCTTTTATCCTATTTTGAAACAGGGTCTCACTAAGTTGCAGAGGGCCTTACCAAGTTGCTGAGGCTGACCGTGAACTTGTGATTCTTCTGTCGCAACTTCCCAAGTACTGGGATTACAAGTGTGCACCACCACGTCCAGTTTTTCTTTTCTTTTTAAAGGAGCACACTTTATCAAAAGGATAATTAGAATGAACTTGAGTGTTATGGTACATATATATTGTTAGAAATTATTTTAAAAATGGAAATAAAAACTGAAATGTTGGAAAATGAAGGAAATGTTGGAAAGTGTAATAGCTTTAGTTAGTAATGCGGTGTGTTTATGTCCCCTTAAAGTTTATATGTTGAAGTGTGTGTGTGTGTGTGTGTATGTGTGTGTGTGTGTGTGTGTGTGTGTGTGAGAGAGAGAGAGAGAGAGAGAGAGAGAGAGAAAGAGAGAGAGAAAGAGAGAGAGAAAGAGAGAGAGAGAGAGAGAGAGTGAGTCTGAGGATTGAACCCAAGGAAGTTCTACCTCCGAGCTACAACGCCCAAGCCCTCTTTTATTTTTTATTTTCCAACATGGTCTTGTTGAGTTGCTGAGGTCTTCACTGAGTTACTAAGGCTGATCTTAAGCCTGAGATCCTCCTGTCTCAGCCTTCCAAGTACTTGGATTACAGGTGTGTGCCACTATGTCCTGATTTCTTTCTTTCTTTCTAATTCTTCCTTCCTTTCCTTTCCTTTCCTTTCCTTTCCTTTCCTTTCCTTTCCTTTCTTTTTTTTTTTTTTAACAGTGTTACCCTAGTGTCAGCGTACAGCAAGTCTTAAGTAAACTTCAAACAGGGCCAGAGGAAAAGGATGAATTCTGTTTTGTTCAGGTGACCTGGTACTCATCAAATCATCTAAAATCTTTATCCCAAAGCCTATTTCAGGTCTCCACAGCACTGATTTCTGGATTCACATGGTGCAAAATAAACTTAATACATCCCACTTTTGTGTGTTTCAGCCTAGGTCAGCAAAACAGGTTTTAATTTCTCATTTAAGTGTTATCTTTTGGGTTTTCATGGTTAACCTGTATTGTTAAGTGTTGTCGCATAGGGTTAAAGCTTGCCAACAGACAGAACCTGACAGACATCTATTGAGGCCCTTTGGATCGTCATAGACGCACACGGCACGGACCCATCTGATTCCCCCATCCAACTATATGCATGCATGTTTCCTTTCTTTTTTTTTTTTTATATTGGAGATTGAACCCAGAGGCATTCTGCCTCTGAGCCACACCTCCAGTTCTATTTTATTTTGAAGTAGGGTCCAACCAAATTGATGAGAGTTTTGCTACATTGCTGAGGCTGGCCTTTAACCTGCAATCCTCCTGTCGCAGACTCACATGTACTGCAATCACAGATGTGAACCACCGCACTGAGCTATGCGTTGAAATCTTTACCCCACCCCCAGGGGTTGGTATTGTGAAGTGGGTTGGATTAGGAGATGGCCTTGAGAGATGATTAAGTTTGGGGTATGCAGTTCTGATTAGGGTTAGTGCCCTTATAAAAGAGGCTCAAGACAGACTCCTTACCCTTGTACCTTGAAGAGTTAGGGTGAGAAGATGGCTATTTATGAGGAAACCAGTCCTCATCAGATACCACAATTTGCCAGCTCTTATTTTGGACTTCTCAGCTTCCAGGACTATGCAAAATAAATTTCTGTTACTTATAGGCCACCTATAAGTAACATCTAGCATGTGGTATTTGTTATAGCAACCCAAATGGAATTAAGTTAATGAATTTCTTTTCATTTTATCTTAACATATTGCTATTGCCATCCAGCTGTGCACCTGCTATAGTGGATGAATGGCCTTGGACTTAACTCCCTGGGCATAAAGAGACTGATTATCTTAGTCCAGTCTCTGTTGCTATAACAAAGTACCTGAGGCTGGATCATTTGTGAAAGAATATAGGTTTATTTCACTCACAATTTTTGAAGCTTCAAGTTCAAAATCGAGTGGCCCCATCTGCCTTCTAACTACTTCACAATAAGGCAACTGGCAAGGCCAGGTGACCCGTCAGATGGAGAGATCACATGTGAGTGGGAAGCCAGATGGATTCAGGGACTAGGTTCACTTTTTTGTTTTTGGTGTTGTTGCTGGGGGTTCAACCTAAGAGCACTCTACCTCTGAGCTACACTCTCAACCTTATTTTATTTTTTATTTTGAAACAGAGTCTTGTTAGGTTGCCAAGAGCCTCACTTAATTGCTGAGACTGGCTTTGAACCTGTGACCATCTTGTCTCAACCTCTCAAGTACTGGGATCACAGGTGTGTGCCACCATGCCCAGCCAGGCTGTTTCTTTATACAATGTTTTTTTCCCTGACAGGAACTAACTGGGGTCTTGCAAGAACTATATTAAACCCCCAGAGGCCTGAGCATCTTCCTCTAGGCCCCACCTCCTAGAGGTCCCAGCACATCTCCACATGTCTACACTGGGGACCAGCACATAAGCCTTTGAGGGACGCATTCAAACCGTATCCAGTCATCACAGACTTATATTCCTATCTCTGTTGAAGAGAATGGTAGTAAATGTCAATAATTTGCAAGCAGTTGCTCAATCAAGAGGCTTCTGTGAAGTCAATTTGTCAAAACCCTTCATCTTAAGATATGCAGATAACCCAGCACAGCACTGTGGTGTCATACACAGATCCCCTCTTCAGGGCCAGTGCACCCATTCCCAGCTGCCGGAAATGCCAGCTCTGATGATCACAGCTGTGAGTCTCACAGGGGATTGCCCTCGGCCACAAGGAGATGCTTCACCAAAGTTATACACTCCCAGGACGCTGATGCAGGGGCACAAACCCAAACACAGGAGAAATCAAATACAGTTAACCCTGGGAGAGGAGGAGGAAAACATGGGGAACAGGTACACAGCACAATCTATCATGTCAATTCCTTAAAAAAGAAAAGAAAAGATTGGAGGCCGTGGTGCTCCACACCTGTAATTCCAGTATTTAGGAGACTGAGACAGGAGGATCATGGGTTCAAGGCCAGCCCTAGCAACTTAGTGAGACCCTGTTTAAAAAAAAAATAGGTCTAGGGTTGTGGCACAGATGCAGAATGCTTCGCAGTCCACCCCAGTACCACACACATAAACAAAAAAGACAAAGATCTGAAAAAAATATGGTATTTTGTTCAGATTTGATAAGGCTTGATGCTAACACATGAACACTTTTATGCTATTCTCTATTCTTGACTGTATGTCTGAAGTGTATCATAATGAGACAGGATCGGTGGGATCACATATGGGGATTAAATGGGCATTTCTGCGCTTAATTAATTTATTTTCCTGCATTGTGTCTGCTGAGCAGGCCAATGTGCCAACTTCTGTACCAGGGCCTTCCCACACTTGGGAAAATAAATTCACTTACAGGGGTGCAGGTCAGTGGTACAAGTACTCGCCTTACATGGGCCGGGCCCTGGCTTTGATCCCCAGCTCACAAATAAAAGAAAAAAAGAATTTACTTACATGTTAATCAGGACTTCATACTCTTTCAAGGATCTTTTGCAAGATTTCACACTGGCGCCAACTCTCATTCAGAGTGAGACATGTCATTAGACTTCATTCTAACATCAACATCGTGGCCTCCATGCTATTAATGTAAGTTAATTTCTTCTCTGTGATGCATAAATGCGGCCTCTGCAGACTCACGAGGATTGGGTGCTCCCCCACACTTACCTGAGCTCCCCAAGATGCACATGATCTGCCCGCTCTCGATATACAGGGAGACATCCTTGAGGATCTGCCTGTTCCAGCGTTTCCAGCAAGATGTGATGTCCCACCAAGGACCCACGCGGTTGCTTTAAAGAGAATGCCACAAGAGCAAAGGCGGCGGGGTTCCTGGAGGAGGCTGGACCCCCATCCCTATTCCCGCCATTGGCCCAGCACAGCCCCACCCAGCTGCCTCTAGACAGACCCCTAACTGTCAGGCAGCCTCTGTGTCCTCTGCAAACCTGGATGGGTAGTGACTGCTGTGAAGGGCCTGCCCCGTAACTCCTGCAGATGACAGGCTAGAGACAGTTAACAGCAGAGTGTTTATCTTTAGGTCGATTCTGTGTTTCTACCAGGCTCTGTTCCACCTGGTCCTCCAGCACCCTCTCCCGCCTAAGCCTTCTCTGTCCACACCAGGCAGGCAGGAGACGAGAGGCCCCGGGGTCCGGGCAAGGGAAAGGGGGAAAGGGCGGTGTCATAGGCAGGGCATGATTTTTACACTCCTTTCTCAGTGGCAGCCCTTCCTCTTCTCCCCTCTCCACATCTAATCTGCTAAAGCAGCCCCAGCCAGAGCCCCCAGGGTGCCCTCCACTCTGTTAGTGAGAAAAGGTAGCTGAGGGTGTGATGGCCCAGGCCTCGTGCTCAGGGGTTCTGCCTTACCTGGCGCTGTAGGAGACATGGAGAACACCCAGGCTGTTCCGAGACTCTGTGACAGCTGCAGGGCCCTCCTCTAGGGAGTTCTGGAAACCTCTGTTTACTTGAGGTCCTAAGGTCCCCTCTGAGGTCAGGAACGGGAGCTCGCTCATGGCCAACTCGCAGCAGAGACAGGTGAGTTTTCCGCTGACCCTCCCTGGAGCGGCTTCAGGGGAGAAGCCAGACTCAGAGTGCCGTGTCCGCTCTGCCTGGCCCAGGAGTTCCTCATGAGGCAGCAGGACAGCGATTTGGCCACAGATGCCATTATCTGATGTACCTTTAACCAGGGCGTCACTTTCTTGACAGTGGGCAGAACACAGGGTGTGTTTGTAGGAGGGCTTGCCAGACAGGACTGCTGGGAGAGAGGCTGGCACGGAGGGGGACTGGGGTAACCCTGCTCTAGGAACAGAGAGAAGGCACCAGCCTGGCCAGCAGCAGCGAAGGCCCGAGGGAGCTGCGACAAAGGGGCACAAACCTCGTGGGCCCCATGGCTTCGAAGGCCTCAGAGGAGACGGGGCCGTGGAAAGCGGCCACCCCGCAGGATACATCGGTGAGTGAGGGGAGCCGCCTGGGGCAGGGTGGGGTGGGGGAGGCTGGGCCTTTCCCCCTCAGAGTGTCCTACCCACCACCGGCACCGGGGCAGTGAGACTATGGCAGGAGAACTCCACTTCCTGTCAGAGGGCTGTGGTGCAGATCGGGGGCCAGGGGCTTCTGAGGCCACTTCCAGCCCTGACGGTGCTCCTAAAGGGAGATGATGTTCTTGTTTGTGTGTTGGGCTAATCTCACTTTTTCCAAATGAAACTCTACCACAGAAACATACTCCCACATACCAGGGACTTTTCTGTTGTCTCCTTTATTCATGTGGCTGTCAAACCAATAATCCAAGTGACCATAAAGTGATGGATGACTTTTGTGGGAACATCAGGTTTTATGCTCAGGATATACGGGCAGTCATAAGATCCGGGAGAGAACAGGGACGGGCCAAGTGGCCAAGAGGTGGAGATACAAGATTTCCTTGTCATTTAACTGGAGAAATGTTTACTCAGTAAATGGCCTTTGACTGGGGAGTGTGGGCAGAGTCTGAAGCTGGGGGCTACATTGGAAGACAGAAGAGAAGCAGATCACATCCCTGCTTTGCCCCATCCCACCTTTCGATCTGTGCTTGTGGAGAGGAGGAAAGAAACTCTTGTTTCACACCCAAAAAGGAAGTGACAGGCACCCTAACTGGCCTGCGGTAGCCTGGGATTGACCAGCCAGGCGTCCACTGGCCCTGTCGGTTCCACAGCCACAAAAATGACCAGCTCTGCTCTTTGAATTCCCCATGGGCCAGTCCCCGTGGGAAAAAGACTGCTGCCACGCTTAGAGCCTGGACAGAATGTAAACCCGGCATGGTGGCGCATGCCTATAATCCCAGTACTGGGGAAGCTGAGGCAGGCTTACAGGTTGGGGCCAGCCTCAACAACTTAGCAAGACCACATTTCAAAATTAAAAAGATAAGTAAATAAAAAGAAAGGCTTGGGGGGGGGGGAGAGATGTCAATTTGAGGTAGAATGCCCGTGGGTCCAATTCCAGTGCCAAAAGAAAACAAACAAACAAACAAACAAACAAACAAAAGACGAATATAAAGTCAGTGGTGGCTTTAGGGCCACTTTCCGTACTAAAGCTCACCACCATATATTTGGAAGCAAAGAACTATCAGAACCCCAGCTTCACATCAGAATATGCACGCAGGCCCTGCTGCTGACAATTTTCTTTTCTCCAATTCTGTTATTCCAGGTGCATGCCATGGTCAGCCCCTATTTTTTTCTTTCTTTCTTTTTACTTTTTCTTTTTCTTTTTTTTTTTTTTTTAACAATGCTGGGGATTTAACCTCAGGCCTTACACATGCTAGGCAAGTGCTCTGTTACTGAGCTACATCCCCAGTCCCTGCCCCTAACATTTGTCTCAGGGGCCTGAGACAAAAGGATGAGGGTTATATATTTCACATCTAGATGTTTAAGAGCTATCAATCAAGCTAAGCACTGTTAAGCAAAATTGTTTCTACCCTCTTACTTTAACATAGCTTCTTCACAACCTGGAAGGTCAGGTATAAATTTAGAAAATCTAGGGCTTCTTGAAGCAGGAGCTAGGATGTGGTGGCATGAAGGAGCTGACTTTTAGCCCAAGCCATGGCCTGCCCCCTTCTCTGCCCACTCCAAGCTCCATCTATGAGAAACTCATCCAGTCCTGCATGGTCGCTCCAGCCTGCCTACCCCATTCCACCTGTGCCCTCCACACACAAATGTCCCTCGAGCCTTGGGGTGACCGGCTGAGTGATACTACTGGCATGCTGGAAGACGGGCTTGGGTTGGGTGAATGGAACCCCTGTGGATGGGGTTTGGGATGGGGGTGGGAATTAGCAGGGTGATCTGGCATCAAGCACCTGCAGCAGCAGGTGCCTGCGGCCCACAAACTCTGCACACCGTGAGCAGGAACAGGGCCAGAAGTGGGACAAGAGGAGACCGGACCTCAGGGCAGACCAGTGTGAGATCTGGTCTAAATGTTTTAGTAGAGGTTAAGGAGTGTCCTCTCAGGCAGAAATAAACCCTGCAGGCCGGGCGTGGTGGCGCACACTTGTAATCCCCCGTGCTTGGGAGGCAGAGACAGGAGGATCGCGCAGGTTTGAAGCTAGCCGCGCTGGCTTAGGAGACCCTGTTTCCAAAAATAAAATAGGTCTGGGAGTGTAGCCCAGAGATAGACGGGCTTCCAGGAACCCCAGTACCACCAAAAAAAAAAATAATAATAATAAAAGAAATAAACCCTGCATGTCCCCGTCAGCCACAGGTCCTGAGCCATCACACCAGACACAGGCTCCTCATTTCTGAACAAGGAACTTGTCTTCTGTACTGAGTCTCTTGTCTGTGCTTCTGACTCAGGAATTTGATCAGAAGTTAATACAAGGAGAAATTACAGGGTAGCCCAGCAGGAGCTGAGCTGGTTACCTACAAATAAACCTGCTTTTCCTTTTTTGGGTGTCACCTGTCAGAAATTCAAGTGATATTCTGACAGTCATGCTGATTAAGATGTCAGCGGAATAGATATTTAAGTATTTGAACAATACAGGGAGTTTGTCAAAACCTCGGGAAGAGTCTAACAAATCCTTCCTGGGAGCCAAGGAAAATATTTTTAAATGGAACAGAAGTCATCCCCAACCCAGGCACAATTTTCCCCCCAAAAGCTGAGCTGCTGGTGTGTCTTGTGCAACGCTCAATCCTCCCTTGTGGCTAAGGTGGAAATGGAGGCTGGGCCGGGCCTCAGGGCAGGGAGCCGCGCACCTCTCAACTTCTTACCGGCTGTCCATCTTCCTGCATCTCTCCCCTGCACCCCAGGGCCCTTTCCCTCAAATTACAGCATGGCGGACAAGAGCTCACCATTGTGCCCCAGACTAGATTCCAGTGCTCCTTCCTCAGCAGCTCCTCTGCCCCGACCCCAAGCTGGTTAGCTTTGGGCCAGCAGAACCTATTTCTGAGCTAATGCATATCTGATACCAATTGACTGAAATCCCTCCTGCAGATATTTGCTTAAAAAAAAAAAACAAACAAGACGGCAGGATGCACATTAGCACTAGTGAGTCCCTCAGAATTAATAAAGTTCTGATGGTTTAACACAATCGCACAGGGCTGACTGCCTTCATTCTTCCCAAGACCTTCGCCTCCATCTCAGAGGGTGCAGAACCTCTCACCCCCTCATCCCATCCCTTCCTGTATTGGAACATGGCAGCTGGGGGTCAAGGTGGTGCAGAATTCTGGAGCTCTGCTCAGGAGCGCCCTCAATTCGACAACATTGTGAAATATTCCAAACAAGTCTGTTTACATAGGGAACTCCCACGCACCCACCACTAATTCCCAGAGCATGCATTTATTATTTATTTATTTATTTTGTGGTACTGGGGGTGGAACCCAGGGGCTTTCTACCTTCGGGCTATACTCCCAGCCCTATTTTATATTTTTATTTCGAAACTGTTTCACTACGTTGCTGAGAGCCTCACTAAGCAGCTGAGACTGGCTTCGAACCTGCGCCATCCTCCTGTCTCAGCCACCCAAGCGCGGGGATTACAAGCATGCACCACCACCACGCCCGGCTTTAATTCCCAGAGCTTTGAAGTCCTCTGCCCTACTCCTTGTACCTTTCTCCCTGGTATCTTTCCTGGTTCCTCAGAGATGGCCCCTCTCATGAGTGAGATATGTGTGTCTCCCATGTTTTTACTGGAAATTTTTGGTAATAGTTCAAACCTAAGCTAGGTAAGTAGTTTGGATCTGTTATTTCTCTTACTCTCCTGGAACTCTAGTGGCTGCTCACAGGAGGCCTGTCCCAGACGGTCACCTGTTTTATTTTCATTTACTTCCATTCATCTGGAATTTTTTTTTCCAAGGACCTCTTACCTCTACCATTGCACAGACACTTTAACAAAAAAACTGTTGATGCTATGTTTACCTGAGAGGTTAAAGTCTTTGGTCATGTTATTTTCACCCAAGGCACGTGTGTATGTGTGTGTGTGTGTGTGTGTGTGTGTGTGTGTGTGTGTGTGTGTGTGTGTTGTGTACACAGTGATCAGACCTGCCTCTGGACCTGGTGTGGCTCCATCCTAATACCTGTCTCACTTACTAAAACCCAAGATTCTCAAAGATGGCCTTTTTCACTGTTACATCCAAACTCCAAGCCCCAAGTGCATTGTGGGCTCCCAAATCAGTATTTGCTGTAGCTTGACTGAAGGAGTCATCGGTACGAGCATGGCGATCTGAGGACTGACGGGAGCCTGTTTTTTTTTTTTTTTTTTTTTTTTTTTTGGTGGTGGTGCTGGGAATGGAACCCAGGGGCCTTCTACTTCTGGGCTACACTCCCAGACCTATTTTATATTTTATTTGGAAACAGGGTCTCTTAAACCAGCTGAGGTTGGCTTCGAACCTGCGTGATCCTCCTGTCTCAGCCTCCCAAGTGCTGGGATTACAAGCGTCTGCCACTACGCCCAGCTTGTTGATGGGAGCCTGTTGAAGTGTCCATACTCTATAAAGAAAGACTGAATGCCGTAGAAACCAAAAACCTTACTGCTCAGGTTCCTTCTTTGTTTGGGCCTCAGTGACTTAGATGATTGAATTCATATAAGAAATCATCTTGGATTCAAATTCCCAGCTGATATATGAAACACTGATTTTTTTGGGGGGTGGTACTGAGGGTTAAACTCAGAGGCATTGTGCCTCTAAGATACACCCCAACTTTTTATTTTTTTTGAAACAGGGTCTTGCTAAGTTGCTGAGGCTAGCCTTAAACCTGTGATCCTTCTGTCTAAGCCTCCCAAGTACTGGGATTACAGATGTGTGCCACTATGCCTGACGGTATATTTTATAAAGAGCCAGAGAAAGGAGTCCAAAGGTTCCCAACACGAAAAATGATGGAAATGCCAATACCCTCATTTGATCATTATACATTGTATACATGTATCAGATTATCACACAGTGCCCATAAATATGTACAATTATTATATGTCAATCAGATAGTAAAGAAAACATACAAGCCAGGCATGGTGGTGCAGGATTGTAGTATCAGTCCTCGGGAGGCTGAGAAAGGAAGATCACAGGTTCACGACCAGCCTCTGCAACTTAGTGAGGCTCTGTTTCAAAATAAAAAATATGATAGGAGCCAGGTATGGTGGCACATGCTTGTAATTCCAGTACTTGGGAAGCTGAGACAGAAGGATTGCAGGTTCACGGCCAGCCTCCGCTACTTAGTGAGGCCCTCCACAAATTAGTGAGACCCTGTTTCAAAATAAAGAATAAAAAAGTAGGGCTGGGGGTGTATCTCAGAAGTAGAATGCCCCTAAATTCAATCCCTAGTACCACAAAAACAGAACAAAACAAAACAAAAATACCACCAGTTCAGCAACAATAAAATCAGAGTAATTATGGTGGTGGTGATGATTGATGATGATGATGATGACGACGACGATGATGATGATGATGATGTTGATGTTGATGACGATGACGATGATGATGATGATGATGATGACGACGATGATGATGATGATGTTGATGTTGATGACGATGATGATGTTGATGATGATGATGATGATGTTGATGATGATGATGTTGATGTTGATGATTGATGATGATTGATGATGATGATGATGACGACGATGATGATGATGTTGATGATGTTGATGACGATGATAAGGATGACGATGATGATGATGTTGATGTTGATGTTGATGATGATGATGATGATGTTGATGATGATGTTGATGTTGATGATTGATGACAATGATGATGATGATGTCGATGCTGATGATGTTGATGATGATGGGACTTCCTCTGAAATCCCAGAGTAGCATTTTCAATAGCTTTGTTGCACAAAACTTCTAATCAAAATAAAAAACACCTTTTCTCAGGATGGTGTGTTCACACTTCCTGAGCACTAACTCACTGTCAACTGTCTTCCTCTCATATGAATGTCTATGTGACACTAGGAGGTATTACCCCAGGCTCAAGGGTCCCCGCTCAGGTCTTACCACTCAGCTCTCTCCAGTCCGGAGTCTGGGTCATTCATCATAAGCTGCATAGGCTGAGGTTCTCTGGGACAAGAGCCGTCCCGGGAGAGCTCCATGCTCTCCCTGAGGATGGACGAGATGTGCCTTCACCAACGCTCCTACTTCCTGGGGTTCTACCCATACAAATCCATCTCCTGCAGTTTGCTATCTCAAGCACATTGTCAGCTGCTGCTCTTACCTCTCGGGTCTCCTCCTTCTGGCTTATACATCCTCATAGCCTCAGAAAGAGCCCCTTTCCTGTCGTGTCTCCCAGCAGGGCCTCCAGGACAGCCTGTTCTCCTCTGAAAGCGACAACAGCTTGTATTTCACCTATGGTGGCCAGTCCAACACTCTGGAGGTTAGAGACCTCACCTACCAGGTACGGCACACACGCCTGGGTTAGAGGGGAGAGGTGTGGGAAGGCCAGAGGATCCCCGGTGCAAGGGAGGGCGAGCCCACCTGCAAGACTCCTGAGGACAGAGCCCAGTCCCCTCAACACCTCACATGTTGGGCGCAGGCACCACTGAGGAGTCTCTCATTCATCGGCCACATGGAGCTAGAGGTCAGTGTTCCACATGTGGCTGATAGGAAACGTGACAGAGACCCTCGTGAAAACATAAGGCTTTACCCTGGCGCCCAGAGGTCTCTGCCACTGAACCACGCTCCCTGCCCTTGTATTGCTTTTATGTTTTGAGACAGGGCCTTGCTAAGTCGTCCGGTCTCTGCTCTGCCACTTCCTAGATAAGTGATCTTGAGCAAGTTACTTACTTGCTTTGAGTCTCATTTGTAAAACAGAGATTATAATAGTACCTATGCTATAGGTTTGCAGTGAAGATTAAGATAACTGATAAAAAGAAATTACCAAACTATAAACAGCCGACAAATGATTAGTAAATTATTATTAAGTGGAGACGTTTGTTCCATGTTGCCCCTGTTCTGCTACTGCAATGCTTCTTCTTCAGACTTTTGAAACAGTGGTTTCAGGTGCTCAGCATGTCATGGTCCTGCCTACACAGTTGGTAGAACTTGGGTTTGGGGTCACTCGGGCCTGTTGTATATGAGCAGGGGGTGTCCCTGTGGAGAGGGGCCACGCACAGGGCACGGGTAGCTCAGCAGAAGCTGCTAACACCCATGAAGCCCTTCGGCTCTCTGAGGAAACTTCCGATGTCTCCCACAGATGGACATGGCCTCCCAGGTGCCATGGTTTGAGCAGCTAGCTCAGTTCAAGATTCCTTGGCTGTCTCACAAAGGCCAAGACTCTGACGAGCTGGGCATCCAGAACTTGAGCTTCAAAGTGAGGAGCGGGCAAATGCTGGCCATCATAGGGAGCTCAGGTACTGCCCAAGAGAAGCATGGGCAAGGCTTCTCTTCCTGGGGTGCAGAATGGACCTTCAATGGATGCTTTGTACAGAACTCTTTGCTGACAAGGAGACAGAGCAGAGTGGTCGAGCACATAAGCTCTGGGCCAGGCAGACCTGGACCCAGACGCCGGCAACTCTGCTCACTGGCTCTTAGACATGAGTGTGCCTCCTGTCCACCTGCAGCCACAGCCACGGCCACAGCCATGGCACCAGTCCTTAGTTAACACCTATATTGAGATATGGAACCATCAGAACAAAACAAAATGTTCTCTAGAGGCTCCTCCAGCAGCAAGGGCGCTCACTCAGGTCGTCCACCACCCCAGTCAGAGCCTGGTCATGGTCAGACCGTGACGAGGCAGGTCTCGCCACAGGTCCCCCACCCACCCCAGAGCCATGGCACACACGACCTCAGTCACCTACTGTCTGGCAAAGAGCCAGGTTTTCAGATTGCTTCAGTCACTTTCTACACCAAATTTAAAATGGTAGGACATCAGAGCCAAAAGGGACTCAGGTCTGAGTTCAACGCATTGTGTTTTATCTTCCTCCCTACCGGGTTGGAAGCATTTTAGAGAAGATTTTCAAATAATTTTGTCTTGAATACTTCTAGAGTTCTTTTCATGTGCATGTAGTACTGGAGATTGAACCCAGGGGCATTTTTTAAAAAATATCCTAGCCCCTTTTATTTTTATTTATTTTATTTTATTTTTTCTGTTTTGTTTTATGCTTTTATTGGTGCATTGTAGTCTTACATAGTGACATACATACACACAACACGTGGGTCTCTCTAGCTTGCTGAAACTAGCTGAGACCAGTCTTAAACCTGCGATCTTCCTGTCTCAGCCTCCCAAACACTGGGATTACGATCGCCTGCCACCATGCCTGGCTCTAGAGTTCTTTTGTAGACACACACATACACACACACACACACACACACACACACACACACACACACTAACACACTCGTTCCCTTTGTTTGATAAATGAGGACACTAAATCCAGAGAAGTTACATGACTCTTCTATTTTTTTATTTTATTTTATTTTATTTTTTTTTGGTGGTACTGGGGTTCCTGGAAGCCCTTCTACCTCCGGGCTACACTCCCAGACCTATTTTTATATTTTTATTTGGAAACAGGGTCTCTTAAGCCAGGGTGGCTGGCTTCGAACCAGCGCGATCCTCCTGTCTCCGCCTCCCAAGTGCGGGGATTACAAGCATGTGCACCACCACGCCCGGCTTACGTGACTCTTCTAAGGACACACTTTTCATGCAGAGCTAGAACTTGACCTCAGTCTCCCGATTCTTAGATCCAGGTGTTTCTTCCTGAGACACCTTACACAGTGCTACAGAGAGCACTTTATACCTTTTAATTAATCATTTCCAGAGGCAGAGATTACTCAATGCTTTGAATGTCTACTCTAAACTTTTACACTCTTCTGATAGAAAGTTCTGTTTATTGTCTAACCAAAGATCAAATGATTTACTATGTGTAAATGCACTTTGTAACTAAAATAACATGCACAATCATTAAGTCCCTCCCATTCTTGCTCTGTCCCTAGAATTTTAGTCTAAACAAGAAAAAGTATTTGTTTGATACATAGCTTCTGATTACTCTTTTTGTCCTACTGGCCTTTCCTTCCTGAATTGAGCATCTAGGGGACACGTAAGCCCTTCTTCGCTCAAGCTATCATGGGGAATACTTGGTACATGCAGCTCTCTAGCAGGGAGTCTCCCTGACTGGCACTGAGGAAACTGAAGTCCCAGGAGGCTGTGCAGGAATTACATTGAGTAACATCCGGCTCTCTGACTCCAGGTTCAGCGTTGTTTGGCTTCAGGTCTACTTGGCTGATATTAAAATTATTTCTTAGAAAGACTCATCCATTATACTACCTTTGACTTATTACACACACACACACACACACACACACACACACACACACACACACACATACATGCTGGCCATAAAATAGATGGAGATATAAAGTAGATAAAATACATATATGATCCATCTATTTAGTTTTTCTACATAGTTTCTTCTATAGAATCAGCAATGCCAAGAGTGTTTTCCAATTAATGAACTTCCTGGTGGGCTAGACTTTTTACAAGCGTCTTCAGTGCCCACGGGTGTTTTCTCCTGCTTCAGAGAGGGACTCCTCAAATGCACCAGGCACCCTCCATTGGAAAGGCTGCCCACACCGCTCACAAAGTTCACCTAGGAAACAGGGTCCCCCTGCTGCCTGACCGGGAATGGCGGGGTCCCTGCGAATGCTGAGCCCATTCCATTCCCTGCACACAGGAATCTGCAGCCAATGCCAGAAGCTGCGCACGGAGCCGGGCTGAGGCCCCTCTCTCGACTATTCCCCTCCATCTAAATCCTCAGGAACCCTAAGTGAGGTGCGCTCAGGAGGCAGCGTGCCAGCCCCGTAAACACAGCACCTCTGGAAAGTAAGCAGGAGGAGCCCATGGGGAACCTCTGGTTTGGGGATTTTGTACTGGGTGCCCTGAATCTGCCTGCAGGTGGCACATGGAGTGTGGCATGGAGGACCTGTCACGGGTTATCTATTGGCATTTCCGTTGTTTGAAACAACTTGATAAATTTGCTTTCCAAAAGAATGAATATTCAATAAGGAAAGCAAATCCCCACCTGGGGGAAATGGGCAGAGCTCTGTCCCAGCTCCATGGTAGGAAGGTGTTCTCAGAGTCTGAGCCCAAGTCACATTCCACTTAAAGAGCTGGCAAAGGAAGAACCTCCTCACATACTTTTGGAAACCAGATCCAATCTGATGCTCCCTTCCCCAAATCAGACAGGCCTGATCTGTGATCCGGTTGTGGGTAGTGTTGCCTTGAGCACAGAGCATCATTTTTCTTTTCTCTTTGTTTTCTTGAGAGAGTAAAAAATAGTACTAATAAAATAAGAGAGAGCAGGGTGTAAAAATATTCAGAGCCTATGTGTACACTGTGCTCTAAAATATTTTCTACACCTATTACCTCTTCCTCAAAGTAAGTTCTGGTTTTGCATTTTTAAAAGACACTCTATAGCCGGGCGTGGTGGCGCACGCTTGTAATCTCTGCACTTTGGAGGCGGAGACAGGGGATTGCGCTGGTTTGAAACCAGCAGCGCTGGCTTAAGAGACCCTGTTTCCAAATAAAAATATAAAAAATAGGTCTGGGAGTGTAGCCCAGAGGTAGAAGGGTTTCCAGGAACCCCAGTACCACTGAAAAAAAGAAAAGACACTCTATAAGCTGGGCATGGTGGTGCACGCTTGTACTCCCCGCTCTTGGGAGGCTGAGACAGGAGGATCGCACAAGTTCGAAGCCAGCCTCAGCTACTTAGTGAGGCTCTCAGCAACTTAGTACGACCCTGTATCCAAAGTATAAAAAATAGGTCTGATAGTATAGCCTGGAGGTAGAAAAGCCTCTGGGTTCTACTCCCAGTACCACTAAAAAAATAAAAATAAAAATAAAAGACACCCTATGATGTCAGGCGTGGTGGCCCACACTTGTAATCCCAGTACTTGGAAGGCTGAGACAGGAGGATCACAGGTTCACAGCCAGCCTCAGCTCCTTAGTGAGGCCCTCTGCTGCTTAGTGAGACCCTGTTTCAAAATAAAGAATGAAGCCGAGGTGTGGTGGCGCACGCTTGTAATCCCCGCACTTGGGAGGCAGAGACAGGAGGATCCCATAGGTTCGAAGCCAGCTGCGCTGGCTTAAGAGACCCTGTTTCCAAATTAAAAAATATAAAAATAGGTCTCAGAGTGTAGCCCAGAGGTAGAAGGGTTTCCAGGAACCCCAGTACCACCAAAAAAAAATAAGAAGAAGAAGAAGAAGAGAGAGAGAGAGAGAGAGAGAGAGAGAGAGAGAGAGAGAGAGAGAGAGAGAAAGAGAAAGAGTGTTAGGGTTGGAGTGGAGCTCGGAGGTAGAATGCCCCTGGGTTCCATCCTCAATACCACACACACACACACACACACACACACACACACACACACACAGCCACCCTATGAATGTCCCGAGTTAGTTCTTCCCGCAAAACTATCTCTGTGCCAAAATAAGAGTGAACAACACAACAATGAACAGTGTGAGAAGATGCTGTATCGCGTTTGCAGCCAGAAATAGTTACACTCCCCAGAGCAGTGAAGCCCAGCCTGCCCGGGGAGAGAGAGCGCTCGCTGATCAGCAGAGGGAGGGAGCAGATGGTGGCAGTCAGGACCCCAGCCCCTGTCATGCAACTACTGGCCACCCGGCCTCAACCCCTGGGGTCACCGTGTCCGCAGCCCTCCCCCAGGGTGCAGAAGCTGGCTGCAGACAAAAGGCCTGGAGCTCCATGTGTGGGGACTGTCCCCCATCTGGGGCCAGGGCTTTGTGACTTCTCAAGGGCAGGCAGCCTGCCAGGCTGGCCCCTGCAGAGGCTCTGACCTCTGGCGCATCCCTGGTGGCTTTGCAGGCTGTGGGAGAGCCTCGCTGCTTGACGTCATCACCTGCCGAGACCACGGTGGCAAGATGAAGTCTGGCCGAATCTGGATCAATGGGCAGCCCTGCACGCCTCAGCTGGTGAGGAAGTGCGTGGCCCACGTGCGCCCGCACGACCAGCTGCTGCCCAACCTGACAGTGCGGGAGACCCTGGCCTTTGTGGCCCAGATGCGCCTGCCCAGCTCCTTCTCCCAGGCCCAGCGTGATAAAAGGGTAACTAACTGACCCAGGTGGTGACCTCAGAGTCAAAGAAGCCAACGATGTTCTTCCCCTTCCAGTTTCTCCCTGCCCTTCCTCAGGGCCCAGCTCGCGTGGAGTTTGAGCAACCCGGCTTGCCATTCATCTGCCCACAAGAGTCAGCTGTATGCTCCATCCAAGTCCCAGCCCTTTAAAACCCAGAAGCTAAACCAGGACAGTGGTGCAGGCCTGCAGTCCCAGTACTTGGGAGGCTGAGACTGGAGGATCGCAGGTTTGAGACCAGCCCCAGCAACTGAGACCATATTTAAAAAAAAAAAAAAAAAAAGGCTGGGGATGTATCCCAGCAGTAGAACTCCCCTGGATTCAAACCCAGGAACACACACACACACACACACACACACACACACACACACACCCCTGGAAGTGCAGAGGAGGCACACACGAATTTCTATGCTTTGGGTCCAAATACGTGTGGCCCTAAGGAGCCTTCCTGCCCCCAGGTGGAGGATGTGATCGCAGAGCTGCGGCTTCGGCAGTGTGCCAACACCCATGTGGGAAACGCATACGTGCGCGGGGTATCTGGGGGCGAGCGGAGGAGAGTCAGCATCGGGGTGCAGCTTCTGTGGAACCCAGGTGAGGGACAGGAGCCTGAGGAGCGAGGGCCTGGAGCTGGTAGCTGTGCCGTGCTCTGTCCAGCCAGGTCACTCAGCCCTCTCTCTATGTCCGGGAAGGAATCCTTATTCTGGATGAACCCACCTCTGGGCTCGACAGCTTCACCGCCCACAACCTGGTGAAAACCCTGTCCCGGCTGGCCAAGGGCAATAGGCTGGTGCTCATCTCCCTCCACCAGCCTCGGTCGGACATCTTCCAGCTCTTTGACCTGGTCCTCCTGATGACATCCGGCACCACCGTCTACCTGGGGGCGGCGCAGCACATGATCCAGTATTTCACGGAGATTGGCTACCCCTGTCCGCGCTACAGTAACCCTGCTGACTTCTATGGTGAGCCTGGCACCTGGGGCACAGGGACTCCCTCTCACCCCAAACATTGCTGAAAAGATTCAGGAAAAAACCCTCAAGGAAAGAAGGAGGAGGAGGAAGGGATGGTGGGCTGGGCTGGAAGGAGCATTGGTAGGTTTGCTAAGGATCAAACACTAGAGACCAGGATCTGAGAACAGCTACCTCTCCCCGAGGGGCAGACTTGGGAGCTCCCAAGACCAGAGGACACACCAAGTGGGTTTGGATCAGTTTCTGCAGTTGTGTTCTTTATTGGGACGGTGTTAGGGAAACAGGATGTTTAAGGTCAGCAAGCCACCAGGAAAACTTAAGACTGTGCCCTGGTGCCCGACAGAGGTCGGGAGACTGCAGGGACAGCTGGGAAGAGGAGCCCAGAGCCGGGGCCAGTCCAAGGGCCATTTTGCTGCCCTTGGTCAAAGAACCTCTAGAAATAAAAAATTGCGGTCAACCCCAGGCTTGCCTTCTCTTGGGTCCCAGCACTCAGACTATTACATCTAGATATTACACATGAATTAAATGCTTGTTGAGTTTATATGTTCCTGGAAGATAGTGCCCTCTTTAGGACACCTGCCCAAGGGCAGCACTCAGGATTGCTAAGTATGGTAAGGCACTCCTGGGTTCAATTTTCAGTATGAAAGGTGGAAAAGAAGGAGGGAAGGGAGGGAAGGGAGGGAGAGAGGGAGGGAGCTGAGGAATGGCATGGCGGCTAGACAGGCAGCACAGTTGTACCAGAAATGGGGCAGCAACAGCTGGCCAGGATGGCAAAGTATGCAAAGAGCTCCTTAAGAAATCTGACGATGGGCCATTTCCTTGAAGGCATACACTGAGGCCCAAAGTGGGGAGTTCCAGAGCAAGCCCTGTTTGACCTTCATACCCCTGCAGGCCAAGATCCTCCCCATATGTGCAAGTTGAGAGACTGAAGCACAGAGAGCTGGGGCACAGCAGCGGGCACAGAACCGGAGTCCACTGGTGTGCCCGGCCCAGGCCATGACTCCTGTGCCCGGCCCAGGCCTTGACTCCTGTGCCCAGCCCAGGCCATGACTCCTGTGCCCAGGCCAGGCCTTGACTCCTGGTCCCACCACCCACGCTCTCCTCCCGGTGTCCCTGCTCCCCTCCATCCCTCCCCCAGGAAAACAGGTCATGCTCCCTGGCCCCCACCCCTCACCCATGCCCTCATGCCCTTGGTGGCCTCATATAGAGGCCACTCTCCCTTCCAGGGCTCAGGTGCCGTCCTGGCTGCCTGCCGGGTGTCAGACATCCTCAGATAAAGGGGCAGAGGGCACCAGAGATGTGAGCCAGGAAAGAGGCTACCAGAAGCCAAAGGCCCACGCAGACCTGAAAGCTCCTTCTTTTGTACTGTTTTGGGGGAGTAGAGGTGGGAGCCCTTCCCAATTAGGTACAGGAGCCACATGAGGCCTGGAGGTGCCCATCATCTGGAGTTTTGACTTACAGCCCCGTACCAAGGGGACATATCATGGCTTATAAGAGCCCTGTCTTGAAACACGATCTGTGTAATGAAAATAGGAGAAAGGAAGAGGTGAAGGGGAGAGCCCAGCCGTGCCAGGCGGGGTGTGTGTGTGTGTGTGTGTGTGTGTGTGTGTGTGTGTGTGTTTGGGCTTGGCCCAGCAGGGTGCAGGAAGGCCTGCTTGATGGGTGAGGCTCGCCTCTCCTGGCACACAGGGGCACTGGAAGGCTGAGGTGCAGGACTGCCAGGTGCTTCCCTGGTGGCGTCACAGTGAACCTGCCTCTCCAGCTGAGTGTCTGGCTCCCTCCCCCTGGGCCAGAGCAAATGACCAAATGCAGTGAGAACTCTATCTGGTTGACTGGTTCCTCTGATCAAATGTGCCCCTGTCTTGAGCAGGCTGCTTGGGAAGACAAATGATTAATGAATAGGTGAACCTGCCAGGAGACCCAGTTCCCAGCTCCCCCTGACCAGCCCAGCTTCTCCCCACAGGAAGGCACACCTGCAAGGCTCAGCGCTTGTCACCAGCTTCCCAGATAGCTGGATCTGAACCCAGGCAGAAATGTGATGCCGCCTTTGGCTCCAAAGGCTCTGTCCTGGGATGTCCCCATAATGAGCCAGGTGGCGGGACTGAGGCCAGGGGCTCTGCCCCTTCCTGGTCTGCAGATGTGCTCAGGCCTAGCGGGGTGAGGAGCCGTCCCTCGGGGCTCTCTGCCTCTCTCTGCTCCATCCCTTCACGGTTGCCACTCAGAGAGTGGAGGGCTGTCTCAGAGGGCTGACAGGCGCCAGGCGGATGCCCATGGCCCCACATCCTCTTCTTGCAGTGGACTTGACCAGCATCGATAGGCGCAGCCCGGACCAGGAAGTGGCCACCAGGGAGAAGGCGCGGTCACTCGCAACCTTGTTCCTAGAGAGAGTGCGGAACTTCGATGACTTTCTGTGGAAAGCCGACTCCAAGGAGCTTGAGGTGGACACATGTGTAGTGAGGTACGGTGGGCTGGCATCTCGGGTGGCAAGTGCCCTGCCGCAGGTGCCAGCCCCTGACCTAGCTCCGTACGTCTCCCAACAGCCCCACCCTCCTGGGAGACGCCAACGGCCTCTTGACTCCTACCAAGCTGCCTGGGGCCCTGCAGCAATTTACCACCCTCATCCGGTAATTTCTCTCATTTTATTCCCAGCCCCCTCAGTGTCTCTGGGTCAAATTCAGCCCTTCCTATCTAAATTGAATAGAGTGTTTGCCTAGTATCCACAGAATCCTGGGTTTGATTGATCCCCAGCCCTGTAGCCAAGGGTGGGCAGTGAGGTTGAAGCAAAGGGTAGAATTGTTTGATAAACAGTATCCTCAGGACCTGCACCAGCCCTTATGTGACACAGAGAAATCCTGTTACTTTGAGTATTTTTTTTTTTTTTTTGGTACTGAAGATTGAACTCAGAACATTCTACCTCCAAGCTACACTCCTAAACCATTAAAAAAAAAATAGGGTCTTGCTAAATTGCTGAGGCTGGCCTTGAAGCTGTGATCCTCCTGTCTCAGCCTCCCAAATGCTGGGATGGCAGATGTGTGTCAGCATGCCTGGCTTATTCTTTAAACAAAAATAAAATGGATAGCCTGAATGATGGATGATCATGGAAATAGCAGAGGATCATTATGAAAATTCAGACCAACAAGAGAATCTACACTGGAAACATAAGAGTCCTGGTTACACCAGCTCTTGAAGTTGTTTCTCTGTAGAGAAACATTTTAATACCCAAGTGGGATGGCTCTGCATATTCTTCAATAGGCAGTTCTTTTGCTACTTAGAATAGCACCTCTGACCTCACCTGGCTAATCCTCTTCTGTGTTCAGTGTAGGCATATTTCATTTACCCAACCAGTCCCTATTGACAGATTATTTTCTAGCTCTTGCTATTAAATGTAACACCATGGCAAACACTCTTAGAATACATTTTTATGTACCTAATTGCTTTTCCCCTTAGGAAGTGAATTACCCAAGTAAAATTGTCAGGCTGATACACTGATGATAAAACTGACAGCTGGGTGTAATGGTACACACCTGTAATTCCAGGAGGATCAAAGGTTCAAAACCAGACTCTCTAACTTAGCAAGACTCTTGGCAACCTAGTGAGAGCCTGTTTCAAAATAAAAAAGAAAATAGAGCTAGGGGTGTAGCTCTGAGGTAGAATGCCCCTGAGGGTTCAATCTTTAGTAACACACACACACACACACACACACACACACACACACACACACAGAGCCAGAACCATGTAACCAGTAAGTAGCATGTGACACTTTCACAACTTTCTGGTTTAATCCTCCTAGAAACTGTGGGGTGGGTGTCACTCTCCTCCAGAGATTGTATGGCACTCCTAAGCTCACAGGATTTGGGTAGGTTGTTCCCTCAACACCTTTTTCTTTTAAGTCGTCAGATTTTCAATGACTTCCGAGACCTGCCAACCCTCCTCATCCACGGGGCGGAGGCCTGCCTGATGTCCCTGATCATTGGATTTCTCTACTATGGCCATGGGGAGGTCAAGCTCCCCTTCATGGACATAGCGGCCCTCCTGTTCATGATCGGAGCACTCATCCCTTTTAATGTGATTCTGGATGTCATCTCCAAATGTGAGTGTCAGCCGCTCTCATGACCAGACCGCGAGGAGGGGGACATGGGGTGCCAGTCACTGAGCTGACCCACGGCCAGCTGTGGCGCTCCTTGGAGCACCTGAAGAGAATGGCTTTTCATGATAATTTCATCATGACTGCAAAATAAAAGACCTTTTTTAAGTTTGCAAATTAATATTAGTATGCAGATGAAAGCAAACTACCCAGCCTCAACCATTCTGATCCTATCAGGATTTATATTCTACAGTAATGCAGAAGCAATGGAAGCACAGCACCTAGAATCCGGATGGATTTACTGTACCTATTAAAAAAGATTAAGCCGCATGTGGTGGTGCATGCCAGTAATCCCAGTACTTAGGAGGCTGAGATAGGAGGCTTACAGCCTCATCAATTTATCGAGGCTCTCAGCAACTTAGTAAGATCTTGTTTCCAAAATATAGTAAAATAGGGCTGGAGGTGTAGCTTGTAGGTAGAATGTCCCTTGGTTCAATTCCCAGTACCAAAAAAAAAAAATAATAATAATAATAAAAATAAATAAATAAATAAGTAAAAAGAAAAAAAAGTGGGCAATATACCTACTTTGTGTGTGTCTATATATGTGTGTGGTACTGAGGATCGAACTCAGGGGCATTCTACCTTTGAGCTGCACCCCCTCACCTCCTCACCCTATTTTATTTTCTACTTTGAAACAGGGTCATGCACCTCCTCTGGTCTCAGCCTCCCGAGTACTGGGATTACAGACACACATTATTACGCTCAGCTAACACACCAACTTTTATGACATCAAAATAGACGCAAAACCAGAAATCATCATAGACTGCTTCCACTTTTCCATCTCGTTCCCCAGGTCACTCAGAGAGGGCGATGCTTTACCATGAACTGGAGGACGGGCTCTACACTGCTGGTCCATATTTCTTTGCCAAGGTACCGGTCAGGGTTGAGAGCAAGTGTAGCGTGAAGAAAGCTGCCCTCCCAGTGCAGGCATTACTTTGGAAAGTGTTTGGTAGGCTGTGGGGCCTTGCATTGTCTACACCTGCAGAGACCCTGTCCCCTAAGAGGCTTGATAATTTCAAAACAATCACCTGAAGGCCAGGACTGAGTCAGAAATGCTACTTTTCTGGTCAGTATGAGCCTAAAAAGAGAGAAGGTGGGATACACCTAGCACACTTTACCTCTCCAGAGTCCCTCAAGCAGGTTTGGTTTCTAAGAAGAGGAGGTTCAGACAGGCTATGCGCCTCTCCTAAGGCCACACAGCTACTAGGTCTGGGCAAGAGTAGGGTCTAGAAACCAGATGCCTGCTGCCTCCCTGGGGGAAACCGCTCTAAACTACCCCTACAGAGGAAGCCAGGGTGAGCTCAGGCTCCTGGTGTCCAGGCCTGCACCCACTACACCCTTCTGCGGTGGCCCAGTTGGCACCGGGAGGGCAGGCGGCCTCCCGTGGGGTCACCAATGTTGGCTGGCTCTTTGCAGATCCTCGGGGAGCTGCCGGAGCACTGTGCCTATGTCGTCATCTATGGAATGCCCACCTACTGGCTGGCCAACCTGCGGCCAGGCCCCGAGCCCTTCCTGCTGCACTTCCTGCTGGTGTGGCTGGTGGTCTTCTGCTGCAGGGCCATGGCGCTGGCTGGCGCGGCCTTGCTGCCCACCTTCCACATGTCCTCCTTCTTCTGCAACGCTCTCTACAACTCCTTCTACCTCACCGGGGGCTTTATGATAAACCTGGACAACCTGTGGACAGGTGAGGCTTGCCCCTCCCTGCCTGGCCTGGAGGTGGAAAACGATTGTGTAGGTCCCACTCCAGGCCCGCCCTTCTAGAAGCAGTGTCCTCTGTGGGCTGTCCTGCAGGCCAGGGATGTCCTATTAGAGGGGTGAAGGAAACTTGCTTATGGCCCACAGCAGACACCCAGTGCCATCCTGACTCCGTCCCCTCCACATTCACGGTCAAGTCAACCTCCTGAGTCTCCAAATGTCTACACGGCTCTGCCCCCAGCGCTGGCCCCCGTCACTGCAATAGTCTGGTCTCTGTGACCTTGCTCCTTCTCAGTGCTCACCCACATAGGGCGAAATTTCTAAGGGGCAAATTTACAGCCCGCCTTTACTGAAAGTCTTCCGAGGCTGTGGGCTCCTCACTGCCTCCCCTGACTCTCCTGTCTCCAGCACGCTCCTGCCTCTCGCCCCTGAGCCCATCCTGCCTCCACTCTCCACCGCCCCTCTTCTGGGAGTGGCAGCGGGGAAGGCCCATTCCTCCTCTCTGCACCATGGCGCTCCATGGGGCAGAGCACAGACTCTGCCGTCTCTGGCGGGGGCTCTGAGTGTTCCTTAAAGCTGAGCACATGTAGAACACCTAATTAAATGACTCTAGAGCTGGGCCCAGTAGTGCAAACCTATACTTGGGAGGCTGAGAAAGGAGAATCACAGATTTGAGGCCATGCTTGGCAATTTAGCAAGACTGTTTCAAAATTAAAATGCTGTTTCAAAATTAAAATAAAGAAAGGCTGGGAGCGTAGCTCAGAAGTAGACTGCTCCCGGGTTCAACGCCAAATACAAAAAAAGAAAAAAGAAATAGAAAGAAGGAAAGAAGAAAGAAAGAAAAAGTATTGAACTTGTAGGGGACTCCATAGCCCTTTGGTCCCCACAGCCCCACAAATTCTATCCCCAGCTGCCCCTACCCCTTTGCCTTTTTGTACCCTCTCACTTCCTTGCTCCCCAGAATGCTCTTGTCCCCTGGGCCAGCCTCCCTCCCTCCAGGAGCACCTCTCAACTTTAGACAGGAACCAGGAACATGGTATGAAGAGGGCGGCTTGCACAGGGGGCCTAGACCATGTGGATAACAGACGTACCTCTTGCTGCCCTCAGCACCTGCATGGATTTCCAGGGTGTCCTTCCTCCGGTGGTGCTTTGAGGGGCTGATGCAGATTGAGTTCAATGGGCGTCTTTATAACATGCAGTTGGGCAACATCACCATCTCAGTCCCAGGAGACACAGTAAGTAGCCAAGTACTTGTGTTCTGGATGGATAGCCCATGGCCCACACATGTTAATGAGCTAGCTCACTGGATGTTTGTGTCCCCAGATCATTGATGCCATGGACCTGAACTCACATCCGCTCTACGCCATCTACCTCATTCTTCTTGGCCTCAGCAGTGGCTTCCTGGTCCTCTACTACATCGCCTTAAGGTTCATCAAACAGAAGTCAAGACAAGACTGGTGACTCATTTCCAGACTCCAGCAGGTTGATGGCGACTGGAGCAGACCCTTTGACTGCGCTTCCTTCCTCTTCAAGAGCCCCTTCCCGGAGACAGTGAGGATAAGGATGCTCAGCTACATCTGGCCCACAGTGCTGCAGTGGCACAGGTCAGCCACAGGATGGCAGTAGAATAAAGACAGTTGAAAGGGATTTCTGCTGGCTGGTCAGAGCTTGTGATGTTGGGAGAGAAAGCCCAACCTTGACCGCACCTACGATGTTGCTAATTTATCTCCTTTGGTTATATCCTTACATAGGCAACTCAGTATAGGTCAAGAGAAAATTGGGTATAAATTGAGTTGCTGGGCTATGCAGGAATTGCTAGAACCCAGAGAGAACAGTATACGATCTTGGAAAATGTTTAGCCTCATCTTCCAGTGTTCCCATATTCTTTCTTAAGCCACATTTCAATATGGAAAATAATCTAAAACATACCAGTGAGATGCCATCTCTTCTTTTTGTGGAGTCATGTGCTCCAAAAGCCAAAGCGAACAATTAAAGATTAATTGAGCATCTACTCTGTGGCCGGGACACGCTTTCCATGGATGTCGGAACTCACTCTCAGAAAAACCCTTTGAGGGAAGGGGTAGCCAATTTCATAGGTGAGGACACTGAGACACAGACAGTCTGGGTTGGCAAAGGCCACTCTGCCTCCACCCGGCAGAGTCGGGTGGGGGTCATAAAAGCCTCTGTGGCCTTTAGGGGTTGAATGAGCAGAAGGTGAGGCCTGGGCCCCATCAGGCTGGGAAGCCTAGGCAATGTCAGCTCAGCCAGGCTTCAGAGCCGCAGTTCCCCGGCCCCAGCCAGACCAGCCGCTGCCAGGGGACAGGAGGCTGCAGACCCAGGTAGTGTGTGTCATGTCTGAGTGTTGAGAACCATCTGATGCAAACAGACGCACAGAGGGCAGAAAGGGGCCTTTCCCAAAGGAAAATGAGACTCTGGATCCAAAAGAAGGCCACAGTTGGGTGTTTGGGAGCAGAGAACAAAGGTTCTTTGCAGCCTCCCTAGGCCCTGGCTGTCTCGCTGTGGTCCTGGGCCAGTGGTATGGCATCTCCTGGATGCTGGTTAGACAGAAAGAAGCTTGGGCCTCACCAGACCTGCTGAATCAGAATCTGCACCTTCAGGAAATTCCCCTGGGGAGTCGCATGCACATTCAACCCTGAAAACTCGTGTCTTGGCATGCTGTCCTTTTACAAACCACCTCTCACACTTGGGGAATCTGCATGGTTACATTGCCGCCATCCAACACATGGACCCTACTCAAGATTCACTAAGTGTTCTAGCACTGTTCTTCATGGCAAAAATTGTCCTTCATCCAGATCAGAGTCAAGAATTGCATCTAGTTGTTATTGTCTCTTTGGTTTCCATTGGTTTAGAACAGTTCCTCAACTTTCCTGAAAATGACACTCAACGTTCTTGCAGGATCTCTCTCAATAGGGGTTCCTCTGATGTATTTTTATGATTAAACGTGGGCCATGCACTTTGGGCAGGAATATCACAGAAGGGAGGCTGGCTCCTCTCAGCGTATCCTGTCAGGTGGTCCATGACTCCTACTTGTACTTCAATGTTTGCTTTGATCACGTGACTGAAGGAGTATCTGTCACACACACTTCTCCACAGTCAAGTTACTATTTTCTCTTTTTGTAATTAATGCATGTTTTGTAGATAGGCACATAGAAACTATATAATTTGCCCATTCCACATCCTACTTCATTCATTTTTTTTTTTTTTGGTGGTCCTGGGGTTCCTGGGAGCCCTTCTACCTCCGGGCTACACTCCCAGACCTATATTTATACTTTTTTATTTGGAAACGAGGTCTCTTAAGCCAGCGCGGCTGGCTTCAAACCTGGCGATCCTCCTGTCTCCACCTCCCAAGTGCAGGGATTACAAGCGTGCGCCACCATGCCTGGCTTTATTCATTTTTTCATTGCTACCAATATAAACTTATTCCCTGTTTTACTCAATGCACATGATCTTTTATTATCATTAACTTTGATTTTCAAACTGTCCCAGACTTGGTTGGGAAAAGCCCTTTAAATTGGCTCCTGTGCCCTTTGGACATGGCCCCATCATTCTCTGAAGACTTTTTTCCATCACCAGGCCTAAAATCAGATGTTTCCCTAAAGAGTCTTGGTTCCTCTCAGTGGACAATGGTGGTTAGAAGCCAATATCTGAGAAACCAGTCTCTCACTGCTCCTGGGGCATCACCACCTTCAGGTCCCTCAGCAGACCTCGGGAATGAGATGAGTACACAGACCTAACTACAGATGAGTTTATATAGATAACATCCAGTTCCCATCCGGCACCAGAGTCTAATTTACTCCCTTTTTATCTTCCCCAAATTCAAGAAACCTGGCTTCCTCTTCTACTCTATTCTCTCTTCTGATAAATCCCTTTTGTCACATCCCTGAATCTGCACAGCTGCCCTCCTCACCCTGCTCTGCCCCCTGCAGTTCTACTGTCCCCACACTGTGGCCACCTCGTGGCTTTAGGTCTGAACGAAGGAGGAAGGACTTGGACATTGATGGCTCTTAAATTCCCCAGTGATTCTGGCATGCAGGGAGGGTTGGCAGCCACTGTGGGGCCTCACCTGACAATGTGAGCCCCCGCTCAGCTTGCAAATGGCTTTACTCACTGGGAGGCTTAGGGGGCATGAGACTTGGCACAAGGCGGGAGACATGTCATTCCTCAGGTGGCTGCCACTTTGAGTTTCTGTGAGATCAGTGGTTTCCACCCTGGCTGCCCAGCCCACACTGATGAGCCTCCACCCTTGAAACTCTGATCCCATGGGTCTGTTTCATGCCTAGGGCATGTGAGGACTGGGGTTCTGAGCCTAGCCCCTGTACTACTAGGGGCAGAATTATTTGTAGTTCTCAAAAGCTTGAGTTGCAAAGTTTCCCTGACAAAGATCAGATGGCAAGTAGTTGATAGCCCAAAAAGCCAGGTAGTCTTGCATCAGTCGGCTGCGGTGGTGTGAAAGCAGCATCTGACAGCAGTGAAGAACGGGTGGTATGACTGCGCTCCACAAAATACTACTTACACAATCAGGCAGCTTGCTGGTGGTGGCAGAGCCTTGATCAAAAGGTAAAGGTCTTGAAATTTGCATTTTAAGCTCTCCAATTGCAAGTTGTGCTATTGATGGGGGAATTTTAATTAAACTGAACATAATTACCTGTATTGACTTAAATGTTTCTTGATGTGATTTTATTTAAAACTGCTCGTGTTCCTATAAGGATTATTTAAGCCATAATCTGGCCCTGGGTTACGCCAGTCTGCCAAAGTAGATCTTGCATTTGTTTTTCTTTTCTCCCGTTTTTCTTCAAGCAGCTCAGAGCAGAGATGTTGAAATCTATGGCAAATCCAAGTGTTAACAGACCCAGGGGCCAGCAGTTCTACCAAGACTCAAGTTAATGACAGTAGAAAAGTTTAGCACAGTATCAGGAACTACTTTCCTTTGGGTAGATTTTCTCTGAGCCCTAGAGCACAAGACGTTGAGCAAGGCACCGGGGTGATACATTTCACTGGGTGCCTTGTGCTTATTTGAAAAATATATTCAATGCTCAACATTCATATTTGCAAATAGTCTACATTAGTTAATTCAAGTCTCAAGTCACCTGTCATTTGCTTTTTTTTTTTTTTTTTTTTTTGGTATTGGGGATTGAACCCAGGGACATTCTACCTCTGAGCTACACTCCCAGCCCAATTTTTTATTCTTTATTTTGAAACAGGGTCTAAGTTGCAGAGGGCCTCACTAAGTAGCTGAGGCTGGCCACAAACCCCAAATCCTCCTGTCTCAGCCTCCCAAGTACTGGTGATTACAACCATAAGCACCACGCCTGCCTCTGTCATTTGTTTTTTATTAGTTCTTCATCTGAGTAGGGCTGGAGGTATTGCTCTGTGGGAGAGCGTGTGTTTAGCATACATTAAGGCCTTATTCCATCCCTGGTGTGTGCACATACATGCACACAAAGTGGCCTGGGTATGGAGCAATAATCCTGTGCCCATGTCATCTGGTTCTTGCCTGCGGAGTTTGGGCAGGGGAGGCTATAGATAGAAAGCACAGCCCATTTTCTGCTGGGAGCTGGGACTAGTAGCACATGTGGTAGCAGCTAATAATTAAAACAATAATGTTTGAACAGTGGGTTAAGATTTTTAAACACATACCAACTCTTAACACTTCTCTGCTTGCTAGGTAACAGTGTTCACTTTACTGGATTGTCTTTGTAAAAACTATTTCTGTTTTCCCCAACTGATAAAAAGCTCTACTGCTATTTGCTAAACAGTTATTTCTGTCAATTCCGCTACAGCACGAAATCCTTGTACTGTGCTGGGGCTTTGGTTGAGCTTGTCTGACTCCATCAAACATTTGAAAGGGACCCTCCTCCTTCTGACAGTAGCAGTAGTTTGCTTTGGGCTCAAGGTTTTAGAGGTTCATGAACAGGTGGCCCTGTTGAAAGGTGTGTGTGTGTGTGTGTGTGTGGTACCAGGGATGGAGTCCAGGGGCATTCTACTTCCACACTATACCCTTAGCCCTACTTTTTAGTCTTTTTCTTTTTTATTTTATTTTTTGGTGGTACTGGGGTTTGGAAGTGCTTCTACCTCCAGGCTACACTCCCAGACCTATTTTATACTTTTTATTTGGAAACAGGGTCTCTTAAGCCAGCAAGGCTGGCTTCAAACCTGCGCGATCCTGTCTCTGCCTCCCAAGCGCAGGGATTGCAAGCGTGCACCACCACGCCCGGCAGTCTTTATTTTTTGAAACAGGGCCTCACTGAGTTGCGAAGGGCCCCTCTAAGTAGCTGAGACTGCCTGCAAACTGCAATCCTCTGGTCTCTGCCTCCCAAATGCTGGGATTAGAAGCGTGCACCACACCACGCCTGGCGAAAGTACTGTTTAAACAGAACTCGGGTTTAAAGGACTTCGTGGACATCAACTCCCAATCCCAATGTCCTTAGTTCTGAGCTCCACAGCTCAGACTAAATGACTTTAGTAAATGACTATAATGTAGAATCTTTGGAGCCGGGTGTGGTGGTGCACGCTTGTACAATCCCAGCATTTGGGAGGCTGAAACTGGAGGATCGCGGTTCACAGACAGCCTCAGCTACTTAGTGAGGCCCTCTGCAACTTAGTGAGGCCCTGTTTCAAAATAAAGAATAAAAATAGGGCTGGGGGTGTGGCTTGGAGGCCAAATGCCCCTGGTTTCCATCCCCAGACCCACAAAAAGTCAATAAATAAATAATAAAATGTAGAATCTTTGACTCTCTTATGAAGAAAAGCATGTAGGAGGGAACCCTCTAATGTGCACAAACTACACATCTTAGAAAGAACATGGCTTGCGAAGGGGAGCAGAGGCATCGTGCCCACTGATCCACTCAATAAAGTTTATTAAGCGCCTACCAACACCAGCTGCTGCTGTAACTGGTAGGTCTCCAGGACACAGGGAGAATCCTTGTCCTTGGGGAGGGAAACACACAAAAACAAGCAAAGAATGAAGAGAATTTTAGCAAGTGGATGCCCAGAGACTAGGTGGGTAAAGATGCTCTTTTTTATTTTATTATTATTATTATTTTTGTAATCATCCATCCCTTTGGAATACAAGTCTTGAGAGGATATACAAGCACATATCATCCAATAAGCCCTCATCCAATCCCCATCCCATTCCCTCCCCACCTCGATCCCATACTTAATTGGTGATTATCTTTGATATAACTGTTTACGCACCTCATGAGTTTTAAAGAGATTCCATCCTCCCCCACACCCTCCCCTCTGATTGGTCATCTTAATTGCTTCTCAATAGGGCCCTTTCTACTACTCAATCTCCTCCTGTTACCCCTTTCCTCCTAGTTCTCGGTAATTAGGGGAAGCATCTGGATTTTATTTTCTGTGTTATCTCTCTGTGCATGCCACATTGCAAGTTCAGATCCCACTTTTGACGGCCCCAGTAGTGGCCTGGCCACCCGGAGAACTCTTATACCGACTTTGCTGGCTCCAGCACCGGCCTTGCCTCATGGGAGGCCCTGATCCTGGTCTCGTTGGCCTCCGCACTGAACTAACCCCTCGGCTGGCTCCTCTCCCAGCCTCAGAGGCCCCAGCACCAGCCTAGCCTCACGACAGGCTCTGATCCCGGTCTTGCTGACCCTGGCACCGGCCTAACCGCTCGGCAGGCTCCTATCCTGGTCTCGTTAGTCCCAGCTCCATCCTTGCCTCATGGCAGTTTCCAATCCCAGCCTCGCTGGCCTTGTCACCGGCCTTACCCCTCGGCAGAGTCCAATGCCAGCCTCGGAGGTCCCAGCATGGGTCTTGCCTCACGGCAGGCTCGTGTCCCGACCTTGCTGGCCCCGGCACCAGCCTAATCCCTCAGCTGGTGTTGATCCCTGCCTCGGAGGCCTCAGTAACGGCCTTGCCTCACGGCAGGGTATGAACCCAGCCTCGTTGGCCCTGGCACTGACCTCACCCCTTGGCAGGCTCCAATCCCGGCCTTGGAGGCCCCAGCACCGGCCATACCTCAAGGCAGGCTCTGATTTCGGCCTCACTGGCCCCGGCACCAGTCTAACCCCTCGGCAGGCTCCTATCCAGGGCTTGGAGGCCCCGGCACTGGCCTTGCCTCACAGCAGGCTCTGATCCCGGCCTTGATGGCCCTGGCACTGGCCTAACCCCTCGGCAAGCTCCGATCCTGGCCTCAGGGGCCTCAGCACCAGTCTTGCCTTGCGGCAGGCCTCGATCCCAGCCTTGCTGGCTCCAGCACTGGCCTAATGCATCAGCTGGCTCCAATCCTGACCTTGGAGGCCCCAGTACCAGCCTCGTCTCACAGCAGACTCTGATCCCGGCCTCGCTGGCCCCAGCACCAGCCTAAACCCTTGGCAGGCTCCAAACCTGGCCTCGAAGGCCCCAGCACTGGCCTTGCCTCATGGCATGGTCCGATCCCGGCCTCGCTGGCCCTGGCACTGATCTAACCCCATGGCAGGCTCCGAAGGCCCCATCACCTGCCTTGCCTCACGGCAGGCTCTGATCCGAGCCCCCTCTTCACCCAGCAGGTTGTCCCACATTCCCGAGGTGCGTGGTGGTAGTATTCTACCTCTGAGGTAATTTCTTCAAAAGTTCCAGGTGTATTACGTCAGATCTCTGCCTCCCCTGAATACTTGCCGCTGCCAATGTGACTGCCTCCACCATTTCAAATCTTTCCCAAGCTCTTTTCCCATACCGCATAATGTACAGTGTTCCTAAGCATGCACAACAGTAGCATTCGACCTTTGGATAATTTCTTCAGAGGATCAGGGTGGGTTGGATCAGATGTCTGCCTCTTCCAAAGACAAGTCTCCACTGCCATCTCAGCCACTGCCGCTGCCACCGCCTTCCTAAGTCTCCGCTAGACTCTCTCCTTACAGGTGATGTTCAGTTCTTAAAGATGTAGAGAAGCCTCAGTCCTTCATGGGGAATTTTTCCATAAGTTCCAGTTCAGATGTATATGTTTTGTCTGCATCTCCAATATTCTAGCTGCCGCCTCGGCCATCTTAACCCCTCTCGAATACTCCCCCCCTTTTTTTAAATAAGAGAAGAGAGTATGTGTGGTTTGGGGAGGATGTGGGATCAGGCACTCGGTAACGAAAAATTTTTTTCATTCCGGGTGTGTGGGGTGGGGATCGCCTAAGGGTGCCCCGCCCACGCCCTCCAATGTGCCCAGGGTCGCCCAGGGTCGGGGTTTGGTGTCCGGACCTCAGGGTCCTTCCGGGTGGGGAGGGGGTCGCCTAAGGGTGCCCCACCAGCGCCTGCATGTCCACCCAGGGTCAGCCGGCGGCCTGGACCTCAGGGCCCCTAAAGATGCTCTTAAAGAGAACTCCCTAAGGATGGACCCCAGCAGCTGACTGGTATCCAAACATGCAGGGGCGAGAGAGAGTCTGGACTGGTTAAATGCTTTCATTCTACCTGGATCTGATGTTTCTTTTCTTCATGTAAAAAAAGAAAAGTGCCTATTTTGGATTTGCTAATGCAGCCATTTCCTTTATTTGTACTAAGGCTGCATAATGCAGGCTTTGTAAAGTCCTCGGGCCTGAAAGCAGGATACATTTCTAATGGAAACACTCCTGTGCATGATTGTACACAGCAAAGGAATAAATTACCATGATTTTGTACCCCCTGCTGCTATGAGGTCGACCATTCTTGAAGAATGTTGCTTTCATTTATAGAAATTTTACAAATATTGTTTTCCCCCCCAGAAAGACAAATATTAAAACTGCGCTCAAAGACATAAGAAAGTATGCCAAGTACACACACTGCAGACTTAAATAAATTGTACCAGGAAGAACAATTCACAATGTAAGACTAGCTTAATAAGAACAATTTGCAATATAAGGCTTAATAATTTGCTGGCATTATAAGCTTGGCGATTATGCCAGGCACTGGGTTCTGGATTAAATGGAAGAAAATACTTACAGTGTAAGGTGTTCAGTAACTGGGACCATTTGTATTCATGTGAAAGGTTTTATTTTTAAAAATATCCTTAGTTTAGATACCAATTTGATTTTTAACTGACCCTAAATTGGATTGCTTCAGTTTTGTATTCTCTTAGAAAGTAAATGATTTTTTTTTGAGACAGGTCTTACTATATTGCCCAGGCTAGTCTTGTTCTTCCTACTCAACCTCCTAAGTAGCTGGGACTCCAGGCTTTGCCACCATTTCAGGCTAGTCAATGACTTCAGAGCCCTTGCCATGTGATCTACTGCTGCGATTCCAGGCAAATTCACTTCTGTAATTCTAGGTTTTCTCACCATTAGAATCAAGCGGAAGAGGTGCCTGACACATGGCACGAGTGCTTGGTGCTCAGTTAGTCACACAGGACCCATAAAAACAACTACAAACTCAGCTGTCTGTGAGCCTGTAGCCAGGCTGAGGGTTGATATTGATGGTTGCCTCAGTGAGTATTCCTGAAAAGGGTAAAGGTCCCGAAGACCCTGTGTGGAGTGAATGGCTCCCAGCTGCCTACAGAGTTGTAAAGCACTTCCTCTGACAAGTGAGAAGGTAAACCCCCTTTGAGTGTCAATTTATCACACATACAGATACCTTCTAAGTCTTGCCAACTCTGCCCTTCAGAGATCTCAAATGTCTATTTATTTATTTATTTAGGTGGTACTGGGGTTCCTGGAAGCCCTTCTACCTATGGGCTACACTCCCAGACCTATTTTATATATTTTTAAATTTGGAAACAGGGTCTCTTAAGCCAGCAAGGCTGGCTTTGAACCAGCGCAATCCTTCTGTCTCCACTTCCCAAACACGGGGATTACAAGCGTGCGCCACCACACATTTAATGCCCTGGCCTTCTGTCTAGATGCTAGATGGAGGATTTTTTTTTTTTTTGGTGGGTCTCGGGATGGAACCCAGAGGCATTCGACCTCCGAGCTACACCCCCTACCCTATTTTTTATTTTGAAACAGGGTCTGAGTTGCAGAGGGCCTCACTAAGTAGTAGCTGAGGCTGTCCGCGAACCGTGATCCTCCGGTCTCAGCCTCCCGAATGCTGGAATTACAAGCGTGCACCACCATGCCCAGCATGAGATGGAGGCTTTTTAACTATTTCCTTTATACCACACCCACATTTTGCCCACTTCATGCAAATGAGACTGTACTTTCAGTTTTCCCAAAGATGATTTCCAAATCCAGATTATGCCCCAAGGTTGTACCTTACTTTAAAGACATATTTTAACGAACAACAATAAAATAAGCTCAACTAATTTGGGGCTTAGTATGACTGCAAAAATAAGGCCTGTTTTAGTGGAGTCACTGTGGACTGGTGCACAAGAGTGAGGCACCTGGTAATTCAAATGGCAAAGCTATGTCTGGGTACCTGGCTGCAGACAGAGGACTATGTCCTTGCGGCTGGGACATAGCACTTGCTTAGCGGCTGGGTCAAGTCTCTTGCTTCCTCATGTCTCACTCTAAAAAATGTAAATGACTGAAAGCCTTGCTCACCCCAGGGTGACACTGACCTCTGGTTCCCTCCATCAACTCTCCCCCTCTTGCCTTTTGCAGGCTGACACTGGATGCAGGCGAGCTGGTCCCACATGACACAAACAGCGAGAGGTGCTCATAATGCCCAGGGCAAGAGCCCTCACCGTAAACCAAGCCAGACAGAACCCAATAGCAGGTAGCAACCAAATTCAAATGGACATGTACCAAAATGGGGGTAATTCTCAAATGAAACTTTTTTGTATAATTTGATTACAAACTAAAATTTCATACATTCAGGTCTGAATCACATATTTACAGTACATGAGTCTTAAGTAACAAGCCTGGTACACCTTGTGCTGACAAAGTCTTCAAACCAAAAGGAAAGGCGATGCATTGCTCTACTTCCTGAAAAGTCATGACCAAGATTCCACTACAGAGACTTCTGGGAATGGAAGGTCACAATGGTAGAAAAAAAGAAGAAAAAATGTGCCGAGGAATCTCTAGATGTTAGCACAAAGCACCCTGACCAAGTCGAGGGACAGTCTCTTTGTGTCTCTGCTTCTCACTGGAAAATGACAAATGCTTGATTTTATGACTCAGTGTCAACATTTACAAGACTAGAACATTACCCACGACTTCACACACATAGGTAGTTATATCCTAAAATGTTAAGCATGAGGCCGGGCGTGGTGGCGCATGCTTGTAATCCCCGCGCCTGGGAGGCGGAGACAGGATGATTGCGCAGGTTCGAAGCCAGCCGTGCTGGCTTAAGATCTTCCTTCCTTCCTTCCTTCCTTCCTTCCTTCCTTCCTTCCTTCCTTCCTTCCTTCCTTCCTTTCGTGGTACTGGGGATGGAACCCAGGGGCCCTCTACCTCTGGGCTACACTCCCAGACCTATTTTATATTTTATTTGGAGACAGGGTCTCTTAAGCCAGCTAATGCTGGCTTCGAACCTGCACGATCCTTCTGTCTCAGCCTCCCAAGCGCAGGGATTACAAGCGTGCACCACCATGCCTGGCTTGAGACCCTGTTTCCAAATAAAAATATAAAAAATAGGTCTGGGAGTGTAGCCCGGAGGTAGAAGGGCTTCCAGGAACCCCAGTACCACACCAAGACAAAAAAAGTTAAGCATTAGGAAGCTGACTGAGCATCATTTTATCCAGCCCTCCAATGCTTCAGGTAAACAATATTGCCTTAAAAGAAAATAATTATAGATTTATGTTATGAGGAAAAAGAAAACCCAAAAGGTCTAGTGACTAAAATGTACACAGTTATTGCAAATAAAGTGTTGAACATTGCATTTTATAAAACAACAACAAAACAAAAACAACCTACAGCAGGGCATGGTTGGCACAAACCTGTAATTCCAATATTTGGGAGGATGAGACAGGAGGAGCACAGGTTTGTGGCCACCCTCAATAAGACTGTTTCAAAATAACAAAAAAAAACCAAAGTACTTTTTCATTTATTTATTCTTTCCTCCCAAATACATTTTACAAATAATATTTAGACATGGTATCACAAATACACACAAAACAGTGTTTGATCATTTCATGAAGGGGTTTCCCTTGATTCCTTTAGCTGCTTTAAATAAAATTCCAAGGTTTCCTGTTAGGAAGAAAAAAATGGAGGGAGTTACTGGTAAAGCTGGCACCAAGAGGAGAGATGGCATAAATCTTACAATCACAAAGCACTGCCTCTTTGGTAGCCAAGTCTGACCTGGGCTAACCTGCCTACTGAACTTTAGTGCTCCTTCCTGGTCTATGAAATGACAGGTCCAACGACTACAAGTTCAGAGCTAAAGTTAGCATCAGGAGCCTCTGCACGTGCTTCCTACAGATGCAGGTATTTACACCACTATGGAGAATTGAGGTCTTTGAAATCAACAGTGTACTGACTTTCAGTTCAATGATAAAATGACATGGAATTTGGTATGTGATTTATTGAAAAAAACCAAATTTCCTAGATAAAGAAATGAAAGCCAACTTATTTAAGATGAACATGTAACTAACAGTGTCATAATATGTTCAGCTATTGAAATATTGGCCTACTGAATTCTATTTCAGGTGGAAATGATGAGAGAACTAACTGCCCAGGATATCTGGGCAGACCTGTATATAAACCTCAGCCCCAGCCCAGCCCAGGCCGAGGCTGCTTTCCCACTATCTGCCCCACACGCTGTCCCTGGGGACTCTTCAAGAGAACTAATCCTCATGTAATTAAGTACTCACTTATATTTTACACATTCTTATGAGGCATACACAAATCTGTGAAGGTATTTTCTCTTCTTAATTAAGGGATACTCACAGGGGGCTCAGGGAAAGGGACAGCATCTCCAGCATTCTTCAGCAAAGCTGCATACTGCTTTAGAAACACATCGTTCAACTGTATGTTCTTGGCAGTCAAATGTTCATACAGTGCTTTAGCCAATGCAACATCTTTGTCCAAGGCTGTTCGAGTTGAAGGAGAAAAAGATGTTAATCATAGGTAAAGATAAACTGTGTTCCTCTATGTACCCGAACACTGCTTGTAGGAACTCCTGGATCCCTTTCCCCCAAGGCAAATGAATGCCTTCTGCAGGAAGCTTCTCCACCATCTACAACTTCCCTGCTGCTCTCCACACTGCATCCAGCATCGCTCACTATGAAGGAGACAATAACAAACATGGCTACATCTGAAGGCATTTAGAATATTAATGATATCAGGTGCTTCAGTTATTACATTATTTTGAAGGCCCATGATAAAATGACTATAAGTCAAAGTGCTCAATTATAAAGTAATCAAAGTGAAAAGTACAATGATCAAGCCAAGGCTTTCCCAAAATATACGAGAGTGAACGGCTCAGCAGCTCTTAGAGAGTTGAACCAGACCCTCTATATTTGGATGAAGTCAGTTTCCTCTGTGTAACTCCTCTGATCCCCTCCCAATGGCCAAACTCTGGCATATTTCCTTTCCCTACTTAGTGCATAATTTAATAGTAACATTTAAGTGTTTTATGCACCTGATACGAATTCAGGTTAGCTATTGCAAATGTGAAAAGGTTTATGATTACAGTACCACATAAAAAATGGGAGAACCAGTTTACTAATTCCAATTACTGAGTCTGTGGCCCTGACAAAAAAAATTAACGCAGTGATTCTCCATTTACTCCAGACCTGCAGTGAGCACACGAGCGGCTGGCAGATGAAAAGGTGCCACATTCAGTCTGAACTGTAAGGACACTTTAGACCGGGTCCCTTTTATATGTGATTGTTTGGCAATGAGCGAATAAAATGGCAAAGGCTGGAATTTCACTGGGACTTCAGGTAAACCTTGTGTTATACTGTTTAGCTACGGAGACTACTATTTCAAAGGAGTAGGTAGAATATTTAAAACATATCCTAAAGCTAAGCGAATTATTTTATGTCATCAGAAATTATCTGATATTTAGGATCACTGCCTTCAGCTGAAGACTTACTTGACTACACTACAAAATTTAAATCACTTAAATAATATAGTAAGATTAAATTTATTACCATAGCTTTTTATGATGGAAGAGTATGCTTCTTCCTTTTCACTTAGTTCAGGAATCAGTTCTAACAAAGACTTCAGAACTGGGGCCTAGAAAATTAAAAACAGGTAACACTGCCACAAACTCAAAAACAATACAACAGACCAATGATATATCAACATTTTGTCAGAGAGTCTTGACAATAATCACAACAAAACTATTGATTCAATTTATTCTCTCTCTCTCTCTCTCTCTCTCTCTCTCTCTCTCTCTCTCTCTCTCTCTCTCTCTCTCTCTCTCTCATTTTGGTGGTGCTGGGGAATGCCTGAAGGCATTCTACCTTAAGGCTACAATCTCAGGCCTATTTTATTTTTCTTATTTGGAAATAGGGTTGCGCTAAATTGCTGGCAATATTGCTAAGCTGCTGAGGCTGGTCTCAAACCTGACTCAGCCTCCCAAGTGCTGGAGATTACAGTATGTCACCATGCCTAAAACTGACTCAATTTAAAAGACTATTTTTTCTTCTGTGTATCTCAGCATTTGATGCTGATTCAATAAATCACAGCCAAAACACACCAGCATTTTTCAAAAGTTAATGGAATTCTATTTACATTTCTATGAATATTTTCTAAAATATAAAATATAATACTACCTCACTTAAAATATCTTAACAACTCTCTTTTGTCATTGATAGCCATACCAAAAAGCTATAAAATCCCAAGGGCAGAACAGGTCACAGCTGTATTTATGTGCCAAGTTTTTCTGATGAAATGTTAGAATCCAATAAAACATTGAGACATTTTCCCACCTGGTACAAGAGTCCTGATCTCACAGGGATTTTACTTGATTGCTTGGTGGGGGGAGGCTATGTAGACACTGCTATGGTTTTATTTCCTATAGAGAATCCAGAACTGCTTTAACCTTATGAATGACCAAACACCAGGTGTACTTCTAGACACACTCTTAACAGTGTGGAATAAAGCAATGATAAATATTACAGATATTTATACCATGCTCCCATTTCACCAGAGGTTAAATTTGGATTAACTACTGTCAGGCAGTAGAACACTGTAATTGACGTTTCCTGGAGCTGGGTGTGGTGGCCTACACTTGTAATCCCAGTACTTGCGATGCTGAGACAGGATGGCCACAGGTTCAAAAGATAACCTCAGCAAATAGTGAGACTCTCATCAAATTACTGAGACTGTTTCAAAATAAAAATAAAAAATAAGTCTGGGGGTATAGCTCAGAGGTAAAATGCCCCTGGGTTCAATCTCCAATATCACAAAAATTTTCCTGAAAGGAATATTGTCTTTTTTTGTTGTTGTTTTTTGGTACTGGGCATTGAACCCAGGTGCAGTCTACCTCTATAGTTCCATCCCTTTGCTATTTTTTACTTCAAACATGGTCTCATTGAGTTACCCAGGCTGGCCTTTAACCTGTGCCTCAGTCTCCCAAGTACTGGGATTACAGTAGCTAAGTTTTTAAAAAGTGTGTGTAGGTAGGGGAGATGTGAGGAAGTTAAAGAACACTAGACCTCCTCACCTTTAGGCAGTTCTACCTATGATATGCATTACAACTGGCATTCAGTTTGAAACTTCAAATATGTAAATAAACTAAGAATAGAGCTGCTGGTGCGGAATAGATCAAATCAGATCCAATCTTTAAAAACAATTACTGAGCTAGGTGAATCGCAGGTTTGAAGCCAGCCTCAACAACTTTGCAAGAGCGTTTCTAAATAAAAAATAAAACAGGGCTGGGTGTATAGCTTAGAAGTAAAAGACCCCTGGTTTCAATCTCCACAAAACAACAATAACAATAACACAATTACTTTTTATTTTTGGGTGGTACTGGGGATGGAACCCTTCTACCTCCGGGCTACACTCCCAGACCTATTTATATTTTATTTGGAAACAGGGTCTCTTAAGCCAGCGAGGCTGGCTTCGAACCTGCATGATCCTCCTGTCTCCGACTCCCAAGTGGTGGAATTACAAGTGTGTGCGACCACGCCCGGCACAATTACTTTTTTCGGCATAAAAAAATAAGATTTGCTTCTGTTACACACACACATATAATTTTTTACAGTATAAATAAGGTATCTGTATTAGTAAGATCATTAATTTGGGAGACCACACCAACATTAAAGCCAAATGGAAGCTGCCCAATGGAGATGCTGCAGTGGCAGGCCCCCTCGGCAGGGCACCAAGGGGACACAGCCAAGCACCATGACTAAATTTCCCATTTCTAAGGTCCTTTCTTGGAAGCTCTCAATGTACAAACACATGAACAGAGGATTTACTGCCTGCACTTGTTTTTGTGTTTCCAGCACAACTAAGGAGCAAGAATGACTCTATCAACTGTCTAAAAAAGTAAGCAAATATAGACAGGCAAAATCTTTATACGATCTTTTGGATTCTGAACCAACAAGCTCTTATGTTAGGCCACAGAGCAAGACTGTTTTGGAGCATCATGAATTTGTTAACAAGAAAAGCACAATACCTTTCCTGGTTTCCGAGAACTTCTGATACAGAACAGAGACAAAATTGGAGTTTGTTCAGCAATTGCACCACATCTCTAAAAATTAAAAACATTATTCAGTCAGTGAAGGCTTTTGATAAACAAGCAGATCAAGGTGAATATTTCCAATTAAGAAAGTTCACAATAATTCAGTAGTGTATCATTACCACCAAGAAGGCCTAATAGTCGACCATTTTTAAGGCAAGGAAAAAAGAAAACAAGTGCAAGTTATGCCAAGCTTTTGTGAATGTCATCCCTGGCATTTGCAAGTATGAAGTTTGTTTAAAAAGGAAAGAGAAAAATTAAACTGATGCTTCAACAACCATAGAACAAGGTTTAGGACTGCAAAGAAAAAGGAAAAAAAGAAACACTATTCCTCTCCAATTATACTGCCAAGCATTCACAAGTGAGCTAGGGATCATAAGGTTAATTATACATTTAATAAGGTGTCAGGGAGATAACTGCTCGTTTCTTTATAAAAATTAAAATGTACAAAGCAAGTTCTCTTTAAAGTATAATTACCTACACTTATGCATACAAAAGGACTGATTTCAATCTCTCTATTTTATAAAAGGCTTTCATTGCAACAGACAGCCAGTGCTTGAGAAAGAGACAAAAGTTAAACTAAAAAAAAAAAAGTTTATATGACAGACCAGATAAATCAAGTGTCTATCCAATCTTAGATGCTATAGTCAAATCAAATATGGCAAGACAATATTTTAGTTTACATTCATCATAGATGTCATTCTCTTAAGTTTCTAAAAGCACATTACTCTTTCAAAGCTTTAAAACACTGTCAATACTAAAATGAATAATATAAAAAGAACTTTTGGGGACACTCAGAACATTTACATTATAAACTGATGTTTTCGACATCTGTGAATAAAGTGTTCTTCACTAAAGCAAGAATAATCTTTTATTGTTTGACAAGCAAGTAAAGAATTTATCATCTGGAACCTGAGTGTACTAGAGGGGTGCAAATGAAAAGACTACTGTGGATGCATGAGCCCCTCCTGGGTGCACCACTGAGGGGAGACAGCTCAGAGGGCAGAAAGCCACCGCCCATCTTCTGCTTCAGGCTGCTGTCAATATTGCCCTTGATGACTCTGGCTTAGAAAAGAAGTACCAAGGGCTATTTTCTAGAGAACTATCAGAAGAAGTTGTTAGGAGTTGAATGAACACCATCATTGTCTCTGGGATGTGTTTAGATAGGAACACATCAAGATAAAATAACAAGAATGTATTTATTTCAAAATAGGAATTTTGACACTAAAGGCAGTAAATAAATAAAATAGTGAAGATCCCCTAAAATTCCTATCATAAATTCTTTTAAAGCCAGGTGTGGTGGTAAATGCTTGTAATTCCAGTACTTGGGAGGCTGAGACAGGAGGATATGGGTTCGCAGTCAATCTCAGATACTTGGTAAGGCCCTCTGCAACTTAGTGAGAACCTCTTTCAAAACAAAGAATAAAAAATAAACAAAGAATAAAAAATCAGGCTGGGGGTGTAGCTCAGAGGTAGAATGCCCCTGGGTTTAATCTTGAGCACTTAAAAGAGAGAGAGAGAGAGAGAGAGAGAGAGAGAGAGAGAGAGAGAAAGAGAAAGAAGTAAAAGAACCAAAACAAACAAGAAAATTCCCAATTAACTGGAATTCCTCTTTGTCTAGAAATAAAAGTAGAAAAGCCTTAGCAGTAGCACCAATATACATCTTTGTAATGCAACTATTAGCCAAGAGAAGAATTTTCAGGACTTCCTTTTATTTTATTTATTAATTTTTCAGGCCTTTTTTTAAAAAATGGCTTGGAGTTTACTGTGAACCAGATGCTCTTTAAATATCAAAACAGGAACTCAAGCAAATGGGTACAGTCTTACCTTTCCTATATCACAGCTAGTAGAAATGTAAGTGAATATAATACTATTTACTATCAGAAATTGGTTCTAGGCCTCAATTTGACACAGGGAGTCTACACAAACACAGCCGCTGGCGGGATCACGGTGACTGTTTGACTGCCACCTGCTGGGAAGGGGCTCCCGGCGGTGCCTGTTTGTGTACACTGCCAGTGGCAGCTCTGATCACCCACCGTTCTGTCGCACTTGGAACAGCTTTATATTTAGTGCTGTTAAAATGGCATGAATGCAGTTGTCTCCTTCCCTGAAGATTGCTAATTTAACTGCGAGTGCGGGCCACAGAGACCTGCATTTGTCATTTAATGTGTCTGTGACACACAAGTGAATAGAAAGCAAATTCAACTCTTAATAAACCTTGAATAAGGCACTGAGAATGTTTGAGTATTCAAGTGAGAAGCTGTACTTGAAAAGCAAACATTTTCTACTTTCTGTTTGCAAACTGTGTTGTCATGGTGATGCACAGTATTTAGAGCATTAGAGAAATTAAAATAGGAAATAAAAGAAATTATTGTTTACTTGCATTATCCATCTAGACAGAAACTTTTGTCTTTAAATCATTTCAGCAAAATCTGTCTTCCCTTCCCCTTAACCTCCTTTTAATTTTGAGAACATTTTTGGTCTTATATTGTGTCTTTAAAATGGGCAGCCTATAACCTACAATCCAGTTCCTTGTCATAAAACCTTGATTCACACTGAAATCCAATGTCTAGGCAGCACCACACTTCATTTCCAATATTCCTCCACATTCTTATTTAGTATTTTCTCAGCTTGCATCTCACAAGCCGCAAGCCTCAGTGTTCATTACCTGAAGGAGAGCTCTGGCGTCTTCTACCTTGCCTGAATCAACAAGCTGAAGGAAAAGATCGGTGACAGGTTTATAAACTGCAAACTGATTGGCCAATCTCTCTGCCATGATGCTTACTGGAAAAATGACAGGTAAGAAAAATCTTGGTAAACAAGGGCATGACTCATTCACAAAGGAAATCTGGTCCAGTTTTACCAGAAGAAAATGTGCTTCTGTCTTTTTAACAAAACAACCAACTTACACTTTTCGACTGCTGGTTCCATCTGCTCCTCTATGACTTTTCTGAATAAGTAGGCCAGGCCAAAGTACTGAGGTTCTATGGTTTGATTGTCTGAAGTAAGCATATTTTCAATGTTTTCTATGGCAACATCTATGTTATTACTGTAAAAGAAAAATCATAGAGATATACATTGTAGCCAGTTTTCATAAGATCCACTTATGCAAATAAATAATTCAGAAAGCAAAGGAAATACAATTAACCAGATTAAAACACTATGGAAGCCAGGAGGTGTGGTAGCCCACACTCGTAATCCCAGCACTCGGGAGGCTGAGACCGGAGGATTGTGGTTTGCAGAGAGCCTCAGCTACTGAGGCCCTCAACAACTTAGTGAGACCTGTTTCAGAATAAAGAATAAAAAATAGGGCAGGAAGTGTAGCTCGGAGGTCAAATGCCCCTGGGTTCCATCCCCAGACCCAAAAAACAAAACAAAACAACAAAATGCTATGGAACTAAATCCAATCACATTTAGGTAGCAAAAGCAATTACTGAGTGGTTCATAATATATTAGCTACTTATTTTACTTCATGTTAGTTGAAATAGCTGCTTATTTTAAAATGCTGCTGCTCCAGAGACAAGATGAGAACCAATTATATACAGAAAAACTAATCAGCATAGCTTTAGCATTTGAGTTTATAGCTCTTTGAATATAAAATGAAAACTTTATTTAACCTTATAATTTTGGCTTTAGATTCTTAACGGTAACTATTACATACGGTAGGTAATATATAACATCCAGGATTTCTTTTTTCTTTTCTTTTTTTTGGTGGTACTGGGGTTCCTGGAAACCTTTCTACCTCCATGCTACACTCCCAGACCTATTACTTACACACACACACACACACACACACACACACACACACACACACACACACACACACACATACACACACATTTTTTAATTTGGAAACAGGGTCTCTTAAGCCAGCAAGCCTAACTTCGAACCTGCGCAATCCTGTCTCCGCCTCCCAAGCGCAGGGATTACAAGTGTGTGCCACCACGCCCGGCTAACATCCATTTCTAAAAGCTCTCATGTTTTCAAAAGTGTATTTTCTGTTGCTAACCCACAGTCACATAAATTTCCTTTTACCTGGTACCATATGCTTAGAAAATAATAAAGTTCTCAGAAAAACGCGTCTTTACATTGAAAAAAATCAGTTTGCATGGCCTTACTGAATAAATTATGAAACAAATTACAAATATATTTTAAGTTAAGGTAATCTAAAATTTATACTTTACAGTTCAGATATGGTACTCCAAATGAAAACAATCTATCTTATGTTGAAATTATTAATTAAAAATATAAAACCTTCAACTAAAATATATATCCTATTATAACATAGTTTTCTTATGGTGTCAGAATTATTTTGATAGTGAGTAAAATATGTTCTTCCAGCCAGGCACAGTGACACACACCTGTTCTCCCAACTACTCCAGAGGCCAATGCAGGAGGGCACCAAGTCTGAGGCCAGCCTGGACAATTTAGCAAAAGCCTGTCTCAAATTAAAAAAGCAAAAAGGATATTGCTCGGTGGTAGAGCACCCCTAAGTTCAATACCCAGGACTGAGGAAAACAGGTGTCCACATGGTATAAAACTGTGTTTATATAATAACTTTTAAAGGGGTTCTTTTTTTTTTTTTTTTTTTTGTCTTTTTTGGAACTGGGGCTCGCCAGAGCGCCACACCTGCAAAGCAGGCGCTTTGCCACTGAGCTACATCCCGGCCCCTATACAATAACTTTTAAAAAGTTTATCCAGCTTGTCCTTTTGAAGTTTTCCTTAATTATTATTATTTTTTAAGTGGGATTGAACCCAGGGGTATTCTACAGAATCTCTAAGCTACATCCCCAGTCCTATTTTTTATTCTTTATTTTTTATTTTTGCGGTACTGGGAATGGAACCCAGGGGCATTCTATCTCTGAGCCACACCCCCAAGCTTATTATTATTATTTTTTAAATGCTTTATTTTGCATCAGGGTTCCAAAGGACCTCACTAAGTTGCAAAGGACCTTACTAAGTAGCTGAGGCTGTCCGTGATCCTCTTGTCTCGGCCTCTCAAATGCTGGGATTATAAGCATGAGCCACCATGCCCAGCTTATTCTTTCTTTATTTTTTTGCAGGTCTGAAAACCCAGGGCTATTTGACCTCCCGAGCTACATCCCCTGCCCTATTTCGTATTCTTTATTTTGAAACAGGGCCTCACTAAGTAGCTGAGGCTGTCCACGAACTGCAATCTTCTGATCTCAGCCTCCTGAATGCTGGGATTACAAGCGTGCGCCACCACGCCCGGCTTATTCCTTACTTTTGAAACAATAGCAACAAAAAACCCCCAAGCCTTAATGTATGTCTACAGTGGTGATCCTCAAAAAGGAATCTAGAGATGCTGGTGAGATAATCAATTCTTAATACCTTCGCCTTCTCTCGTGAATTTATTAGAGTAATGACAGTGTGGATTGGTAGGAAATACAGAAATAATTTTGTTCTTTTTAGTCTTGGGGATGTAATCAAAGACCTTGTACTTATACTTGGTAAGTACCTGTTCTACCATTGAGCTAACAGCCCCATTTTTAGCAAACTTGCTGAGCCCTCTGTTTCAAAATATGCCAATAGAGTCTCACTCTCAAGTACTACTGCTGACAAAGAGTTTTCACTTTTCTAAGGAAATATTTTGACAACAAGATGTCTGGCATATATATACACACACATATAGATGCATATATATGGGGGGAGGGAGAAAGAAGGGCTGGCAACTGTATAATAAACTTTATGAATATGATAAATGCTGTTTACTCAAGTTTAATTTGAAGATAAAAATAAATTTCTAACATAAAATAACCAGCATTTAAATTTCCTCGGTAGTTTTAAGTTTCCAAAGCCTAGAGAAGTTTTTAAAGGTGGTCTTTAAACTAATGTTCATTCCAGAAAGCTTGACGTTACTCACTTCTTCATTTGTGCCAAAGCAAGGTTGTTGATGAAAACCATACGCGAGAGTCCAATTGCGTCTAGTCCGCTTACCATCTTCTGAATTGCTTCTATGCTCTGTGTGTCGCCCTTCAACGCACACGCCTGGATAAGGCGAGTAACTGATAACTTGGAAGGGGTCTGCTCCAGGTCTAAGGCTGTTTTTAGAGTTGTTAAAGCCGCTGAAATAGAAGAGCAAAAAACAGAATCTTTCTTATCTGACAAATGTTGGCTTTAATGCATACAGAAAACCAGCTTTTAAGTGTAAGCACCAAATGGCTACATAGAAAAGTAATGAATAATTTACTCTAGATTACAGAAAATAGAAAATCTTCATAAGAAATCTTAAAAAGAGAAAACTTATTTGAAAACTCTATCGGTAAGATATTAGAGGCCAGAGACCTTTCTTCTTTATGCCACAGAAAAAATACAAATGTGACAGAGACAGGCTATGTGAACTGCACTTAGGCGCTGACAAGTTCAGAGAAGTATAAATAAGGAAGATTTTTAAAAAGTAAAGAGTTTCCAAAAGTATGTAACTTCTACCTACATTTATACTTTCCCAGATTTTATCAACCCCAAAATTATATGACTATTAAAACTGATATAAATACTTGATATAAATATCACATAATCTATGCTGGGCGTGGCGGCACACGCTTGTAATACCAGTGCTTGGGAGGCTGAGACAGGAGGATCGCACAGGTTCAAAGCCAGCCTCAGCTACTGAGTGAGGCTCTTAGCAACTTAGTGAGACCCTGTTTCTAAATAAAGTATAAAATAGGTCTGGGAGTATAGCCCGGAGGTAGAAAAACCCCTGGGTTCCACCCCTAGTACCACCAAAAAAAAAAAAAAAAAAAAACCAAACACATATTCCAAAGATATCTTTTTTTATGTGTACAGTACTGGGGATTGAACCTACCTCCAAGCTACATCTCCAGCCCTATTTTATTTTTTACTTTGAAACGGGGTCTAAGTTGTGGAGGGCAGCACAGAGTTGCTGAGGCTGGTTGTGAACTTGTAATCCTTTTGTCTCAGCCTACCCTCCCAAGTTACTGGTATTACTAGTGTACACCACCACGGCAGGCTCTGAAGATTTCTTTCTTGAAATGTCTCTTTCTCTCTAGCTCAGCAAGGATCAGACAAACTTGGACATTCAACACTCACACTAACAGATTTAATTAACATGATTAGGCACCTTGCAGCTATTTTCTTGTATTTCATTTTCAAAGAAAACAATGCCCATTCAAATCTGTATGGCTATAGCCAGTGGTGGTACGTGTATTTTTTAAAAAATCAGAATTACAAGTACTTGATTATAAATATGGATTGTTTTTCTAATTTACTGATTTGTTTAAGTACTGTGAAATCCTATATTAAATAGTGATAGTTGGGAGAGAGCAGAAGTAATATTTAGCATAACAATCACCACCACTAAGAAAACTTCATGGCTTCTGAGCAATCAAATCAAAGTAACCTAGACAAAACTTAGACTCTTAAGGCAGCTTTCCCAATAAGAAGAGCTTATTTTCCACAGAAGAATGGGAGAGGGTAATAATTAAACAGTCTATTAAAAACAATACAGTATAAGACAGGCAAATTTAGTCTTTATTGTTGAATAAACTATTATTATTCCAAATCTATAACTATTTTACATCTGTGATTCTTAGGGAAAAAGGTAACAAAATCATGTTCAATAAAATTTTATAAATATACATGTATATACAGAAAATAAGAATGCTTTATACTATCTTAAAAATATAGTCTACAGAAAATAAGCTTGATGCCAGACATGGTGGCACATGACTGTAATCCCAGTACTCAGGAAGCTAAGATAGGAGGATCCCAGGTTCGGAGCTAGCCTCAACTACCTAACTAGTAAGGCCCTCTGCAACTTAGTAAGACCCTGTTTCAAGATAAAGAATAAAAAATAAGGCTGGGGGTATAGCTCAGAAGTAGAATGCCCCTGGGTTCAATCCTCAGGACTGTGCAAAAAAAAAAAAAAAAAAAAAAAAAAGTAAGAAAGAAAACTAGAAAAATGAAAGGAAATAAGCTTGGTTGTATCGTGTTAACTGGTGGTCACAAAGAGATAATCAAGTTAAAATATTCTCAGGCCCTGAGTATACTGTCACTTAGGGAGGACTTTCCCATCATTGTATTAAAATAAAATAAAATACATAATGATGGCAACTTGAATTTATTGAGCACTTACTATATTTGTCAAGAATTTACTACATAGTAGGCACAATACTAAAAAGCTATACTTACAACTACCTTTCAGAGATAATTAATTAATTTTACAGATGAGCTACTGATGCAGAGTTCAAATGTTTTTCTCAAGTCAAACTTATACTGCAACACACCAACCCAAGTCCAACCATCTCCATCTCAGAGGCTGCATATATGGGTACATGAGAGAAAGCAGAGATGAGGAGAAGAGACCATTCTGTGTCTATCCCAAAGGAGCACAAGGCCTTGTGGGCTAAATCATATTCTCACCCAGAACTTGTCATCTTTTCAGCTAATAACTTGAGGGGCACCCAAAATGGCACTCACCCACTTTCTTTCTCCCTGAGTCTTTTTCCATTGTCACTCAATTCAAACATTTATTCAGTTACTCACTAGTCATACTTGAGTATATTGCAAAGGTGCTACAAATTAGGTTTTAATATTCTATAACAGTTTTAAATAAAACTGTAATAGGATTGAACTTTTTTTTTTTTTTTTTGGTACTGCCTTAGATGGAGTTTACTAAAAGAAAGCTGACCCGGGTATGGTGGCACACAGTTGTAACCACAGATTTCGGGAGGCTGAGACCAGGATTGTGTTACATGGACAGCCTCAGCTACTTAGTGAGGTTCTCTGCAACTCAGTGAGACCCTGTTTCAAACTAAAGAATACAAAATAGGGCAGGGGATATAGCCTAAAGGTCGAATGCCCCTGGGTTACATTCCCACACCCGCAAAAAAAAAAAAAAAAAAAAAGGAAAAAAAAAAAAAAAAGAAAGAAAGCTGAAAGAGTGAAGGGCATAAGAATGGCAAGGGGTTTAAAAATCAGAAACTTCCATTGGCCATGGAGGAACATGTGGATATGAGAAAAGGGTCAACACTGTTTCCATCCTTCACAGAGGTTTAACTGTAAGGAAGGTCTGGCTAAGGGGTTGGGGTTGGTTGGCAGTAGGGGAACAGTATGCTCATGACTCCTCATACAAATCCCATTTGAGCTAAAGAGCTGGGAAGGGAGGATGAGAAATGACACCATGTCCTTTCTTGTTGTTTTCATGGGGCACTTAAAATACCAGTCAAGGGTAGCAGTCAAGTTAAACAGGGTTTAACATATTTAGCTCAAATATGAACCCTTGAAATTAAAATTAAAAAGCATTTTGTTTCAGGTCTGGGGGTGCAGCTCACTGATAAAGCACTTGCCAAAAGTACACAAGGCCATGTATTCAATCCCCAGAAAGGCGGCAAAAAAAAAAAAAAAAAAAAAAAAGCTTTGTTCTTCATTCTTATAGAAACATACGCTATTTACAACAATGAGCTTATTTATTTGGGAAATAATTATAATTTCCCAATGCCCTAAAATTGTCATTTCTACATGAAAAACTTAAAAAGTCTATCCTACTGGAAATAAAATGAAAGCTTTTAAATTTTATAACATGCCTACACTATTTAATTAAAACTTAAGGAGCCAGGTGTGGTGTCCCACACTTATAATCCCAGCATTTGGGAGGCTGACAGGAGGATCACATTTTGCGGACAGCCTCAGCTACTCGGTGATGCCCTTTGCAACTCAGTGAGACCCTGTTTGAAAATATAGAATAAAAGTAGGGCTGGGGGGTATAGCTCAGAGGTAGAATGCTACATTCTACCTGGGTTCCATCCCCAGTACCGAAAAAACAAACAAACAAACAAACAAACAAACAAACAAACAACAAAACTTAAGACTATCTAGATGAATATGCTGTGTGGAATGTTGAAGTAAAAATGTTGCAAAATTTCTTGAAAAAAATCACCACTTACAAAATCAGCCCTAATCAATTAAGGTCACAGCTAAAGATCAGTATGCTTAGGTATCATAAGTAATCCCAAAGCTGCACAATTAGACAGCAACTTTCCCCCAGGGATGTTAAATTATTTTACAAACATGCAACTGAGGAATAACACCACTATTACAGTCTGCGGAAGAAATCAGATAACATAATTAACAGCTAGAGAGCTTACCCTTAACAATCCCCTAAGTAGGTTTTTGTTGTATTGGCAAAACTGTATTACTGTATTGATTAAAATTCAAATGGAAAACTTAGCGTGAAACGCTACTTACCTAAATTTAAGAGAGACATCATTGTCCCCCTTGGGAGCTTATTCATAAGACCTCCAGATCCAAATCCACCCCACTGCAACACATAAACAGCCTCTCCCAATCCAATCCTGCCCAAAGTCTTCTCCATATCTTTCTGGTGTCACCCTCTTAACATTTACTCTAACTATTAAAAACTCTAACCTTCAAACAAACATCATATTTTATTGCTGCTCGTATTATGAACTTTTAAAAAAGTATTAGATTAAGTTTAAAAAATCAATATTATAATCATTTGGTGCACAATCCCATACATTTAACACTCAATTTAACTCATTTGCTATCTCAAACACAACCAACACAATATGCAAGAAACAACTGCTGGGAATTGTTTCAGACACTAGAAAGTATGTTAATTTCCAAAGCAAAATGACTTGTGCTGTGAATTTTAACGCACTTGAAAGCCTGTACTTTTTCTCATTCTGGAACACAAATTTTGCATGTCTGAAGAGCTGTGATTCATCTTAAGAAAACCCATCTTGTGTTAAATGGAATGGAAACTGGACTAAGTGGTCAAATGACAAGTACATTCATATTCAAGCTGTATTATAAATGCATGTACAGTAATTTACGTCTCTCAGCTACCACAAAAGGCTCTTGATAAGCAGGTAATTTGCTAAATGGACTCCTTTATCCAAGTATTCGAAGGGCGTTACAAGAAAAATCTGCAGAGGCATTAATGTGACGTAAAGGTCAAGCATTGTGACATACCTTTCAAATAATCCCGCCTAACTTGCGTTATGATGAGGAGGCTGTTGGCAGCATCGTTCAGTGTGAAGCCCTTGATGTGGGTCTCAGCGCTAAAAGAAGCAGACATTTAGAAAGGAATTACTGACATGCTTCTGATACGATAATAAATGGTTGAGCACCAAGGTGAAATTATAAAAACTACTGTTCGTATGTTAAAAATATTGCTGCAAAATATCGACCTGGAGACAGCTTTTGTGTTATCCTGTCAATGGTTATAGAAGGATAATTTTTTTTTGCATTCTGACAGATGACAAAGTTGGAAATGAGCAACAAAAGAAACAAAGTACAAGATTTTTTTAAACAATCGGTTCAGATTCTTGAATGCTGACATATTAGATGACTAAAATAACTGCATGCCCTGCATTGTTCAGCTGTATCCTAAGCTGGATACTTTTTCCTCTTTTTTCTACATTCATCATAATTATAAAATGTAAAACTATTCTTCCAGCAACAAAATGAACACTTACTTTCAGCACTGTATATTTTAAATATAAACTAAAGCATATTACTAACCAACACCATATCATTTGGTTGATTAATTTTCAAATTTCTGTCATGTAGATACATATTGTTCTTAAAAGCTTTTAAATATACTGCAGAACCAAAACCGTTATATTACAACGGACACAAAACCATCTTGTCCTAGCCTTAAAACTGAACGAAAACCCCTCAACTTTTAAAAACTCAAGAGCAAAAAGCAAAACAAACAAACAACAACAAAAACCAAACCAAAACAAAAAACACACAACTGTTTTACTTCTGAAACCTACAGGATTGGGGACAAGGGGGGGGGAGGAGCCAGAACGAAACTCAAAACCTAACTGAATATGACTTCTGTTGGTTACACAGTCTGCACATCTCTTGTGATGAAATTTTAGCATTGCTAATGGCCCCCTGGGTTCATATCCTGATTAGGAAATCTCCACAGGTCAAAAAAAGCAAAGCAATTGCTGCTATTTTCCTTATGGAGTGGTGACCTTGGGGGCAGCCCTGTAGGATACCGATGGGAGCCTCTGTGCCCAGCAGACTGGAGGAAAGCAGGACTACTGCTTAACTATTCTCATCAATCCCAGGAAAATCCTCCAAAGACACCAGGACACGCCCGCCCTCTTAGTCACTTGCAGCCTCTAAGGCTCACCCTTGCAGTCCCTGGACACAGGATTTTCTTATTCCCTGGACCAATCCTCTTAATCCCACCAAAGTACCCACTGCTCAGTTTGACTTTCTCTTTGTCCCATCTGTCAAAGCTCTTAAGTCGACAACACATGCATAAGACTATAAATTACATAAAATAAAGGATTTGCTTTCTCAATCTGTAGCATGATTAAATAAGAATTACATTATTATTAAAAGCTTCTTCATGCCACTATTTTATGTTATAGCATATTTACTTAAGAATATTACTGAAAACTCTAAAACGATAAGGTAACAAAACTTCCCTTTAACAAACAAGTGTAGACTATAAACCTTTAAAAAATCTAAAGTACACATTGTAGCCCGGAGGTAGAAGGGCTTCCAGGAACCCCAGTACCACAAAAAAAAAAAAAAAAACAAAAAACCACATAGCATTCTTTTTTCAACAATCTCTTTCTACCTCAAGAATCTATTTGTTACAAATACTAAAGTGAAGATTAAATATTAGAAAGAAAAAGCATTCTCATATCTACTATGTTATATGGAGAAAAACTGACCAATCACAATCAAAATATATTCCAAACTGGTAAATTGAGAAAAACTATAAAAATTTACCAATAAAGATCTTTGCATTTAGGTCATTCAATCGATACAATAAAGGAAATTTGCTTTTGACTCATAATTTTGATTTTTCCAGAGACTTTTTGTGATGATGGGAAAATTCCTCATCTGTGCTCTCCAATATGCTATATGTCACTACTGAGACAGAGGAACAGAAATAATATAACCTCACTACACCTAACTTTATATAATTTCAATTTAAACAACAACCACATACGGCTGGTAATAGATTGGACAGAACAAAAGTCGAAACTTAAAAATAAATAAATAGCCAGGCGTGGTGGCGCACACTTGTAATCCCCGCACTTGGGAGGCGGAGAACAGGAGGATTGCACAGGTTCGAAGCCGGCCGCGCTGGCTTAAGAGACCCTGTTTCCAAATAAAAATATAAAAAAATAGGTCTGGAAGAGTAGCCCAGAGGTAGAAGGGCTTCCAGGAACCCCAGTACCACACACACAAAATATAAATAAATAAATAAATAAATAATCAACTGTAAAAAAAAAAAAAATCTATCTTAACCAAATGGTACTATAGGGAATATTCCACATTAGACGTTTCAAAGCAATGAATGAACTATTAAGAATTGTTTTTATAACAGTGCATTGGGCATTAGCCAAGTGATGATTTCTATTCCTTTCAATAAGCCTCACTAAGTAGCTGAGGCTGACTTCAAAGCCGTGTGATCCTCCTGTCTCAGCCTCCCAAGCGCTGGGATTACAAGCATGCGCCACCACGCCTGGCTGAAACATTTTTAAAGAAGCCAACTCTCTTCTATTTTTAGTTTTCTTATATTTTAAAGGAAAACTTAGGGTGAACGGTTTTAAGGGAGGGAAAATACTTATTCAAAGAGCAGTAAAGGATATAAATTGTTTTAACTCTGATAATACCAAATGGTAATCTTAGGGAATTGAGGGTCATGTAACAATAGCCCTTCTTTACCCATATCTTCTCCCTGCTGGCTTTTTATTTCATTCTTTCTAGAAATAATGCTAAATCTATCACTGGATTTTCTGGGCTCTCAGCAATTTAGTGAGACCCTGTTTCCAAATAAATGAAATAGGTCTGGGAGTATAACCCAGAGGTAGAAAAGCCTGTGGGTTCCACCCCAAGTACCACCAAAAAAACGAAAAGAATAAAGAAAAAAGTTTCAAGGCAGCTGTTACTGTTCAAAGTTTCATGGCTTGTAGAGCATATTAAATAGCCTTGTCAATAAAACTGAAGAAAAATCACTAGAAGTCAAGTGCATCTGTAACACACTAAGAGTCAGCAAAGAAAAAGATGGCAATTTTTAAGTTCATTGTCTGCTTTTAGGATTGAGTAAGTGGCACAATCTAGTTATAACAGCTGTTCTTCATGGACTGAGAAAAAAGGGGTCACAATATGAGGAATTAATTAACTATTATATATATAATATATATATATATTATATATATAATTTAATCAGATTTAACTCAATTTACTATTCTACATGGATGCAATATTTTATTGGTTCAAAGGAAAGGACATGTATCCGATCCCCATGATGACCTGAGGCTTCATACCTCCAATTCTCTTGGGCCCACACAACCACGTGGGGAAGGAAGATATAGAATAATCCTGGTACAATAACATGGCTAAGCCGGGCGTGGTGGCGCACGCTTGTAATACCCGCGGCTTGGGAGGCGGAGACAGGAGGATCGCGCAGGTTCGAAGCCAGCCGTGCTGGCTTAAGAGACCCTGTTTCCAAATAAAAATATAGAATAGGTCTGGGAGTGTAGCCCGGATGTAGAAGGGCTTCCAGAAACCCCAAATACCACCCCCCCCAAAAAAAAGGCTAAAATAAAAGTGCTTTCAAGTGTGCAGAAATTCTTATTTGTGGGACCTAAATAGTCAAACTCGAAAGCAAAGAGTAAAACTGAGCATAGTAGCACACATCTGTAACCCCAGTACTTGGGAGGCTGATCCCTGGAACTTGAGACTGCAAATTTGATTCCAACCTTGGCAACTTAGTGAAAATCTGTTTCAAAATAAAAAGAGCTGGGAGTGGAGCTCAATGGTAGAAGAGGGAAAATGGAGAGATGATAAAAATTACCAAATTTGTTGTGCAAGATAAGACATAGTGCCTATATAGCTAACAATACTACACTGCATGCTTAAAGTTGCTAAAAGGGTACATAATCTGTATTTTTACATATACACACACGACTCAATAACAAAAATAATAAAAGTGGGAGAAAACTTTGGGAGGTGATGGAGATTTTTATGGCCTTGACAGTTGGCAGTGATTTGATTCATGAGTATATAATCATCCTTATCCCCAAACACATTCTCATAGTGTATGTGTGTGTGAAATAAAAGGGTTATGCTTATAACTCTCTTCTAGGTCAGTGTCTTTCAAATTTGTTAGATAAAGACTCAAGGTGGAACTACAGAAAGAACTGTCTCAACCTAGTTCTGGGTAGATACACACACACACACACACACACACACACACACACACACACACACCCCACAATCCTGCATCAGTGAATGAGAGGCACACAAACTCCATCAACTTTCATTTTCTAGTTTCAACTTATGACGGTTTTCTGTTTTGAGTATGTCTTAGAACATACTTAAATGTAAAATGTTAGTACAATTCACCATGAAGGGTATGTCATCAAGATGTTCAATACATAATTATCAAATCACCTGTAGTGTTTAGTAAAACACATATTACCCAGTCCTGCAACAGATTAGTTGTATTGTTGTGTGGGCTATGAGGAGTCCTTTAATGCTGCCAGAATGAGGACCACTGTTCTAGAACTAGCCCAATAAAAATATTTAAATCTGTACTTTTGAGAGCAACTTCAAGATTAAATGGCTTAATTTTTTAAAGTTTCCTTCTTTGCTTTTATTGCCTTATGTAATCATACCTAATTCTCACCACAAAACGTTCCTCTCTTTTTTCTGACTTCTTATCTTTTCAAATCACTGTTGTTTCGCTGCCTGTGAACCTGCTATTCTCCTGTCTCAGCCTCCCCAGTCTGGGATTACAAGGGTATGTCACCAAGACTGGCCAAGAGGAATTTTAGAAGACCCTTGACCTTAGTGGTTACTAAGAAATATTGCAGAATACTGTTAATTGCAAAATTTCCAAGTCACTATTTGAGGGTATATCAAGTATTCTAGAGTTACATAATTTAATTAGCAATGAAATAAACACAAATGAGACACAAAGCACATTAAATACCTGAACAGTCCTAGTGTGACTATATCAAAACATAAATGACTCAAGAACTCCCCACTACATTTACACATAGTCAAGTAGTCATATATAACCCATTTTCCAAAACACACTAGAATATAAACAGTAAATATTATTGCTATGATGCATAACTTTAATAAATAGTATTAACACCAAGTTTTCTAGTGATTTGAAAGAATGGTAAGCATCAATTTTCTATTCAGGATTCTTTTCTTTTTTTTTTGGGTGGTATTGGGCATGGAATCCAGAGGCTTTTTACCTCCGGGCCATAATCCTAGACCTATTTTTTAATATTTTATTTGGAAACAGGGTCTCACTAAGTTGCTGAGAGCCTCACTAAGTAGCTGAGGCTGGCTTCGAACCTGTGCAATCCTCCTGTATCAACCTCCCAAGTGCGGAGATTACAAGCATGCACCACCATGCCAGGCAATAATATTCAGGATTCTAATATTCTTTTTTTTTTTTTTTTTTGGTGGTACTGGGGGTGGAACCCAGGGACTTTTTACCTCCGGGCTATACTCCCAGACCTATTTTACATTTTATTTTGAAACAGGGTCTCACTAGTTGCTGAGAGCCTCACTAAGTAGCTGAGGCTGGCTTTGAACCTGTGCGATCCTCCTGTCTCAGCCTCCCAAGTGCGGGGATTACAAGCGTGCACCACCACGCCCGGCAGGATTCTAATATTCTAAAAGTGCTATGATTTAAAATTTTGTCAGAAAAAAATTAGCTGACATAGATTACTTCAGAATCCACTGTATATGAGGAAAAGATTGATCTGTCCTGTTGAAAAGAAAGCTACTAATCCATGAACAGAACAGGTCTTGAACTCTTCAAGAGTCATATAGAAAACACACCAACAAAAAACTTTTAACTGGGCGTGGTGGTGCATGCTTGTAATCACAGCATTTGGGAGGCTGATATGGGAGAATCACAGCTCACAGAGAGCCTCAGTTACTATTAATGAAGCTCTTTGCAACTCAGTAAAACCTTGTTTCAAAATAAAAAAATAAAACGGGGCATGGTGGTGCATGCTTGTAATCCCAGCACTTGGGAAGCTGAGACAGGAGGATCGCAGAGGTTCAAAGCCAGCCTCAGCTACTTGGGTGAGGCTCTCAGCAACTTAGTGAGACCCTGTTTCCAAATAAAGTATAAAATAGGTCTGGGAGTATAGCCCGAAAGTAGAAAAGCCCTGGGTTCTACCCCAAGCACCACACACACACACACACACACACACACATAAATTAAAAAAAAAAAATCGGGCTGAGGATGTAGCTCTGAGGTAAAATGGCCCTGGGTTCAATCCCCAGCACACCACACACACACATAATCTAGGGGATGAGCCTAAGAGATAAAACCATTACCGAAGAGGTTTCTTTAAAAAAAACAAACCAAAAAATACTAAGGAAGGAGAAAGAGCAATGGCATAAAAAAATCTGTTAAGTATATTTTCTTAATTTCATGTAATACTGTGTATTTGTCATGTGAAGGAAAGTCAGAGGCTGAGAAGTAGCCTGTGTTTCCCAGGGATCCAACCTGCCCTTTCCAGCCCTTGGCATCATCACTGTGTCAGGCCACACCCACCAAAACAGGCACAAGGGTTTAATTGCTGAACAAGAAATAGAACTTAATAAAAATTACTGCACATGAATATCTAAAACAAACTGCACGTATAAAAAGTAAATAAAATGTTTACTATATATACTGTTCAGAGCTAGGAATGGTTAAGTTTTTTATAGATTAAAAAACCCATAACATGAGTTAACCTTCCTACGATTTTTATGGATATTTGAAGCTAACAAAGCAATTATAGCACATGAAAAAAAAAGAAAAAAGAAAAAAAAAAAAAAAAAAAAAAGCTTAGGCCAGGTATGGTGGTGCACGCTTGTAATCCCAGTACGTGAGTGGCTGAGACAGAAGGATCGAATGTTTGCGGCCAGCCTCAGCTACTTAGTAATGCCCTCTGCAACTTAGTGAGACCCTGTTTCAAAATAAAGAATAAAAAAAGCCAGACATGTTGGCACATGCTTGTAATTACAGCATTTGGGAGGCCAAGACAGGAGGATCATGATTTGTGGACAGCCCCAGCTACTACTTAGTGAGGCTCTTTGCAACTCAGTGAGACCTTGTTTCAAAATAAAGAATAACAAATAGGGCTGGGTGTAGCTCACAGGTAGAATGTCCCTGGGTTACATCCTCAGTCCCACAAACAAAACAAAACAAAACACAAAAAAACCCCACAAATTAATAGTACACAATATTTTTTTTTGAAGAGAAAGTATTTAACAATGGAATAATACTTACAAATTTTTCACTTGCATTGCTTGTGTGAAATTATCCTTTGACAAGAGTAATGTTATAAGAGTGCTGTAAGTTTTACTGTTAAACACAATGTTTTGCCTTTGTGCTTGCAGGAAAATACTGTATGCATCTATGAGAGAAAAAGAAACAACAAAATGAGATTACATCCTGAAATGGCAAAAGAAGAGAAAGAACCCCCAACCAATGCCTTAGGACCATATATTTTTGTTTCTTTTAAAATATCCATCTACCATTACAATTCTCCAGAAATATATGCCAACAAAAAAAGTAGATGATGTCATTCTTTAAATCTTTTTTACAAATTACAGTTTGGGAAACTATTTCATTGAGATGGATGATACCTGAAAGGGTTTCCTTTTAAAATTATTTTTATGCTAGCTTTCTAGTCAATAAATTATATTCATGCCAATAAAAATGAGAATTGGCTCTTCTGAATTTATCAAAAGATGATGCCAGTTTCAAAATAAATTGCAAAATGTGTGTTAATGTCCAAATAAACCAGAGGTATAATTTAGATTGAAGGGTGCAAAAGATTCATTTTAAAGCAATCTTTAATCTATAAGTGGGTGGTTACAATGGTTAATATTTCAGCACAACAGCATTAAAATGAATATAGCCTATAATTCTAAAATTAGGAGATCAAATTATTTGGCTACGACAGGACTTATACAAAAACATACAATTTTCAAATATACAGATACCTAACAAGTAAACTAGGCAACATTTGTTTGACTGATTAACAGTTTTATTTCACTTGTTCACAATAACTGTCAGTGAATGAAAAGATGTTACCAAAAGAGAAGTAAGTACACTTTTCAGTCACTTACTTTTCTGAAATAAAATTGCCTGGCTATAAACAGTCAACTGAAACTACAATCCACTCTCTTGTGTGTATAAACACATCACAATAGAGTATAACTAAACTATCACGTACAGCCTTCTATGATCATAAGGCTCAATGTAAAGAAAAGCAGAGCACGTAAGCTAGAAATGGATATGTCATTAATGTTGAGAAAAACGGTTTACACTACTTGAGAGATTCTTTAACAGGCGAAAATGTATATGCTTGTATGTATAAGTTAGGGTAGTTTGCATTATTTTCACAAATAAAGTGAAGTGGCAATGCCAAAGACTTCATTTATCCCTTCAAGTTAAATTGGGAGAAAGAAGATACATAAGGCATGGTAATATTTTCATTTGCATCCTAATTAAGGAGTATAGTTTGGGAGAGTAAAAGTAGCTGTAGTACAAGTTAATGATTTTAAATAAGCCCTCCTAGTCCCTCCTAGTCACTGAATTACCAAGAGCCTTGCACCAGATTTCTGTCTGTAAACACCTATATGTGCTAGAGTACTGGCAAAAAGTAGAAAATAAAAGCACAGACAAACAAGAAGGAATTCTATTATTATTTACTGACTACTCCAACAGACAGACTCTGTGTCTCTTCAGTGGATTTTACTTTCTGAAATGTGAGAAAATGAATTCATGAATGAAGTATCATTTGAATACCAGTATCAACCCATCACAACTTAAGGGCAAAGTTTTATTTACTTGTTAAGTCAAAGTATACCTTTACTAAATAAGCTACTTTATATCACAAGACACAACAGGACTGTAAAACAATCTGTCATTCAGAACACAATGCATGTATTTTCCTTTTTAAAAAAGGAGGCCAAGATGTAATACTTAAAAATCATGTAATAGTTTATTACATGATCTTAAATAAGCCCTCCTAGTCCCTCCTAGTCACTGAATTACCAAGAGCCTTGCACCAGATTTCTGTCTGTAAACACGTATATGTGCTTACATATTTTAAGCACATATAGGTGCTTAATAAGTTGAATAATCATATGTAAGGATTATCTGAATATTTAAATTAAAAAAAAAAATTAGAAAATCTTTTGTTTTCTCAAATTGTGGTCTTTCCAATGTGTGGCTGTACTTATTACTGTCCATTAGCATGTGGGGTGTGTGTGTGTGTGTGTATGTTTTGTACCAGGGATTGAATTCAGAGCCATTTTACCTCCCAACTACACCCCCAGCCCTATTTTACATTTTATCTTGAACAGGGTCTCACTAAGTTGCTGAGGCTGGCCTCGAACCTATGATTCTCCTGGTTCAGCCTACCAAGGACTGGAATTACAGTCATGCACCACACCAGGCTCAATAGCATTTTTTTTTGTAAGATAGCAATAAATGCACCCAAACCATCCACTACTACTTGGTTTCTGGTATGACAATCACATCTTTTTCCCTCCCTCCCTCCCTTTGCAGTACTAGGGTTGGAACACAGGAGCATTCTAACTCCAAGATACATCCCATCCCTATTTTTTATTTGAAAACAGGGTCTTACTGAGTCACAAAGGGATATCATTAACTAGTAGCTCAGGCTGTCCACAAACTACAATCCTCCTGTCTCAGTCTCCCGAATCCTGTGATTACAAGAGTGTGCCACACTTAGCTTTGTTTTGATTTTTTGTGGTAATGGGGGTTGAGCCTAGGGGAGCTTTACCAATGAGCTGTATCCTCAGCCCTATTTTATTTTTTATTTTTAAACAGGGCTTCACTAAATGGCTGAGACTGGCCTCAAACCTGTGAGCCTCCTGTTTCAGCCTTCCAAGAACTGGGGTCACAGGCACACCTCTACCATGCCCAGGCAAAATACACCTTTACGAGCTATGAGAAAAATACTAATATAAGCATTAAAGTCTCAAAGTATTTATTATTAAACATCTGAATTTTGAAAAATACAAATAGTAAAAACTGATTTATAGAAAATATCAATTAGATACATGACTGCATTATATTCTATCATTTAGTTAACTATTTAAGTGTTTTCAATAAAAGCAATTTTAAAACGGCTGTATATGAAGTTTCAGAATCTCTAAACAAAAACTTATTTTAGTCAAATAAAAATTTCACCAAAATATTTACATAGCATTGACAATAGTTAATTTTGTATTTAGTTTAATAGACACATGTGAAAGACTCAAGGATGTGCAGCAAAAGGAAATGACTCAGGAAGAATAAAAAATTATATTCTAGATAATTAAGAAAGCACAGAATTTGGTTTTCTTACTTCATACATTTTGTGTTTTCACAAAATCCTAGTTAAGGAAATTAAATATTCCATAACTTTCTAAATTAATTCCTTTCAAATGAATAGAGGCCTATATTGTCAATACTAAGATGCAAAAAATAAAAAATAAATCCCCAACACAAAAAACAAACCTACGATATTTATATTGATTTTTATAATAGATTATTATAAAGCACATTTGAAATCTACCTAAAAAGCAAAAAAAAAATTAGTTCATTCTATGGAAAAAATAAATAAAAATAAGAGAATTAGCTGGGTATGGCTGTATATGCCTATAATCCCAGTACTTGGAAATCTGAGAGGAGGATCACAAGTTCATAGCCAGCCTCAAGAATTTAGGAAGGCCCTCCAGAACTTAGTGAGACCCTGTTTCATTATTTTTTTCAAATTAAAAATAAATAAACAAATAAATAGGGCTGGGGGTGTAGCTCAGAAGAATGACCCTGGGTTCAATTCAATCCCCAGTACCACAAAAAGGGGAGGGGGAGCAAAAGAAATATATAGTTTGGTTGATTCAGGAAGGGCATAAGGAAGTCTAAATAAACACAGAGAACTCAATCTGTAAGCTCTATCACATTATTTAAAATAGTCATAATAGAAGCAGAGATGTCTTCAGGAAAGTTTTGTAATAGAGAAAGAAGAAAAAAACAAGATAAAGGACTCCAACCATGAGAGTGTTTAATTACTTTAATATACAGTAATATGGTAGTTATTAATAACCCTAAGCATTTTTGCTAAAAAAAAAAAAAATTTCAGTAAGGGACTATTACATAGTCTAGTGACATCACAGCCATCTTAGTTTGTATGAGTACACTTATGATGTTTACCCAAGGGTGAAATCAATGTCACATTTCTCAGACATACCTATGTTAGGGGACACATGACTATACTTTCTGATAAAAAATGTTAATGATAGCTTTTATTTAAAAAGTTCAAACCTACAGAAAAGTATAACAAAATAGTATTATAAATCTTACCTTTCATATACCTATCCTCTCTCTACATCTAATAATTATTAGTAGTATTTGGCCATATTTCCTTTGTTTTTTATGGCTTAAAAACTTAAAGAGATTCAGAAATCTTCATTTTTAATACCTCAATAGTTTAAAGTATAAAATAAATATGTAAAATTTTAGATTTATCTCTCACCTTGTGCATCTCTATTTCCCTGGGCTTTGACTATATAATGCTATTAGAAACAAGATCCCAGTGGGCGTGTTTACCTCTGGTCTTCTTCCTTCGGCAGATGTTCAACAAATCTTTCTCCATATCAGTTTCTACAGATGAGGGTGGTAAAGAATTCTGGAAATGTTTATCATCTTCATACCACAACTTTAAGAAAAAATTGTTGAGTAAAACAAAAACAGGTAAACACAGTGATCTTTTCACCATAAAATGGATTACTTTAGAACAATAAAGTCTATCATACTTAATCTAAGATCAAATTACCTCAGGGACATCAAATGGAACTTCCTGATTACTGTTTCTAAGGATTTCTGCTAATAATCGTAATGTCTTCTCACGAGGAATAACATTTTCTTCTTGCATTTTATTCCAGACAGCATCAGCTCTTTGCCAGTCACCATTTATTTCTGTCAAATTTGATGAAGTAGAAATTAAGAAAGATAATAAATGGAATCCATGAAAAATTTAGAACATTTTCTTATTTGATGTTGCAGGAAGCATTATCCCAAATGGTGCCTTCAAGGAAAAAACCAATATTATCTGTGGCCTAAAATTGGGAGGAAACATTTCTTCTACCTTTATATCTTTTGAATTATAAACTTAAGAAATGAATACCTACTTGTGGAAAAATAATAAAAATGCAAACTCTCCAACACTTTTATTTAACCTTGAAAACCAAGGTGATGAAAAGATGTGGGTTTCTTTCTTTTTTAAAGCTGGGGACTAAACTGTGGGTTTGTATCACATTAGGCAAGCACTCTATCATGAGCTACATCCTCAGTCCAAATAGTTTGTATTTTAAAAGTATCTGAAGCCAGGTGTGGTGATACACACTTGTAATCCCAGTACTTGGGGGGCTGAGACAGGAGGATCGCAAGTTTGCAGCCAGTCTCAGCTACTTAGGACCTTCACAACTTAGTGAGATCCTGTTTCAAAATAAAGATAGTAAGGCCATCTGAAACTTAAGTCAGACCTTGTTTCAAAATAAAGAATAAAAAATAGGGCTGGGGGTGTAGCTCAGAGGTAGAATGCCCCTGAGTTCCAACCCCAGTACTGCAAAAACACTCTAAAGGGGTATGTCAGATAACAGAGGAGACTATAGGAAGGGGTTTCCACTGGCCAAACATAAAAAAATTTGAACACCAAAAAGAATAGTGACTAAAACAGATTAAGACACAAATTTAGCCTTACAAATACACTAATTCATTAAGAAAAACACTTTGGAGGTTTCAAGAATAGCACTTAAAAAGAAAGTCACAGAATACAAAGTAGGAGACAAAAATAAAGAGTATAAAATAATCCCAATATAATATAATTAAAACTATGGATGAATATGTAAAGAATAAATGAATATAAATATAGAGATAGAAAATTGGGAGGATGGAAAACTGACAACTTTCTCTGAGGCCAGGAATTTGGAGGTTGGAGTAGACACAATAAAGTTTTCGTTTTTAGCTAGTATACTCTTTTTACTCATTTTACTAGTTTTACTCATTTTACTAGTGTTCTAATGGAGGGGGAAAAGACCACACAGTGTGAAAAGAAATGTCAATGGTTATATTTACTTGGAAAAAAAAATAACATATAAGCCCGGACATAGAGGCATACACTTGTAATCCCAGCGTTCGGTGGGAGGCGGAGGGGAGGCTGAGACAGGAGGATCACACAGGTTCTAAGCCAGCCTCAGCTACTCAGTGAAGCTGTCAGCAACTTAGTGAGACCCTGTTTCCAAATAAAATAGAAAATAGGTCTGGGAGTATAGCCCAGAGGTAGAAAAGCCCCTGGGTTCTACCCTCAGTACAAGAAAGGAAGGAAAGAAAGGAAGGAAATATAAATAACTCTTCTGGTAGAATATACGCTTTTTTTTCTTTTCTTTTGGTGGTACTGGGGTTCCTGGAAGCCCTTCTACCTCCAGGCTACACTCCCAGACCTATTTTATACTTTTTATTTGGAAACAGGGTCTCTTAAGCCAGGGGGGCTGGCTTCGAACCTGCGCAACCCTCCTGTCTCCGCCTCCCAAGCGCGGGAATTACAAGCATGCACAACCACGCCCGGCTGACAATGTATATTTTTAAAAAATAGATTAATAGAGGGAGACAGTGTGTTTAAGGCACTCCAACACTTGGAACTCAACCAGAAGGAAGACTGCTTTTTGGCAAGAGAAGAAAAGTAGCCAGAACTCAACAAAACGATGACAGTCAAAACATGGTAGAATTAAAGGTAGCAGAGAGATCAAAGGCCCGAAAAGAGCTCAGGACGTCCTTCCTGGTAAGAAGAGAATGGAGGTCGCACCATCATGCCAACAGCCATCACCAATGGATGCTCCCATAGACCAACTCCCAGCAAAGAAGCAGAATCTTGTTGATCCAATCACTACAGACCTTCATCAAAAGCAGTTGAAAATTTCTCCCCATGCTTAACAAAGACCTGACTACCCAGACAGCTGAGCTAGATCCTATGCCTGCAGCTGAAATCTTCTTTGACTACAGGGACCTGAGTGGGAGATCATGAGTTAACAACCTTCCCAGTGAGAGACTGCCCTGTGTGCCCACAGGGACTTGCATAAAAGAGACTTGCCTCATACAGTCTGTGGGTTTTCAAACCACCCCTGTGGAGGTGGGAGTAGGGGCTACAGTTGGACACAGGAGAAATGGGAATTAGCAGACAGCCCCTAAGACATTCAGGAAGAAAGGATCTAGAGTTAGTAGTTTGCCACATTCTTGTAGGGGCTACAGTAATTACCACAGGACAGACAGCTGTGGTGTCTGTGGGGTGAAATAACTCATTCTACTGAGTTACAGGTTTAGAAAGCTACACATTCCTGTTTGGTCATATTTGAGCTTTACAAGCACCAAGGCCAGATACAAACAAGGTCTCACATAATCTTAGGTGCCAAGATCAGCACTGGTGGCCCTCGGGCTAAATAACTAAGCCACCCAAGCCCCAGGCTCAGAATGGTACAGCCTCTCCCTGGCAGAGTTTGGGCCCTGAAATGAGGAGGGCAGGAGCCAGCAGGAGTTTATGTGATCACAGGTAGAGGCTAGGAACTCAACACTATTTCCACCAGCAGAGTTTGTGCCTAGTATGCCTGCACACCAGTGACTGGCAGTGGTCTACATAATTGTAACCAGCAGATTAGTGGTGGTATCCCTGGGCCATCCATGCTCAGCGAGCTAAACCATAAGGGTGGAACACAGCAATTTCTGGTGCTGCAGGGGTTAAGCACCAGAGGTCAGTGCTCTGCAGTTTCATGGATTCACAATCAGAAGAGGAGTGGTGGTGCCTGTGGGTTATTAAATTCCAACCGGCAGGCTGCAGGTTCTGAAGAGAACATCATAATTTCTGGCCAGTTTGGGCCTCTTGTGCATGGTGGTCTGTAGCCAATCAGAGACTCTGGTTTGCCTGCAATAAGAACTGTATCTTGTTAAAGAGGCTCAGGGGGACAAACTCAAAAGTTTGATTATATGAGGTAGATTTGTAGAGGCCAATATATATACCCCCATCAGAAACCTTATTATAAAAGGATAACAGACACAGGATTCACACACAAAGCGGAAGTAGATGCCTAGACAACAGAAATACAACCCTGAGAACTCAAAAAACATGAGAACAGCAAGTAAAGAATAAACTACCACAAATCAACAACAAGGAGATCGAACATGCCAAAAAAGATATCTAATTTTGATCTTCAATATGATCAAAGGCCTCAAAGAAAGTGTATAGAAAATGAACAAGCATATCAATAGAGAAATTATTGAGGCTATTATGTAAGAACCAAAGAGGCTTTGAGCAAAGTGAAGGAGTCAATAAATGAATTAAAGACCATCATAGAAACCACCTCTAGAAAGTTAGACCACATGGAAAACAGAGTTATTACTCCTAGAAGACAATTCATTCAAAACTGAAGACACAGTCAACAATATAGAGAAGACAATACAACAGAATCTGAACATCAAAAAATTATGGAATAATAAGAAACAACCTAACATATGGATAATAGGCACTGAGGAAGGTCTATAAGCACAAACCAAGGGTATCAGAAACCTCTTCAGAGAAATATCAGAGAATTATTCAAACACAGAAAGAGATATGAACATCCATGTACAGAAGATATTCAGAACATCAACAAGACAGTATCAAAGGACTTCCCCACAGAGGCTTTACCACTCCTTGGTATCTTCTCAAAGGAAATGAAATCAGAAAACTACAGTAATATATGCATACCCATATGACAGCACAATTCACAATACTTACAATTCGCACAAAAATGGAAGAACCTGGAGAACATTATGTAAGTGAGATTAGCCAGTTACAGAAAGGCAAGGGTCATGTTTTCTCTGGGAGACCAGAGGGAGTCTAGATAATGAAAAGAGAAACCTCAGTGGAGCCAAGGGGACATGGTCTAAAGGGGAGGAGGAAGAGTGAGGATCGATGAAGGAATTCTCTACCTTGACTTTGTGTGCATATGTGAAAATAGCAATGTCAATCTTAGTACTTTGTATGAAGAAGGGAGGGATGGGAGGGAGCCAGAGCAGGGTCTCATGAAGTGCTAAGTGCATGTATATCACTGTAAACATGATTTACATTATGATCCGAGACTATAATGAACCAATAAAAGTTTATGTATAAAAAACTAAAAAATTAAAATAGATTAAAATAGTTATTAATACAAAATTACAAATGCAAGGTGGCTTTATTTTTGGATAGGGTACTTTACATATTCAAAGAAGAAACTAATCTTTATATATGTGAAGAAAAAAATTTAGGTGACAATATTGTCATTTATAGATAACAGAACATCCCTTATACAAGAAAAAGATTTATTTCATTCATGTAATGTTTGATATACTTTCTAGGAACTAATTTTATAAGACTGTCACTGGGAAATGTCAAAATATATTGTTAAGGTTAGAACTAAAGTTTGAATTATGAGATTCTTTCAACAGATCATAGATGAATATACTACATAAATCAATAAAAAATGAAAGCAGTTATAGAATAGCTAATTTTTAAAGGTATGAAAAGACAACACAATTCCATGAATTGTTATCATAGTGTGATAAACCACCATACGGCATATATTCGTTTTGTGCATGTTTCTGCAATATGTTATCGTTCACAACAAAATGGGGTATATATTAATGTATGAAAGGTACTATTTAAAGATAAACAAAAGCCAGGGGCAATGCCACACACTTGTAATCTCAGTACTTGGGAAGCTGAAAAAGGAGTATCGCAGGTTCAAGGACAGCTTCAGCAATTACTGAGGTTTTCATTAACCCAGTGAGATCCTGTTTCCAAACAAGAAATAAAATCAGGCTGGGTGTGTAGCTCAAAGCTGGGTTTAAAAACCCAGTACCACAAAATACACACACACACACACACACACACACACACACACACACACACACACACTGGAGCCTCAGATGTCCAGTGCTTGAAGCCAGGCTCAACAACTTAATAACACCTTCTTATAAAATAAAAAATAAAATAGGGCTGGGGTTGTGGCTCAGAGGTAAAATGAGTTCAATTCCCAGGACTTTAAAAATGAAGGAAAGTTATTTTTAAAACAAATACATCTAAATAACTATCCATTCCCATTCAAAAGCTATAATCATATCATAAAAAATAATAGCTTTTAAAAAATTCCTATAAGTTTAACAAATTATTTTATCAGAAATCCACAATTTCAAAAAAATTATATCCAGGTAACATAATTAAAGTAGCAATCCAAGTCAGAGGGCAAAATGGAAGAGAGGCTGCAAAAGAGATTTGCTTGCTTTTTCTTCAGAAAGTAAAAGATTTAGAACTATTACAACCAGATTATCTCTTAAGAGTACTAAAGAAGGTGGGAACCATAAAAATGGGATTAAAAATAGGAAAATATACTTCCCCATGAGAACTCCTAAAAGGGTAACCACACCCTGTCGAGCTCCTTAGTCTACTGGCTCAAACACAGATCAAGAAGAAATTGGAGGCAAGAGTTCAACAGAACAGATGGGGAGATAAAGGAGACTAAAATTATCCCTCAGAGATTGCCTATCCCTACAGGAAATTTTAAGATGAACTGAAAAAGATTTCTGAGTGTCTGACTACCCCTTGGCCTGCCCATTTAGCAAATCATCTCACACATGCTCACAGCTGTTCCAACACTGCTTTTTCTATAGAGTGTCTAGTTTAGTGCCTTCTGCAGTGCCTAGTTTAGTGGCTGGCATTCCAAGTGCTTCACAGATACTTTCCTTATAATTTACATAGTATCACATGACTATTTTAAATGATGTTATATTTGGGTATAATAATTCACTATTTTTAAAAGTCTACATAAATTTAGATGTTTAAACATGAAATAGTTTTTCAAAAGAAAGGAATAAAAAGTCAGGCGTGGCAGTTCATGTCTGTAATCCCAGTACTTAGGCTGAGACAGGAGGATGGCAGGTTCTAAACTAGGGAGATCTTAAACAACTTAGTGAGACACAGTTTCAAAAAAATAAAACACTGAGAACAGAAGATCACAGTTTGCGGACAGTCTCAGCTACTTAGTGAGGCCCTCTGCAACTCAGTGAAACCCGGTTTCAAAATAAAGAATAAAAAGTAGGGCAGGGGGTATAGCTCAGAAGTAGAATGCCCCTGGATTCCATCCCCAGACCTGCAAAACACACACACACACACACACACACACACACACACACACACACACACACAACTGTGTAGTTTGGAAGTAGAATGCCCTTGAGTTCAATCCCTAGTACCAAGAACAAAAAAAAGTGGAGGGGGGAGAAAAAGTGGTAGAAAATTTGGAGAATTAGAACCCAATACAGGTTATAATCTACCACTTAAAGATTAAATGCCTAAACACAGACTTTTAATTTTATACATTCAGTTACCTTACATTGCGTGGGAAGATTTTATCATCATTTGAGCCAAACTTTTAAGAATTACACTGTGAGGTTCGTACTTTAATGCAACCAAATATGACATGTATATCTAATTACTAGAGATGGAACTCATGGGCATTCTACTACTGAAACAAACCTCCAGCTTTTTAAAATTTTGGGATACAGATTCCATAAATTGCTCAGGTTACACTCAAACTTGGGATCTTACTGCCTCTCTAGTTGCTGGGATTACAAGTCTAAGCCACAGTACCATCAAGATTCAAAACAAAGGTTCTAATAATAATAGACTCAAGTTCAAAAAGATAAATTAATCAACTTTCTTATTGTTTATGTTTAGTGAAGTAAAATTTGACAAAAGAAAAGAATAAATCTAGATGTTTTCTATAAAATATGTTGGGAAAGCCGGGCGTGGTGGCGCACGCTTGTAATCCCCGCGTTTGGGAGGTGGAGACAGGAGGATCACGCGGGTTCGAAGTCAGCCGCGCTGGCTTGAGACCCTGTTTCCAAATAAAGATATAAAATAGGTCTTGGAGTGTAGCCCGGAGGTAGAAGGGCTTCCAGGAACCCCAGTACCACCAAAAAAAAAAAAAAGAAAAAAAAAAAAAAAAGGGAAGTACCACTATCTTAACTCTTATTCCTCTTTATCCAAATATCCTGTAAAAGAATCTAAAACTAACAGACATATATACGGGCATAAATATACTAGAGCAGTATTTGATAAGAAAAGTCAAAAGCTTCAGAAATTTCAATCCCTCTTTAATAGAAATACTAGAAATTCAGCCATAAATAAACAAACAAGAATGTGAACAAAGATATAGGTACAAACATGAATAACTTGGTGGTTTATAATGTGAAAATAAAAATCTATTCACATGCCCAGCAACCAGAGAATGACTGAGTAAATTCTAGTGCATGCACTTTATATCAGGTGACTAAATGGAAAAAAATGCCTATTATAATTAAATAAAAATTTAATATCATATTAAAGAAACTGTGTAGCAATGGGTATGTATATAGATATGTATCCTTCTGCAAAAATATCTATACCAGTGAATGTTGATTGTTATTTATAGAAGTAACTGTTAAATCTACTTCAGGATATAAATAAAAAGAAGTGAGCCTGATATGGTGGCATACACTTGTAATCCCAGCATTTGGGAAGCTGAGACAGGAGGACCATGGTTCGTGGATAGCTTCAGTTACTTAAGTGAGGTCCTTGGCAACTCAGTGAGACCCTGTTGCAAAAGAAAGAATAAAAAAATAGGGCTGGAGGTGTGTGTAGCTTGGAGGTAGAATGCCCCTGGGTTCCATCCCTAGTACCATAAAAAACAAACAAAAACTCCTCAAAAATTCCTATTAAATTCTGTGGCTCTAATGAAATTTTTTCCTTTTTTGTCCATTTTAGTTTGAAAATCTTAATTGGCTTTTATTTCCCATTATGGAATCAAGTGACACTTCAATGTATAAAACAGATTAATGGAAATTTGATGAAATGAGCAGAGAAAGCTGGCTTTATAGACAAAGACTAAAGAAAGCAATTAAAAGCAGACAGGTTGTTTCAAAAGTAGCTTTTCTTTCTTTTTCTCTTTTTTGATGGTACCGGGGGTTCCTGGAAACCCTTCTACCTCTGGGCTACACTCCCAGACCAATTTTATATTTTTTAATTTGGAAACAGTCTCTTAAGCCAGCGAGGCTGGCTTCGAACCAGCGTGATCCTCCTATCTCCGCCTCCCAAGTGCAGGGATTATAAGCGTGTGCCACCACGCCTGGCAAAAGTAGCTTTTCTTGTAAAGGTTAAAGTATAGGAGACTTTCTTATTATGCCAGCTAAAACTGGCCTGTGTGGTAATTTGGCTATTCTGTATTTCCTGGTTTCTTGGGAGGTCAGATAAACAATTTAGTTTTGGTTTGGCAGTGGTAAAACTTCAGAAGGAGCAAGTCCATTTTTTTTGTAACTCCACTTTGATTGGTCTGTTGGGCCTGGTGCAGGAGGAGCACAGACAGTCCCAACCAGTGGCCTCCTATGAATTCCATTAACAGGTAGAAACACTAGTGAGGAAGCAGAACCAGTTTATAAACAGACTAGATGTACATCCAAGGAGCCATTTCTCCCAAGTACACTAATACCTGTCCACATTTTTAGAAGGTTATCTTAGCTACGTCATATGCTTCTGGGTTCTTTTTTGATTATTAAGACACTCTCATTTTCAATTATGAAAAAGTATCAAAAAGAAAACCTCTTCTTTTTCCACTTAAACTGTAGTCAGGTCAGGTGGGCAAGGGTCTCAGGACAGTGACGCATAGAGGAATCTAGCAGGGTCTAAGCAACAGGGGGCTAGTGTCTCCTGCACTTCTGGGCTCCAGTAGCACAAGAAAGAATGACTGAGGATGAAGATTTTCTTAAATTCTCGTCATTACAGTAAGAATACCAGAAAAATAGGAAGATTAAAGCATCTACTGACATAACATTCTATGATAAAGTCTGGCATACATTTCACTTTGCCCAATGCTGAAGACTTCTCCATATTTCACAGTCCAGGACCTTCCTCAAAACCTGTTACTCCTTTCCTGCAATAGTTTTCAACATTCTTAATTCTTGAAAAATGAGAGAAATAGTCAAATCACTTACTGTATAGTTTTAGTAGACTGTAGTACATCTGGTCTCTGTCACATTCAAATAGCTTTTGTGTCAGCTCCACTAATTTTTCCAGAGTTTCAACCTTAAAAATAAGATTAAAAGATAGATTTAAATACTGAAAGTTATTTATTTCATAGATAACAAGTAACAGTTGAATAATACTACAGATTAGCTTTATCCATGGAGCAGACTAACTTTGCTTCAAATATTAAGGGGCCAAGCACAACCAACATGAGTGTACTTCACATTCTGTATACTTAAAATAGTTAAAGTGATCAATTATATGTTATACATATTTTAAGTTAAAGAACAAAAGGATCCTTTGGAATCAAGAACATAATAGGAATGACTAGCTAGTTGGCTGGTGTGCTGTCCAAGAAGGTGTGTTTTGGTGAATTTCATGATTTCTGGTGCAGAGAAGGTGGAGAGAACTTGATGATACTCTTACATTAGTAAAAATAATCCTCTACCAAATGTCATGCTCCTTTTTTCCTATGACTTCTACTTGGCACCATGTGAACAGATACCTGTACTGGAGTAGAGGGAAAGCAGAAATTCCACTGAGCGCTCTCAGACAATCCTTCAGTTACTAAAGACTAGTACAAGTTAAACTGTCAAGCAAAGTCAGCCTGCTCAAACCAACTAAGAAAACGCAAGTTAAAGTCAACAGAGTCGAGGTTAAAATTTTTAGGATTTCTACTACACAACAGGAACAAGAAATAAGCTACGACTTATATGGAGAACAAGCATTTCCACAATACTCTATCTTCTGAAATCCCCAAACAGTTGTATGACACGTACAAATTTAGAAATTAAAACTTTTAATTTCTAAAAGTTTTACATGCTTGAGAAATCAGAAATTAAACACAGCCATCCATGGTGGCGCATGCTTGTAATCCCAGCATTTGGGAGGCTGAGACAGGAGGATCCTGCAGGTTCAAAGCCAGCCCTCAGCTACTTGGTAAGGCTCACTGCAACTTAATGACACCCTGTTTCCAAAAGTATAAAATAGGTCTAGGAGTATAGCTTGGAGGTAGAAAAGCCCCAGGATTCCACCCCTAGTAGTACCACCATATATATATGTGTGTGTGTGTGTGTGTGTGTGTGTGTGTGTACATATATTATATATATTAATTAATTAAAGAAAAGAAATTAAACACAAACCTGATTATTGGTAATACATCTATCACAAAACCACTGAAGTCTTGCAGGTCGAGCTCTAAGGCCTGGAGTCTATAAAACAAAATAATCATACATCACACAAAGTAAGACTTTATGTAAGTATTTAATTTTTCATCAAAGAGAACTCTTCCTTCTGCTGAATTTCCTGCCAAACACAGAAGCTGAAAGAAACATATAATGTAGAACCCCATAGTTATCAAAGACCTTTAATTAGGATCAAAAGGCAACCTATATTTAAACTGTGTCTGCAAAATTCAGGTGACTTCAAAATGCTGCCAATAATCATTCTATAAATCTTTAAAGAATAATATAGTCAGACTTTCTTTAATTCAAAAAGAAGTGATTATCTAAATCAACTTCAAAATATGTCAAACACACATGTGCATGCATGTTCTTGTCCACGTGTGCATGTGCTCACTTGCACGCACGTGCACACACACATACACACCCTTTTCTTTAGAGAACACAACAGATTCGAGACAAAAATAACTGTCATAGGAGTAAACCAATGGCTTTCAATTTTAAAGGAAGCATGCTTTCTAAAATTTTCAATGATAAAAATAACAACTACCCTAAATACTGTATAGCATCTAAAACTAAATGTTTGCTGGGCATGGTGGCACACACTTGTAATCCCTGCGCTTAGGAAGCGGAGACAGGAGGATCGTGCAGGTTCGAAGCCAGCCTCGCTGACTTAAGAGACCCTGTTTCCAAATAAAAATTTTAAAAATAGGTGTCTGGGAGTGTAGTCCAGAGGTAGAAGGGTTTCCAGGAACTCCAGTACCACACAAAAAAGGAACAAAATAAAACAAAAAAAACCCCTAAATGTTAAAAGAGGAAAACAAGCTAAGTATTTGAAATGCACAGTTCACAGTCTTGGTTTATTTCAATAATTGCAACATGTTATATTGTCAGTTAGAAATCACTATGATGAGCCAGGCATGGTGGTGCATGCTTGTAATCCCCGCACTTGGGAGGCTGAGACAGGAGGATCGCGCAGGTTCGAAGCCAGCCTCAGCTACTTAGTGAGACTCTCAGCAACTTAGTGAGACCCTGTTTCCAAAAAAATTAAAATGGGTCTGGGAGTATAGCCCGGAGGTAGAAAGCCTCTAGGTTCCACCCCAAGTACCACCAAAAAATAAAGAATAAAAAATAAATCACTAGGATGTAGCTACTATCTCTGGTTTCAAGCACTTATTTCACAATGCTGGATTCTGGAATAAAAGATAAACTATTTCGACATAATTCTAAGAATCTAATCATAGCCTTTTCTTTTTCTTTTTCTTTTTCTTTTTGGGCAGTACTGGGAATGGAACCCAGGGGAATTGTACCTCCGAGCTAAATCCCCAGCCCTATTTTTTTAGTCTTCTTTATGTTTGAAAGAGGGTCTCAGTGAGTTGCAAAGGGCCTCACTAAGTAGCTGAGGCTGTCCACAAACCAAGATCCTCCGTTCTCTGCCTCCCGAATGCTGGATTACAAGCCTGTGCCACCACACCTGGCTAACTATGGCATTTTCATCATCTTGTAAGAGGGTTTCATCAATGAATGCTACATTTCAATCGTAGCACTATGACAAGACAATTGCATAATGTCTTGGCTGCATCTGGAGGCGATAACTTTCCTAATTTCTCCACCTGGATCTGGTGATGAAACCAGGTACCCTTGAATCTGATCTCTAGCCCCTAAGTCCCCATTATCATTTTTATTGTTATAATATTTTAGGAAACAGAGTCTTGCTATGTTGCCCAGGCTAGCCTTGAACTCCTGGCTCAAGTGATCCTCCAATTTCAACCTCCTGAATAGCTGGGATTATATATATATATATATATATATATATATATATATATATATATATATATATATATATATACATACATACACACACACACACACACACACATATATTCTACTATGCCCCTTTGCCCGGCTTCCCTACTTTAACTTTAAAAAATTATACAATATTAAATTAAGAAACGGAACAGAATCTACCATTTTGTAGCTTCAGAAAAAATAAAAATTGGTAGAGTGTACGTTATAGAAGTCTTCTCATTCTAACTGGGTAAGTACCCACATTCTAGGATAAGAGATAAATCTTCAACAAATTAATCATTGAAATATAGTCTCAAATACCATTATTATCACATTTGGATATAGTTTCTATTCAAAGGTTTCCTCACATCCGTTTTGTTTCACATGCATTATATTGAAAATGAAACCAACATCATTGTGTGTCAAGAGTCCTTAAAAAATAGTAAATAATCCTCTTTAGAACAAGGCAAAATGCAAAGGCTACATTCACTTACAACTTTCAATATTATTGCTAATCCAAATGCCAAAGATCTAAATAGCACAACTTTCATGGTAAACTCTTCCTGTTTGTGGCTGATTAATCTGCCTCTCACCAGCAGGACGGCTGACTTATATGACAGATCTTCCTATGTTTCATTTTGAAATTGAGAACTGTTTTCACATATAAATCTCAATCCTCAAAAGAACATCTAGGTCAGATTAACTAAATCTCCTAGGCTGCTGCAATAGTCAACATTTCTGGCTTATCTCTTAACATCTTATTGAATTTTAAATACTGCAAATTGAAAGCAGAAATAAAAAATGCAATAAAAACATAAAGAATGGAATTCTAATTGGGATGACAAATACAACATCAAAAAACAGTTAATGTTTACAAGGAATTCATCTGTGGTTCTTTCTGGTTCTTTTTTTTTTTTGCTCTATATATACTTTATTTAATGGATAGTAGGATAAATAATTTTTAATTTAAAAAAACCCAGAATGTTTGCTTTTACTCTGAGTTACTGTGCTTCAAAAGCAATTCTGCAGTTACTGTTCAACACTAAGTTCACTTGTACAGTGGATAAAAAGGTGAGCCAAAATGAAAAATAATCATTACTCTAATTTCATTATATTACTTGGATATAAATCGCCTGGTACCACAAGCTTCGATGTAAAACAGTACAAATAGGTATCAAATTGTGATTATTTTTAATCGACTTAAATAGAATTTTTACCCACTTTTTCTTCATAATATAAATGGAAAATGGAAAGCATTAACAATATCAGCAAAACTCCCACCCAAGCTCCAAATCCTCTAATTAGGGTAGTGGGAGGAAAAAGTCATGTGCACATGGCTTCTGAAGGTAGACAAACAAAGACAACAAATCCATTTCAAATATTTATCCCTTTAGGTAGGAAAGAGCAAGAAAGGAAAAAGGTATCGTGGCCAGGCATGGTGGCGGCGGAGACAGGAGGATCGCGCAGGTTCGAAGCCAGCCTTGCTGGCTTAAGAGACCCTGTTTCCAAATAAAAATATAAAATAGATCTGGGAGTGTAGCCCGGAGGCAAAAGGGATTTCCAGAAACCTCTGGACCAAAAAAAAAAAAAAAAAAAAAACAAAAAACAAAAACAAAAAAAAACTTCAAGATAGATGTAAAGATTATGTATAAAAAGGAAGATAAGATAAAATGATCAAGCAAGTCAAATTATCAACCTGTCATAAACTAAATATGACCACTTAACCAGGTATTACAGGAGACAGTTAAGTCATGGAGGTTTCAATTTACATGAGCATTAAGATGACTTTTTTTTTTTTTTTTTGGTGGTGGTGGTACTGGGGATCGAACCCAGGGTGTTTTTTACAGAATAAATTATTTAAAAAGTGCTCCTATAAGCCAGGCACGGTGACACATGCCTATAATCCCTATCTCTACACTTGAGAGGCTGAGTTAGGAGGATTATAGGTTTGAAGTCAGCCTTAGCATGTAGTGAGACGCTCATCAACCTAGTGAGACCCTGTTTCCAAATAAAAATGAAATCGGGTTGGGAGTGTAGCTGGGAGATAGAATGCCCCTGGGTTCTATCACCAATACAAAAAAAAAAAAAAAAAAAAAGGCTACTCTAAGGGGTCTATAAAATGCCCTCCCTGGGAGATAACTAAAATACCTTAAAATATAATCAACAGTCATTTTTTTATTTACAGAGAAATATCATCATATTTTATAACTTCCAACACAAAGACTGTTAGACTAGATCTCAGGAAACATGGGTTTTAGTTCAATTTCTATTCTGATGAGCTACAAAGGTGGTTTTACCTATAAAAATATTAGCATCTCTGTCTTAATCTACCAGATACCTTAAAAATAATACATGAGCTGAGCGTGGTGTTGTACGCTTGAAATCCCCGCACTTGGGAGGCTGAGACAGGAGGATCGCGCAGGTTCGAAGCCAGCCTCAGCTGGGTTGAGACCCTGTTTTCAAATAAACTATAAAATAGGTCTGAGAGTGTAGCCTGGAGGTAGAAGGCCCCTGGGTTCCATCCCCAGTAACACACACACACACACACACACACACACACACACACACACACACACTCTTCTTCCTGTAGGTGGTCTGAGGTTAACTGTGAAAATGGTTGACCCCTTTCTTTACCCAGAAAATCCCACAAAATCATGCAAATCAACAAAATAACTATGAAAGTGCCCAGGCCACAAAAGATATGCAAATCTGAAAAACCACTAAGCATATGAAGGATGCCACTTTAAAGCAGCAAAGTGTGTCATTTAGGCATTACAACAGTGGAGTCGGTGGGTGTGCCCATGCCAAATGCTGAGGCTGGACACAGGGTTGGTGGCCTAAAAAGAGTGCTGAATTTTTGAATCACATGCTTAAAAAGGCAGAAAAGTTAATATTGAACTTAAGGATTTAGACACTGTTTCTCTGGTCATTGAACAGGTGAATAAAGCATCCAAGATGCACCACCATACTTACAGAGTTCATGGTTAGATTAACCCAGACATGAGCTCCCTCTGCCACATTGAGATGATCCTCACTGAGAAGGAACAGATTGTTCCTACACCAGAAGAATAGATTGCACAAAAGAAAAAGATACCCCAGAAGAAACTGAAGAAACATGGGAATAAATTTAGCATAAAATAAATGCAAATAAAAGTAAAAACAAAAAAAAGTAATAGCAGTTCTGAGAAATGACCCTAAGTAAATACTCTGAAAAACAAATATGCCTGTAGATAAAAATGTGAATTATGATAATTACTCATAATGAAAAAGAGACAAACATTATTTCATTTGTACAATGAAATGATAATGCTGGAAAATGAAGAAGCAATGTTGAGTAGTGATGAAAGTATTAAATGATACATGATTGTATTCATTTCAGTCATATGTAAATGAAATATGCACTGAATAAAAAAACATAAAAAACAAAGCAGAACAGAAAAACATGCCTGTAATCTTAGTAGTTGGGAGGCTGAGACAGGAGGATCACAGGTTCAGTAACTTAATAAAAATAAATAAATAAATAAAAACAAAAAGGTTTGGGGTATAGCTTAGAGGTAAAATGCACTTGGGTTCAATTCCCAGTATAAAACAAAACATTGAAAAACCATAAAGATAAGTAGATGAGCAATGGTATTAACTGTGAGCTTTTATATTTAACATATTTGGGGTAATAACATACTTAAGTTTCACTTGATTCCATATACAAGGATAAAAAATCAAACTGTCATCATTATTATATATATTGGTGGTACTGGGGTTCCTGGAAACCCTTTTACCTCCGGGCTACACTCACACACCTATTTTTATACTTTTTAAAATTTGGAAACAGGGTCTCTTAAGCCAGTGCGGCTGGCTTCAAACCTGTGCAATCCTCCTGTCTCTGCCTCCCAAAAGCGGGGATTACAAGAGTGCACCATCACGCCCGGCAAGATACAGAATATGTTCCATAAAATATGTTTGCAAAAATTAATTGTGAACATTTCAATGGTATACTTCATTCCAGAACGTCCTATAAGAACACCAAAAGGAACTATAAATGCTTCAGAGGATGAGTCTATAGAAGAAACAAAAAGGTTGACTTGGGCACAAAAAATAATTATTTTAAAAAAGGAAAGGGGAACAAAGGATAGGGATATATCTCAGTGGCATAGTGCCTGTGGGTTTAATCCCTTGTATCAGGGGAAAAAAAGTAATGGAAGGAGCCAGGCGTGGTGGCGCACGCTTGTAATCCCCGCGCTTGGGAGGCGGAGACAGGAGGATCGCACTGGTTCAGAGCCAGCCGTGCTGGCTTAAGAGACCCTGGTTCAAAAAAAAAAAAAAAAATATATATATATATATATATGGTCTGGGAGTGTAGCCCGGAGGTAGAAGGGCTTCCAGGAACCTCAGTATCACCAAAAAAAAAAAAAAAAAGTAATGGAAGGAAACAAACTCACATTTGTTAAGTATTTAATACTCCCAAGGTGTCTTTTAGTATTCCAAATATCACTACCTAAAAAAAAGAAAGAAAGAAAGAAAGAAAGAAAGAAAGAAAGAAAGAAAGAAAGAAAGAAAAAAATCCTAGTCTAAAACAGGTCCTTTCTACAATAAGTAGTTCTTTCAGGAACTACTTACTTTTTCTTCCTTTCTTCCAGTGCTGGACATTGAAGCCAGGGCCAAGCACAGACAAGCATTCTACCACTAGCCCACAAATACTGCATTGTATAGAATTATTTTTTAAGGTCTATCTCTTTGACTAGATGGTAAGACATAACCAATAACTCTTCAAGGGAGGGAAGGACAGAAATTAGTCAAACTGGGAAGCCACTCAAATACTATCAACCACCTTAACCAAAAGCTTTCTTCATTGAAGAAGCTTTCAGAAGAAATTTGCTAATGCCTCATCTAAAACTTCATGATAAAAGAACTATATTAACTGGGCGTGATGGCCCATGCTTGTAATCGCCACGCATGGGAGGCTGAGACAGGAGGATTGATTGCACAGGTTCAAAGGCAGCCTCAGCTACTTAATGAGCCTTTCAGAAACTTAGTGAGACCCTGTTTCTGGGTCTGGGAGTATAGCCCAGAGGTAGAAAGCCTCTGGGTTCCACCCTTAGTACCACAAAAAAAAAAAAAAAAAAAAGAACTATATTAGATGTCAGTCAGAAATCAGCTTATCTTGCCAGGTGTGGGAGTGCATGTTTGTAATATTAGTAATTAGAAAATAGGATGATCGAAGATTCAAGCCTAGCTTTAACAATCTAGTGAGACTCAGCAACCTAGCAAGACCTTGTTTTAAAACAAAAAACCAAAAGGGCTGGGAGCATAGTTGGGAGGTAGAATACCTCTGGGTTCAATCCCCAGTAACTAACTGTCTAACACATATACATACACCAAAAAAAAAAAAAAGACAAAAACAAAAACCAGAAATTAGTTTATCTTAAGCCTCTGTTAACTAAGGTCCTTCAACTACTGCGTATCAGGTGAGATGACTGAGTAAAGTATCTTAAAAACTCCCATGAGCACTATCCCAATTCAGATGCTTACTAATCTCACTGTCTCAAAACCCCTTTAATCTACCTTGATGTCCTTTTGCTAGTACAATTCTCTTTATAACACTGCTCAGAGACTACTGTTTCCTGAATTAGCTCCAATTTCCTTATTCTGATGCCGAAGGTCTCTAAACTCTAGAAACAACCTACCTTTCTATATTTCCCACAAATCACACTCAGAACGTATGATCTAATGATCATCCTTTTCTACTACTTCTCTGTTCTTCCCAACCCCAACATCATGAAATGCTAAAAGTGCTAACATATCCCCCATTTCCCATTTCTATCAAAAAGACTTCCCTAATTTTCTATACCGGGAATAAGTTCTTCTCTTGAATTTTTGAAACTGTTTTTACTTTTCTTATGAGTAAACACTGTGTGTGTGTGTGTGGGGGGGTACTGGGGTTCCTGGAAACCCTTCTCCGGGCTACACTCCCAGACCTATTTTTTACTATATTTTTTAAATTTGGAAATAGGGTCTCCTAAGCCAGCACGGCTGGCTTCGAACCTGCACGATCCTCCTGTCTCCGCCTCCCAAGCGCGGGGATTACAAGAGTGTGCCACCACGCCGGGCTATGAGTAAACACTTTTTGATATTAGATAGCACTTTACATTCTAATCTCATCTTCAAGGAGTTTCACATTAATTTCTTGAGAGTTGATCTGATATATAGTGATTTATTTTATTCTCTCACTCTTTCCTTTGGAAGAAACAACTTTTTGCAAGTAGAAGAGGATATATGCTCATTTTACAGAAATCCCAGAAAACACAGAAGACATTTTAAAAACAGATAATTCTATTCTCCTATAATAATCTATATATAGAAATAAAATAATAAAATAAGCCTATGTAATTGTACTATGCATAATATATGTCCTATACAACACAGACTTACATTCTAAAAACAGGCCACATTTATACAAAGAATCTTGCCTGTATCTTTATTCATTCAATGTGTATAATTTCATAACAGATATATACTATTTCCCATAGTGCTTCAAACAGAAAGTTTTGGAAATTCAATTATAGTGAATCTACCCATTGATTTAGATCCTCTTACTTTTGGGGGAATGATAAAAATGTTGCTCAATACTTACAGAATTCTTTAATATATTTCTATGGTCCAAGTTTACGAGATTTCATTACTTTTCATATTATATTCAAGACTCCTTAGAAAACTTTAGGTCTTGAATTTGAATAGTTTAAACAAAAAAGGCACAGCCTTACTTTTAATTCACCCCCCAATGAAGAATAAAAAAAAATGAAGAAAATACCTTTTAGATTTTGTTACATCCTTACCTATCTATCCAACTCTTTCCTTGGGTACTGACTGCAGTGGTTCTGAACAGCTATTCTTTAAACAATTTTGTACACATCCACTCTGAAAATTCTATTGTTACCAGTTATTCCTAAATGCAAAGCTTTAAAATAATTAAGCAGTCTTTCCTTGACACTTTATATGATAAGCATGTACCTTATGCTAAGCATCATACTGAAAATTATGTGGGATAAAGAAGATAACAAAATCTCTACCTTAAAGAAGCAAAGAGAATTAATATTATTGATCACTTACTATAATCCAGGAAACATGCAAGCTGCTTTACATACATTATGTGATTGAATCTTAAAGACAGATATTATATTCCCTTTTACAGATGAAGAAGCTTAGCAAGGTTTAATAACTTGTCCATTACCATACATGCAAGTAAATGGTAATAGAAGAACTTGTTCTTATGCCCTTTGACCTTTTCTATTACGTCTTGCTTATGACACAGGAAGAGACGCATCTTCCCCTTGTACAGAACCTTCCACTGTTATCTGAAAACCTAAGCTTCGTTTGTACTGATTAGTGACCTGCTAATACGATGTCATACACACAGAACAGCAAGCTCAAGAGTCAGACAGCTCCTCTCAGCTTTACATTCACTACCTACTTGCAATGTCTTGATTTTATACTATTTCCTAAAAAATACAAATGAATTACTCCTACAGAAGAACATAAGACACTAACAGGTGGGCAGAATGAGTCATAAGACAAGGAACAAAGAGAAGTACTGATTCAATTTCAATCTTCCTTTCCCATACTGAACTTTTTCTCTCTTGAAAAAGATCAAGAAATAATTTCCTAGGTTGTATGCCTACATTTTCAGTCTCATGACAGAGGCCAAATGGCACCTTTGTGTTCTGCCTACCCTCAACATTTTTAGAAGAGGATGTGGACTAAAAACAAAGCATATTCTAAGAGACATAAGATTACTTATGTATATAAGTGAACAGTTTTAGTAGCATGAAGTAATTTTTCTTAAAATGATGGCTCCACCTTCGGTGGAATGGTTTATTTTCTCAGTGGACAAAGAAGTGTTTAATAGTGAAATTAATCACAATTTAGATAGACTTTATAGTTGCCCTTTGCCTTATCAATTCCAGTAAGAAAAATTTCAGTAAAGCCTAGATAAAATATACTAATCCTAAATAGGCCAGGTTTGTCACCTACCAACTTTCCATAAGCTGCTTACCATAGTGGGGGAAAAAAAGGGAGAAAATTTAAATTAAATGCCAACAGTTTGCAGACAGCACTTGTTTGGCTGATTAACTTGTAGACAAGCATTACAAATAAATCTGAGCATGGTCTGCAGTAAATTAAATTCTACTGCTTTTAAGAACAAAGAATTCTTTGGCAAAGAGGATTAGCAACTTTACACCCAGGAATGCCAGTTTAATTTAATTGTTCCACAATCCAAGATTTAATATGCAAATATCATTTTGATATATAATAATGAATTTAACAGTGAGAAAAAAAATTCAATATACAACCAGACTGCCTTTTTTTGAAGTATAATTATATACAATAAAGAAGATGGTCAACTCCCCCACCCAATTAGTGGGACTGAATTTTATTAACGTGATTCAGAACAAGTGTAATTAAAGGTTAAAAATTTTAAATGTATTCTAATTTAGAGTCTAAATAGCTGTACAATTATAATATTATAGTTAAAATCATACCTCAATGATCTTCTTGGCCTCTTTATAATTTCCTGTTTGTAGGAAGGCAAAGAAGAGATCATAGAGCATCGTCATTTCACCTTGTTCTTGGCTCACAAAGTCCATTGCTAGACAGGAGAGAAGAAAATAATATAAAACAAAATAAAAGAAAATGAAAATGCAGTATCATAAAGTTGAAGAAATTTAAAAAGAACCTTTATCTTAAAAACAGATATTAAGGATAACTTAAAGATTATATCCTTATCAATTAATTTTCTGTCATATTCCTTATCTAAAAGCATATGTATATAACATAAAGTCCCTAAGAGTAGCTTCAAAGAGAACTGGTGAGAATAAGATTAAAAAGTCTTCATAAAGGCAGATCACTAAGAAGCAAAACACAAAAAGTAATACAGGGGTAATTTTGCCAAAAGGAGCATTTACTAAGAACCAACATTTACAACATTGAAAATCTACTTGATATGTTTCCTTTCAATTCAGAAATGTAATAAAAGTTTTTCTGGATGTGTTTGCCTTCTGTTAAATTTTTCCTGACAAAAATACATTCAGATGAAGCAGAAAAGAAAAAAGAATCCAACTACTGTAAGATATTTATGGGTAACTAACCTTTCTGGATTAGCTCAGTCTCGCCTTTCTCTATCAGTTTACATAAGACATCATGAATTCTTGGCAATATTTTATACTTTTCACAGCAATCAATCGCAGCTGTAAGGGCAGCAGGTAAGTCATCCCTTGGGAAAAAAATTAAAAATGAATACAATAGATCTAAATTTAATTTAGGCTCTCAACAGTTTAGAGAGATGTACAAACACCCATGAAAATATAAACAACTAATCAACTAAATTAATATAGAAAACCACAAAGCCAAAATAGGGGAGTAAGGGAACAATCCTTATATACCTTATATATAAATAAATATTCACAACACACACATACTAGCTATTCACTGTTTTCCTTGCTTCATCTTTTATTTTTCTTGCTAAAAGGTACTTAAGGGGAGGGTGCAATAGAAGGCACTCTGTGATTTAATTATAAAACTCTGAATTTAGTAATAAGTTGCTACAAAAATGTATTATTTCAAAAAACAAGGACTACTACCGTGAAATATTTTTTCCACCACTTATGTGTTTTTAACAGCCTTCACCAATTACAAATTTGGAAAACTTTATGTCCACTAATAATTCTCAGAGAATTTTCAAGCACTTTTCCACCTTACCAACTTCATACTGTCATCTTCCCAGAAAAGCAGGAAGTAGCCTCAGCACACTGTACTCAGGAGCTTACTAGTCTAAAACTAGGGTCTTCCTGTAGATTAGTGAGTTCTATGAGAATTTTAAATATTTTTTTCCTTTAGAGGGTAAACTTTAAAAAATATATTTCAAATTAGAAAGTTAAAGCTCTTTTTTACACAGGAATGAATTAAGACAAAAATATATTTTCATTAAGTCAGTTTCTTCAACAACAGGATTAAAAATTATTCTTTTGGGTTCTCAAAAAGCACCTTTCTTTGAGGAATATGTTAGACCTTAGATGAGCTGTAGAGATTTTAGATCCAGTGCCACTTGCCACCTCCCTTTATTTTTGAAGAGACGAGGAAATTGAGGCATCCAAAGATTGACTCATTGGCCTAAAGCAACTAAGTAGATGTTAGGCACTGGCGGCAGGTCCCTGGGCCTCCCACTTTCAGTTCAGTGCCTCTAAATACACATCATTGTCTATGAAAAGCATTGTTGTTTGCATAACCTAATAAGGTAGTACAATGTTATAAGAAATATAACACTTTTGGAAAAAAAACCTAAGATTTCTGTAGTGTATTAAATGTATTATTAAAAAGGCAGAGAGAGACTGAAGTACAACTAGTGACAGTGGCAATCTTTGCAGAGACGATAAATTTTGCCCACATGATTTCAAAATTAAAAAAAAAACACTTTAAAATTTCCTTTTAAAGTCTTTACATTTCTGTTGATTATATAAATGTTATGTTGCTATAGAGTACTATTTTATCTAAATTAAAATTTTAAACTGTACTAAAAATAAAGTAAAACACAACGAAGAAGTGTTCATTTCACTGCAATAATACCAACACAGTGAAAACGAAGGAAACTCTACCATATCCCCTTACTAAGCCCTGTTTACAGTGCATCTTCTGGCACCCCACAGAGTCATTTGAATTTTTGTCATTTGGGGTGAAGACTAAATTACAGGTTAATTTCAAAAACGCAAGTAGATGTTGCAGGCTAGATTACTGTCATACAAGAGAAATGCTATAGTAGCTACCACATATGATATAAAGCTTTAATATAATCAGTATTTTCCCTTGCTTCAGACACAGGTTCAGTTATGGCAATTCTACAGTTTCACTTAATGGAAAACTCGTAAGGCATTGTTCAGAGTGAAACATCTACTGATTTCCCCCCCCCCAACTAGCTAGATTTGCTTTTTTTTAATTCCCAAAACTAAGTAGTATTGTCTCAATTGTATTTCCCCTGCATTAGGTCAAAGCTATCAATAAATGAATAAATAATTGTTCTGTCAATCAAAATGACATGCTAATGTCTTCGATTTCCAAATAAATGCTTCTGAGGAATATACATATCCAGAACTACAACAGAAAAGATAAGGACCAGAACGTAACAATTCATAATTTTGTTAATAATTTTAAGTATCTTCGTTGCCAATGAAATGAATTAGAAATCTACAGTGAAACACTTCATATAAAGTGTGCTGGAAATAGAAATGAAGCAAATGACTGGTCGATTCTTTTTAATTTCCATTACCTGCATTCTGACTTGTGGGTGGATGCCACTTCAAAAAGGTAAAAATTTACGTTCCTCAAATAATTTATGTCATTAACCTTTCCTATTAAAGCTTACAAACTTAAGTGATAGAAATAAAAAATATTTTAAAACAGCTAAATTCACATTATTAGAAAGATATCTGTATATGCATAGTGCTTTGGATTTTGATCCCAATCAATGAGTACCACAGCTCAGAATCCTAGAAATAGTAATGAAAACCAGATCATCACAATGAATGGCCTCAAGATCACTGGGTTCCCTCCCAGATTGAATATTGTGAGAGTCTATGAATATTTCATCTACTCATGTTTCACACCAACAGATAAAATGATCATCTGAAAATACCATTTTTATTAGGCAAGATGAAATCAGTTAAGGGCAGAAAAATAGAAGGAAAAATGGTAGAAACTGCTTCCCTGTCAAAAATGTGGGACAAAACATTTCGAAGCAGTGTACTTCTAACTTCTATAACCTAAAGCACTTTATAATTTCCTTTGTATACAAATGATTTAAAATTCTACTTGAAATAAAATTCCTTTGAAATACTCTTGTTAATGCATTAATTCTGCATTCAAAACTTTATTTATTTTAATATAAATGCATAATTCCTAAAAGTTTTTTTGGAAGTTTTTAAATATCCATTGCTAAAAATTAAGTTACTCACTTTTTTCACAAACCCCAGAGAACACAAAGAGAAAATCAACTCCATAACATACTGTTATCTCTAAAATAAAAACCCATCAAATTATTTTTAAAGACCAGAACCCCCAAAATTTCAATGGACTACATAAAGTAATTTTCATGAAGAAAACTATATATGCTAATAAAAAGCAATCATTCAAAAAAAGTATGTATTTATTTATTTGGGTCAAACCCAGAACCTCATACATGCTACTTACTACCACTGAACTACATCCCCAGCACCCCTCCCCTTTTAAAATTTTATTTTGAGACAGCGTCTCATTAAGTTGTCCAGGATGGCCTCGAACTTGCATTTCTCCTGCTTCAGCCTTCTGAGTATGTGGGGTGAAGATGTGAGCCACCATGCCTGGCTTTAAAAAGTAATATTTTGATTAGTGCAAATTATCACTATAAGCTTTAACAAAATTCTGTGAGCCTATGAAATAAAACCAAAACTGAAAAAAAGATTCTGTAATTCTAAATCTTAAGAACACACACACACACACACACACGGGGAGAGAGGTATTTATTAACTTGAATAGATTCACCTGATCTATATCAAAATACATTCTAGAATCAACAATTCATTTTAAGGAAATATGACTATATTGAACTATAATTTTTCATTTATTACATACAATATAAAAAAAGTTAAAAGCATAGATGCCTGATCTGATGTTACCTCTTGTCTTGGCCTTTAACATGAAATTGCAATTGCTCTAATTATCAATGGCAGAAATGCTAGGAAAGAAGTACCTTGCTGGACATACATTCATGTGAAGCATCCACTGATTATGAAAAAAAAAAAAAATTTCCTTGACGAAGTACTACCAACTCAATAAATTCCCAAACACATATAACTATACAAATCATACATGTGTTCCAAACAAACTTGAATTCTTAAATCTAGAAATGACCAGTGACAACTGTTTATTTACCTATCTGTGGCTTTCAACATAGTTTCCCTACTTATACACAGGAAATAACTCGCAAATCCAGACAAATATTTATTTTTAATTGAAATAAAGTGCTTCAATGTTATGCATAAAGTGTTAGTGAAGTGGCAATTTACCTAAAGAGCTTACTGATTGAAAAGCTCTCAAATCTGAAATCACCAGAGAAAAGTAGAGTTAGGGAGAAGGAGGTTAAAAAAAGAAACAACAAAATCAACACCCTAAAAACAAACTATCCTATAAATCTTAAGCAGATGTTAACATAAGGAAAAAAATCAATTCAGGAGAAACCATCATCTTCACAAAAATTATTGTTAAAGAGAACCAGCTCTTGAAAGAGCTGAATGTTTTTTTTTTTATTCTGTTCATCATCTATAAATGAGGAATCTTCAAGGAGACTGGTGTTGCAATTACAACTAATCCTCCCCAAAAAATTAACTGTGTTGAAGGCTTTGTAATTTCCCTAGGTACAATTTAGCTGTCACTTACTTTAAAATTTACTCAAACATGCGTTCGGAACAGCACTAACTTCACATGTCAAGTGCTTTCCAGCCAATTGAGTCTAAACTGGAAGTCGGTGTTAAACAACTGAATGATTAGACAAGATAGCTCATTTCCCTGCTCTTTTGTTCAGAATAAAATGCCACATTTACATTATCAGACTCAACAGGATTTTCTGACAGAGGCAAAAAAAAAAAAAAAAAAAAACCCTACTGCACACTGTCCGTACTAAGCACATGAAGCCTGTCATTTACCAATCATCCTTCAAAAAGCAATAGCCATGAATGTAACTTAATTACGACCCAATGATCCTTGACGAAAAATCATCTTATCACTGTCCTGTCCCCCTAGGGCAAATGAAACACTTTTTGTCCTTTGGCACTGATGATGCTAAATTCTTAATTGCAATAATGGAGTAAAAGAGCCAAACCTCCTTAATTTCCTTTCAGCATATAAAGAGTTTTATTGTAGAAGACAAGCATTCCCAGAAATAATAAAAGTATCCAGTACAAATGAAGATGCTAAAATTGAAGGAATGTGGATGACAGAACAACCAGTATTTTAAAAAGTGTAGTTCCCACTTATATAACATATAGAGTTATATGAGCTTCAAAATTCATACTGTTAAAGGTCCATCTTAAGAGAAATTGTGTCATTTATGAAAAACTCAAGATAATTTAGCAAGAGTTCTGGGAGGATCATGTATACAAAGACCATGGTGCACTTAAATGAAATGCATATGTGCACATGCAGATTATAGACAAATCAGCACACACAGAAAAAGCCTTAATGGAAAGCAGAAATTAAAGCTGTTTTGATCATTTGCACTAATATAATCCAGTTAAACAGCTTCAGATATTTTTCACATACAATGAAACCAAAACGGATCAGCTATAAAACAAGTGAATCTAAAACTGTATCATACAATTTTTATGCTTTCAAATCTAATGGCCCATATTTTTATTATTTTAATTTCCCTTTCCATAACATTAAAACTAATCACAGGCTATATTAATGCATTTTAAAGAATTTCTTTCTTCATTCATATGAAAGATCCCTGTCATCTCGCTGAATGAAGGATGATTTTAATAAAAGAAATAAATGTTTAAATAAAAGTTAAAAATTAAAATGTTCAAAATAATATTAATTTGGGGTAAATTCGTTCGGACCACCCCCCTGTGTTACCCCTCAGTAACACAAGGCTGTAACTATCTTCTGTATTTCTATCTTTTTAATAAATTTCCTTAAATTTTCAGCAAGAGTCTGGGCTAAAGTGTATTTATCCTTAGAAAAACTAAGAAAAAAAATAAGAAAAAAAATATTCATTTGGACTACAAATAGAGAAAACACAGGTTAATTATCAACTCCTTTAGTTATTGTTTTGGATTTGTTTAGTTTTGGATTTCCCTTGGGAAATGAATAAAAATAACATACATTACTACCACACTCAAAAAGTTATTTTTTATATTATTCAAGTAATACAAACTGATATTGTATTATCCCATTTTAGCCAGTGCTGGAAAAGTTTGTTTATAATAAAAAAAGACCACAAAAAAAAAAAAAAGAAACAAAATCTTAACAGCTATCTTTCTAAAGAACAGAATCTCAGATAATTACTTTAGAATTGTAATGTGAAAGTGGTAGCTTCTGTAGGGTCTTATGCAATTACATGCCAAAAGGATGCTTGCCTCTAAACAAAGCAATGAAGTCTTTTTTAGGATATTCTGAAACATTTCTCATAACTTTATTAAAAGTTTTAATATTTAAGGTTTGCTCCCATATGAACACATACCTGTTGGGGTCAATTACATGCTGTTACTAAAGACTGAACATATTTGATCAAATCAAATACATGTGGACTTTTTGGAAAGCTAGTACAGTCCCTGTCATGATTCTAAACTAATTAACTATTGCCCATTGATTAGGAAAAAAAAGAAAAAAGAAAAAAACAGCTGATTAAAGTTTCAAAGTTGAGCCAGACATGGTGGTGCATGCTTGTAATCCCAGCATTTGGGGGGCTGAGACAGGAGGATCAGGTTTGTGGCTAGCCTCAGCCACTTAGTGGGGCCCTCTACAACTTAGTGAGACTCTGTTTCAAAATAAAGAATAAAAAATGGGGCTGGTGATGTAGCTCAAAGGTAGATTGCCCATGGGTTCCATCCCCAGTACCAAAAAAAAAAAAAAAGTCAGTGTTTTATTCCAGGTTTTTATCTGACACAAGTACTACTGCTCTTTTCTGAAATTTTGTAAATACATTTCTTTTATCTCCTTTTTTAAATTCTCGTGATTCTAAAACATCTAAAAAGGTTGGCACGACCTTTTTATTATGATAGATAAAAATAAAAGACCTAGTCATGGAGATGGCCTTTGCAAAGTACTGACAGCAAAAGCAAAAAGTCTACACAAATAAAAAGAGGATATCCTGTGAGTATCTGAAAGTAGCAAGGTACCATCAAGAAAAATGTACTAATTTAGATTTCTTTTGGGGGGAGGGAATCAAATATAGGGGCATTCTACCTCTGAGCTACACTCCTAAGACTTTTTTTTAAAAAAATAAAGTCCCACTAAGTTGCTGAGGGTCTTGCTACATTGCTGAAGGTGACCTTGAACCTGTGATCTTCCTGTCTAGGCCTCCAAAGTACTGGGATTATAGGCATGCACCACTAGGCTTGGCTACTAATTTAAAATTCTTCAGCCCAATTAACAAGATAGTCTAATTTGACTGAGACATACAAACATCTAACTGCTCTAAATAAGCAGAAGCACAGGGCATGTTCCAGGTTAACATGTGAATTCCACTGTTTCTATCTTCCCTTGGGTAAGTTCTCTCTGGTTCATGAGCCCCATCTGCAGAGCTCTTTTGGAAACCTTGTCTTCTCTGTCTTCATTGTAAGATACGTTCCTCCCCTGGCCTCATTGTCCTTGTTAATTATTTTATTTTTGCCCACTAGTAAGGTCTAATTCTTCTGGGCACTGGGCCCATTTCTTCATATTCCTGGAGCAGAGTTCTACATGCAATTTGCAGAGATGAGTCTTTCAAACAAAAGAAAAAATTCTAGTAGGGAAGCATATTAATTATAGGATTTCTGTATAAAGTTGGCTGTGAATGAGAACTTAGTAACACAGGAATTGTTTGAATCACTATTTCTTTAAAAGGATGTAATGCCGAGATTGTGGAGGTTAAGATCTGGCCAAATCATCTAACTTGGTAACACATCATGATCAAATGGCAAAGAAATATTCTGGGTATGTGTGTGCATGTATGTGCTTGTGTGTGAGCACACATATTTCCTAACTGAGCTAGTTAAGAGAATTTTTATTCTATATCTTAAATTCAATTCTTTTTTTGGGGTGGGGGGTCTGGAGATAGAACCCAGAGGCATTCAGCCTCCGAGCTACACCCCCTGCCCTATTTTTTTTTTAATTATTTTGAAACAAGGACTAAGTTGTAGAGGGCTTCAGTAAATAGCTGAGGCTGTCCGCGAACCATGATCCTCCAGCTTCAGCCCTGAATGCTGGGATTACAAGCGTGCGCCACCACGCCTGGCTTTAAATTCAATTCTAAGTCACTCATTATATCCAGTTAATTACACTACCCCAATAAATAAATGAATACTATGAGAAGTTTGGGCAAATGTAAGAAATGTTAAAATATAAATTTCACTTTCCTCCTGGCATTGATAAAAGACCTTCCATACCAAAACTCAGAAAATTCTAATCATAGAATAAGCAGGTGACAAACTGCAATAAGCCATGGGAGAAAACAAACTGCAAAATCTAGGAAATTTAAAAGTAAAGCAGGAAACAAAGACAAATGCAAGAGGAAAAGAAAACAATAAGATGTGCTTAATCATCTTACCAAAACATTTCAGTTATTACAAAAGACAGACTGACTTAATTATTTGCATGGCAAAACTGGGTACCAACAACAGCATTTCAAGTGAAAAATTTTGAAGTTCAATAAATCTTGTCCTATCAACAAATTTCATCTTCCCGCAAGACAAAAACATCTCCAACATCTTTCAAAGCTAAAATAACAATACTGGTATATATATAATAAAAATACTATATTGGAGACTAGCACTGAAAAGATGTTTCTACATTTTTCACCTCAAGAATATTCAAAACTCCAGAATACCCTTATATTTATCTATAGATAGCAGTTCCTAGGCTCAAAAAATTAATTTCATGTAATATCATCCATCACATGCACCAGGTGGGTGGGGGTAGGGGAGACCATTGAGAAGAAAGTCCCAGAACTATATGGCTGCTGGTGGTTTGAAAGGTCACCTAAACCATTTTACTCCTCTTATTCTTTAGCAAATGATCTCCAAGGCTTCCACATCAGTGTATTTACAAAGTATAATCCCAAAATGATCATACTCATTCTTTTAATTTAATGCTAATTTAAAATTCAAAATTCAATTAACTTACTTTTCCAGGTGTACAGTGACCAATGGGTAACTTATATTGGTGGATGGTTTTGCTAATCCTAGAGTCACGATGGCTTCATGCAACTGTTTGACTGTTTCAATTTCACCTCTTAAAGCCGCGCCATTTAGAATGTGGAAAAAGGACAAGACTGTTGCATCTCTGATAAGAACATCCTTCTCTTTCATCTCCTTTAGAATGTTAATAGCATCTACAATGAAGTAACACAAAAGACCCTTAGGTAATTTCATGTAGGGAAAACAAACTGCTATTAAAACAGCATTTCAAGCCCAGCAGGAATGTAAATTCTAGTGTATAATGCCGATTTCAAGTTAATTACTACTTGCATTTCTAAACGAGACTACAATTATAAATCCACAATAGCATGGTTTTATCATTTCCCTGCAACTTTGACTACAAATTATAGATAGAGACTGTGTGCCCACTCTGCACCACATAACCCTGTACAGTCTGCCCTATAGCTGCAAGATCCTCCTAAATGGATGCTTTTATCATTCAGAGCTAACATCTGCTAAATCACACCATTGTTTCTTCAGCAGATGGCTTGTCAGGAGGCCAGATAATAAAGATGTGTTTACACTGTATATACAGCCAGACTAATGGTCTGATACCGATAGGGCCTGTTTGCTATGTCGATACTAATTAGCCAAGCAGAGCCAATGAAAGCTTTCCAAAAGGCTGCATGTTAATACATTACATTCATTAAGCTTCATTAGGAAGGCAGAAACAAACATTTTAGGGTATGGAATAAGTGCATTTTTATAACATTGTTCTTAATTATTACAGACAAAATGTTTTGACCACTTTACAAAAAGTGATTTTTAAAAAAGCAAGTCAATCTTTATAAAGAGTTTTTTGCATCAGAAGGCATCCCAGGAAAAATGTCAATGTTCAAATATTTTTCTTTGTATTTTTCCTTATATCAAAATTAAAAATTTCTTCTAAAAAGAAAAGTGAGAAGGCTAAAAAATTTTTTTCAAACTAAAGCCAAATCAGAAAGTTAAGAAACAGAGTAAAACTGTATTATCAAGTTTAATTAACTATATTCAGTTCAGCATTATCTCAACAATGAAAAATACTAAGTATGCAAATTGTCTATGTATTCAACTATGCTTTTCTCATGAACTACTTAAAAACTTTAATTAAAATACACATTTTGTTAGTGTTTTTAAAAGTTAAGCCAAAAATCTGCAAAATCAGATTCTTATATATCAGTTTATATTTATACGTTTTATGTTCAGCTTTCAGATCTTCTTAAGCAAAAACAAAGCCATTATTGCAGGCATATAAGCAAATTGTGCCATGAGTCATGATCTTCAAACTCAATCCAAACAGCAATGCTAATAAAAACTAGCTGCAGAAATGCAAAAAGCACTGAGCTGTGCAAATGTAAATGACAAGCTTGCCAATCCATTAAAACTAATGGCCTACACTGTCCATGTAGCTCTGGATGGATTCACATGCAAATTTGTATGCAAAGTATTCAAGCACTTTGCAGGACATGATAGGCCATTAATATCAATTCACATGTTAGTTATTCCAGTGGCAAATACTTGCATCACATCTTTCCTTTATGTGCTGAGGTTTACTTACCTTGGAGCTTGCCATGCTTTCCCAATACTTTTACAAGGCTTAAATACTTGCTGGTGTCAAGGACAGCAGATGAATCTAAACGGTCACTATGAAACACAACCACAGTGTATTGCAATACAAAAAAAGGGCATATTATTATTAGATAAATCTATTAAGATGGAAAACAAAAGATACCCATGAAATCGAAATTTTTTACACTACAGTATATAGGTAGGAAAATGTTATCAAGCCTTCTAAAACAGTTATTATCACCAATCGTATAATCAATAAAAGAAAAAAAAAACCCTTGGCTTTTAGGACTAGAATATCTTACACTTATAAAAGATAACTTGCTCAAACAAGACACAAAGAGCTTTAGACTATAAAATTTTAAAAGTACTGACAAAAGGATTTAAAAAAATTATATAAGACAATAATAATCAATGTAGGTGGTCCATCAAGGGCTGTTTATCAGCATAAATGCTGATGACATGCTTCAGTGCTACAGTACTCACAATTCTTGTTTCAAGTTCAGCGCATCTTCTGCATTATCATGTCGACAGCACAAATTTATTAAAGCTGCATAACCACCGATAACCATGTCTGATTCATATTTTGCTTTTACTTCAAGGGCTTTTTGCATATTCTAAAATAAGGATTAAAGTGAAAAAAATTAATAAAAAGATACAAATGTCAAATTTTAATTTTAGTGTTCAGACTTTTGAAAAAGTTAATAGTACTTTAATGACAAATGTTTCATGTTATCAACTTGATCTTGCCCCTCAGTATTTTTATTCACCTTTTAAAAAAACAGGCAAGGCAGATATACACACAGGATTTAAAAGATCTGTTGTTTTAAATGTAAAATAGGTCATTATGCCAAATCTAACATTTTAGCTTTGTGTATTGTATTATTTTAAAAGACTTTAAGATGAAGTATTTTCCAAACCAGCCCTTTAATATTTCCAGATGCAGAAATATGTATCACTAAAAAGTTAAGTCTAGTTTAATATCCGAGTAATGTAAAGAAACATTTTTAACCTAACAAGTACCATATCATAATCTGAAAGTTAGTTATAATTTTTTTTTCCTAAAAGCACAGACTAATGACCAAATCATACTGATTTAGAAACTAAAAAGTCTAGTGATATCCCACAAATGACAGATACACACTAAAATGAACACAAAGTACAGCTGGACACCCACTGAAAGAGGCAAGCGACCCTTTATCTCGAAGAGCTTTTTTCCAGCAGGAAAATGGAATTTCAATCCCGGCATTAACAACCTAGTAGTATTTGACTTGCAAATGACTACTGCGTGTATCAGTTGCTTGACAATCTAGATATGAGAGACCAAAGCCATGGCTTGAAAGGACATTTGGCATGTATGATAAACCTATCACAGCTGTTACTATCATTCACTTTGTAGATTATTGTAAACAAACTACAGCAACCCGAAAACATGCCATTCAAGGTGTAGCAGAAATTAGTTAACCTTTCATTTAATTGTATTCTTCACAAGCTTGACATATAATAATGAACTGTAAAAATCATAAATATTATATTCAGTTTTGCTCACTGGAATTTATGAATTTTTTTTTTGCCCTAATGGTGTATCTGAAATATTTAAACAACTGTTACCTCTTCTGAACAAAGCATTAATATGAGTTGCTTTAGGACATCTCCTATAGGTTGATTTTTAGCTTTTAGATTTTCAAGTGTAGACTCCAAATCAGATGATGTAAGTTGCTGAGTCTAAAGAAACGAAATCAAAAACAAAAACTTATCACAAAAAGGAAATCCAACCTTTGCTACTATCTCTTTTAAAGTGACTTTCTACTTTCCAAATCACCATAAAATGTTCTCAGGGATGTTAATTTAGGAATCCATGTATGAACTCCAGAGGTTTATGAACCTCAAAAAGTTATATGCAAATTTCTTAGATTTGTTAGTTTTAGAGATCTTAGAGATATACAAGATCTTAGAGATACACAAGATGATAAAAAATGTTAGAAAACACAGGATTTAAAAGATCTGTTGTTAGAAAACACTGGCTTTATAATAACAGGGGTAGCCTTAGAAACCTAGTGAGGCCCTCTGCAAATTAGTGAGATTCCATTTCAAATTTTAAAAGTAAAAAATAGGGCTGGTGTGTAGCTCAGAGGTAGAACACCCCTGGGTTCTCACATCAAGGGAAGAAAAAAAGGGAGAGGAAAGGAGCAGGGGCGTAAAAACTTTCAAAAGATTATACATCAATTTCCTACATCTGTTGATTTTTCTGAGATAGGGAATAGGCTTTACCAACTTCTCAAGAAGTACACCACGATGATAAAAATGTTACGAATGAGGATACAGTCTAGAATTCTCATTAAGCACAGTCAACACAGCAGGTAGAATCTACTAAAAAACCTACTTACTTTTCGAAAGTCAGTCCTCTCTCTTTCGACTATCATATTAACATCCTAGAATTGGGATTTAAATGAACAAAGAATTAGAAATCAAAGGGAAAAAATATTTAGCAAATATTAAATTTGCAAGTACTATCTCATTGTCTACCTTTCCTAAATTTTGCAAATTCTGTTCATACTTTCTTACCCATTGTAATTAATGTTCTAAATGTATTCTTTAATATACAAACAGTTTTTACAAAAAATCAATGAAAAGTTGTTTAAATGGTTATCAGTGAAATAAAAATTTCTGGCAAAAAGCATCATATTTAAATAAAATTTTAACATGCTTTTATGTATGAAATTAAACATTTCATTAAGTTGGTTTCTATTTCACACACCTTAATCAATTCAGGAACATGGTAGCTATCCAGAAGATTACGAATGCCTCTGTAGATGTTTTCAGGAATTTTTACATTCTGTGCAAAAGCAAAGGGGGGGCACAGAATTTTAGACAACTAAACTGAAATTTGTCTAAAAGAAATTATCCCAGACATAATTTAAGTCTACAACTCTTGCATGTCATTGAGAAGTGGTCTGGATGTACTTAAAAGCAGCAATTTCAAATCTAATAGATACATGTCAGGCAGGACAAGCATTATATAGCAAAAAATGAAATGGTACCATCTCCTTCAGCTGATGGAAGTATTGTCTCAAACGCTCCTCCTTGGCCTGTACCTCTGAGTCACTCATGCTGTCAATCAAGTTATAAAGAAAATAGCCAACAGCTTCTGTGGAAAAAACAAGAGAAAGCATTCCACTAAAATTACTGAGACTGTCATGTTATCAAGATTAATTTATAAGAAATCATTTTGGTGTGAGATGTCACCCTGATGAGAGGCTCTGAAATGGCAACAATGATCACTGAGGCATAGAGATTATGTGGTTTGGGAGCACATAGCTAACTGGTGAGTGAAAGGAATATTAATTATTTTCAGACCGAGTGACAGCTTTTCAGTACTGAATCTTACTTCAATTTATTTTTTTCTACCACTCTGTGACAGAAGTGGTCCTGCCCAAGGCCTTACCCCTCTCCAGTCCAAATCAGTGGTGAGAATAAATAAATGTTTTTATACATTTCCACACTAATTTTTTCTGGATAATATTTAGAAAAACATATAAAATTAGAAAGAATTATTAAACGTTGAGTATAGAAAATTAAATAACTTTAACAAGCAGATACAGCAATCATGTGGAGAGCTGCCTATTAGCCAATAAAAAAACAAGATTAACAAAGATATTTTGTAACAACAGTAATTTTCCTATGTATTGAAGCATAAAATATATAGGACCACATATGCATGCCTAATATAGGAGAGGTGAACTTCCAAAAAAAAGTACTTTCTCATAGAAAACTATACAAACAAAGCTTCATTGTATTACAACGAAAATCATTAAATGTAAAATAGTGTCTATTAGATAATAAAATACATTTACATGGGAAAATGAATTTACAGTGAATTCATAAACAGTAAGACCTTTTTTCCTTTAAGTTTAAAATTAAGTACATACAAAACATTACAATCACAAAAATGCTAAGAATCATTGATTTTAAAGCCTATTTCAATAGATGCTATAAGCATTTGCTTGATGTCTGCAATGAAAGTCTCCCAATCCCACCCTTTGAAAAATCACAATAAAATCAAACACCCAATAGATCTCAAAATGCCAAGGATATCAATAGAGATTTATAATCTAATGTTTTCAAATTTCACTTCCAAAAATAAATGTTTACTGCTGTAATCCATCTAGCCCATCTTTATAGAAAAGAATGGATTTGTGGATAAGTTACAATCATCAAAATTGAAGCGCTACCCGTTGGTCCTGGAGGCTCCTGGCAGTAACGTCCATCCTTGTACAACAATTCTGTTATCTGGTAAGACAGAAAATTTGTGCATTGCAGCAAGAGAAGAAAATATGAACAAATACAATGTGAAATTGAATTCATGAAATAATAAGAGCTTCCCCCCAATAAGGTATTATTCTATATTGCAGTAATCAACACCACTCCCAACCCACTAAGGAGATTGTTTTGTGTTTAATTCATAGATTTGTCTTCTAAAAATAAAAATAAACCCATGCTGAAGGAAAACAGCAATGTTTTATGAGATACCGCATAGAAAGACTCAAAAGTGAAATGCTTACTTATCATTTTAAATTAACTGTTATAAACAGAAAAGAGCTTGTAGGAATTATGAGCCAATATCATCTCTCATATTGTTCTGGTCCTGTGAAACTGAACCAGTGTACTCCTTTCAAAATATATCTTGTAGAAATATTTTCCCATTCATTTAATAGCAGTAAAACAAAAGGGTTCAAATGTTTTAATGAATTCTTATCAAGTTAATTCACAAAAACAGTAAATGATACGCAAAATACTTATTTTCCAGTGCTGATTTTTACCAGTGAATTAATTAAAAATTCAAATATTTATATATATATATATATATATATATATATATATTGTAATCAAAGTTATTATAAAATGTACGGTATTAATTTGTAACTTTGAACACAATATTTAGCTATATATCCTCAGGTTGAAGACAGAACAGAAACACAGACTAGCTGTCCAGAGCAATACAGATTAGGAATGCTGAACTACTTTTTGTATATTCTATAGCTGAGTTCAGGTGCTTTTACAACACTGACTGGCATATAAGTGCTAACAATTCAAACTGTAGTTACTTCAGTTTATTTGCTCATATGAAAAATGAGGCAAAATTGGTCATATGCCACCATGTAAATCATGCTGCAATTAATGGCATTTCAAAGAGTATTTAGGTTACAAATAAGGACTGTGCAGAGGAAAAAACATTAGTTCTCATCTACAAACGTAATTAACATACACATAGAAGACAGTCAGTTCTACCACAAATGGTAGCCACACATTGGATGTATCATAGTAATACTTAATGCCAAATAAAAACAAAAATACATTCTATGCATAAACCAATGAAAATCTCTCTAGTCAAAACAATTCTTTCTATATATAAATATCTCAACCATATATTAGAATTGAATATATAGCTTAGCAGTTCAAGTAATACTAAAAATATAACTAAAATTTAGGTTTTAAAATTATTCAAGCTGGGCATGACGGCACACGCTTATAATCCCAGTACTTGGGAGGCTGTGACAAGAAGATTGTAGGTTCATAGCCAAGCTCAGCTATTAGTGAAGCCCTTTACAACTTAGTGAGGCCCTGTTTCAAAATAAAAAATAAAATAGGCTGAGGGTATAGTTTGGAGGGAGAAGGCCCTAGGCTCAATTCCCAGTACTATTCCCCCAAAACAAGAAGAAAAAGAAAATCCTGCTGTTTTTAAAATATCACAAGACTTTAAACCAATTTATAATACTCAGCATAAATGTATGATACTAATAAAACTTTTGCTCTTAATGGCTATTTACATGTATCATCTTATGATCTGCATTACCCAGGAGTACTTACCTTGCTCCAAAGATCTATATTCATAGACCTGCAGAGGGCAGCAAAGGATTAAGAATAAACCCAGAGGTTTAAAAACCATTTTAAGTTAAAATGCATTGACAAATATATTATACATACAGATTTAAAACCGTTAGGTAAGTAAATAGATGTTTATAAAATCAACTTGAAATATCAAGATAATTTATAGAGTAACAACACCAAATTTGAATCTTCAAAATTAAGAAAATTAAGATTTTCCATCCAACAGACAACTAAGATTGGTTATCTGTGGAGATTCATTATTTATGTTAGTCTTTTACCTATCTCTAAATTGTATTGTTTGCCTTTATTGTTGTTAATTTTTAGGATTTCTAGTTGGAATATTAATATACCTTCAGATATAGCATTTGGAAATATTTTAACCAATTCTATTAGTAACTTTTAACTCTGTTTACATAGTCTTTGGATATACAATATTTTTTTATTTTTTAGGGAGTTTGTATACTCTTCTGTTGCCTGTGCCATTGAAATCATATCCAAGAAATCACTGCCAATTTCAATGTTGTGAGGTTTTATGACCCAGATTTTCTTCTAAAAGTTTATAGTCTTAAGATTTATATTTAGGTCTTTTATCTATTTTGAGTTAATACTTGTATATGGGATTAGGTAAGGGTCCAATTTTATTCTTTACCATGTAATTACTATTTTTCAACAATATTTAGTTAAAAGATTATTATTTCCACCACCAAATGTTTGTGGAAACCTTGTCAAAAATAACTTGACAATATATGGAAGAATTTATCTCTAGGCATTTATTTAACTCCAATGGTTTATATATCTGCCTTTAGAACAGTACTACACTGTTTCAATTATTGTAGCTTTATATGGTTTGAAATCAGAAAATATATATCTTCTAGCTTTGTTCTTTTTCAAGATTGTTTTGGGTATCTAGAATCCATATTCCATATTAGGATAGATTTTTTCTGAAAAATAAATATATAAATATATGATAGTTTCACCTAAAAAAATAGAAAAAAAAATATTCTCTGGTAAGAAAGAAAGCAAAAAGAAATATTGAAATGTTATCTTTAAGTCATCAAAAGCTTGGTATAAGACAAATGAAACTGTTATGTGAGATTATCATTTTTAATTTTGGATAAATTGCTATAATACTAGATGTCAACCACTAAGCCAAGCATGGGAAGGAGGGATGGGGAGGGAATGGGGTGGGGATCGGGTGGGGGCTGACTGGGCGATGTGTGCATGTATGTCTACAAAAGTTTGTATCCCACTATGATGTATGAATACAGTGCACCAATAAAAAAAAAAAAAAAAAAAGAAATACCACAAAAAGTACAATATAAAGACCAAAGCACACATGCTGGGTGTTGTGGCACAAGCATGTAATCCCAGAACTTGGGAGGCTGAGACCCTCAGCAACTTAATGAGACCCAGCTTCAAAAATAAAGAATAAAATATCAGGCCAGGGGTGTAGCTCGGAGGTAGATGGCCCCTTGGATCAATTTCCAGCACCACAGAAAACAAAACAAACAAAAAAAAAATCACCAAAGCACACAAGCCAAGCTAAAACAAAACCAAAATCAATGTAGAAATAGGAAGAAGCTGGGTGTGGTGGCGCACGCTTAAAATCCCAGCATTTGGGAGGCTGAGACTGGAGGTTCATGGTTTGCAGACAGCCTCAGCTACTTAGTATGGCTCTTTGCAACTCAGTGAGACCCTTTTGCAAAAATAAAAAAAGACTAAAAAATAGGGCTGGGGATGTAGCTCGGAGATAGAATGCCCCTGGGTTCTATCACCAGTACCGCCAAAAAAAAAAAAAAAAAAAAAAAAAAGGAAGAAAAAAAGAAGAGAAAAAGAGCACATGTCCAGCTGGATGTGGCAGTGCATGCTTATAATCCCAGTAATTGGGAGGCTGAGACAGGAGGATCGCAGGTTCGTGGCCAGCCTCAGTTACTTAGTGAGGCCTTCTGCAACTCAGTGAGACCCTATTTCAAAATAAATAATAAAAAATAGGGCTGGCGATGTAGCTTAAATGTAGAATGCCCCTGGGTTCAATCCCTGGTACTATTAAAAAAAAAAAAAAAATGTTCTTTTATTTTATGTTCCAGAAAGAAAAACAAAATTTTTTTTAAAATTTCCCAAACCCAGGTACATGACTATAATCCCTGTACTTGGGAAGTTGAGACAGAATAAAAAATAAAATAGGACTGTGGGTATCATTCAGAGGTAGAATACCCCTAAACTGAGTCCCTACCAACACAGACACATACACACACACTCTAGAACCAGAGGCTACAAATGTCCAGACTTACTTAAAAGGCCCACATGCAGTACCCAGCACAAGAGACAACAAGCAAAGACAAAACATACCAAGTTTCTCTCTGAGAACAATAAGGATAAAGAAAAAGTTCTAGATCCCAGAAGATTTTAAACACTTCTAGAGACGTTCTAAAAACTTCTAGAACACTAATAACAAAGCAAAGATCATTCAAATTTCCACAGATGATAATAAGATCACATATGACTTGCTTCATTGTCAAATGTCAAGATAGTACTAATAAGGTAAAGGAAAGATTATACAAATTCCCAGAGAAAATCCTACAAAAATAAATCACACAAACTGAGCGTGCATTCGGGAGGCTGAGAGCAGAGGATCACAGTTCACAGAGAGCTTCAGCTACTTAGTGAGGCCCTCTGCAACTTAGTGAGACCCTGTTTCAAAATTCAAACGCCCCTGGGTTCTATCCCCAGACCCACAAAAAAAAAAAAAAAAAAAAGAAAAGAAAGAAAGAAATCACACATAAAAGGCTAGAAATCAGAATAGCTTAAGTCTTTCAACAACATTGTAAAAGAAGAAAACAGTGGTACAAGACATTTGAAATTCTTTTTCAGTACTAGAATTGGAACCATGGAGATTCTTCTACATCTGAGCTAAACCCCAACCCTTTTTAATTTTTATTTTGAAATACGGTCTTGCTATGTTGCTATGGGTCTCACTAAGTAGCTGAGGCTGTCCACGAACTTGTCATCCCCCTATCTCAGCCTCCCAAGTACTGGGGGTACAAGCGTGTGCCACTATGCCCATACTTTTCCTTTTTCCATATTGTGAGGTTTCTACTTACTTTTTGGTCTTTCAAAATTAATTATATATTATTGGCACAAAAGTGGCGCAATTATACTGCAAAGCAAAGGAATGAATGCAGTCAACTCAGGAAAGCAGGGACCTCCAGGGAAAGTATCATGGGATTAAGGAGAAACACACTGGAGCTTTTAAGGTATCACTGATATTTCTATTGTTTACTATTCTCAGTGTTGTTTAATTTTGTATTTTGTGTGTACACTGAGATCTGTGATCCTACTGTCTCAGCCTCCCAAGTACTGGGATTACTGGTATGCAACAACAGGCCCAGATTTAAACACTCCTCTAATCGGTACCTGAAAGGCTGATACAGAAGGATCACAGGTTTGATGACAGTTTCAGCATCTTTGTAAGACCCTGTTTCAAAATAAAAAAATCAAATGGGGCTGGGAGTGTACCTTGGCAGTAAAATGCCCGTGTATTAAAACCATGGTACCACAAAACTAATTAATTATTACTTGTCTGGATGTATAATACAGTTTAAAAAAAAAAGTGCAAAAAATAAGCCAGGCTTGGTGTCACATGCTTATAATCCCAGTATAGGGGAGGCTGAGACACGAGCATCACAGTTTCGAGGCTAGCTTCAGCTACTTAGTGAGGCCCTCCGCAACTTAGTGAGATGCTATTTCAAAACAAAGAATAGAAAATTGTGCTGGGGGTATAGCTGGGAATTAGAATGCCCATAGGTTCAATCCCTAGTACCACATACACAAAAAAATTAATTAAAAGAAAAACTTTCCAAGTTCTCCTAACTAACAAAACAGCAGAGCTATTTGAAAATTAGGCCGGCCGGCTAGCTATGAAAAAAATGCATTTCCTATTTGATAATTAAAAATTAATTCTTGCCTTCCTCACAGCTCATATCACCAAAATGAGTTTTTGAGAAAGCAAGCATTAAGAAAAGACATTACTTTTTTTATATCTAACTTAACTCAAGCCTTCCTTAATGTTTGAAGAAAAATGCTAATAGCATTTTGGGTTTTTTGTTGTTGTTCAGTACTAGGGATGGAATCCAGTGGCATTCTACCTCCAAACTACACCCTTGGCCCGAATTTTATTCTTCATTTTGAAACAGGGTCTCACTGAGTTGCAAAGGGCCTAAGTAGCTGAGGCTCTCGCAAACCACAATCTTCCTGTCTTAGCCTCCCAAATGCTGGGATTACAAGCATGTGCCACCACACCCAACTTTGCTAACAGCATTTCTGTTGAGGGTCCAGTTCTAGTAATCTAGTGGAATTACAGAATCTGAAAAAAAAAATCATAACAGAACATTCTAGCCCTATTGCAAACAGAATTCTGATAGTGTTTTCTAACTTTCATACATCTCCAACATTTCCTAAATGAGAGTATTTGCAAATAATCTTTCCAGTGTTTGATTTTGTTTTGGTACTGAGGCTTGCAACAGGGGCATCTATATCCCTAGCCCCATTTTATTTTACTTTATTTGTGTGTGTGGTACTGAGGATGGAACCCAGGGGCATTCTACCTCTGGGCTACACTCTCAGGCTTATATTTTATTTAGAAACAAGGTCTCACTAAGTTGCTGAGAACCTTATTAAGTAGCTGAGGCTGGCTTTCAACCTGCGTGATCCTCCTGTTTCAGCTTCCCAAGTACTGTGATTACAAGAACACACCACAACATCCGGTTTATTTTATTTTTTATTTTGAAACAGGGTCTTGCTAAGTTGCTGAGGCTAGCCTCAAACCTGAGGCCCTCCTGTTTTAGGCTCCCAACTACTGGGATTATAGGTGTGTGCCATCATGCCTAGCTTTCAAAGTTTTTTAATATTACTTTATACAGATAGAACCTATACAACAAAATAAAGCATCACAGACACTTGAATATTTTTCTTTCCATTGAAGTCGGGCATGGTGGCACATGCTTATAAGTACTTGCTAGGCTGAGATAGAAGATCGCAGGTTCAGCAGCCAGCCTCAGCTACTTAGTGAGGCCCTCTGCAATTAGTAAGACCCTGTTTCAAAATAAAGAATAAAAAATATGGCTTTGGGGGGGGTAGCTCAGAGGTAGAATGCTTCTGGGTTCCACCCCCAGTACCACAAAGAAAAAAAGACTAAGGCTGGGAGTGTAGCTCAGTGTCGCCTAGCATTTTTGAGGCCCTCAGCTCAATCTCCCAGGACAAAAAAGTAAAATGGAAAAATAAAAAAAGAAAAGAAAAAACAGAGACACCGAAATCTTAACTTGCCATGATCACAATTCATGGCAAACACAAATAAAATAAAGAACGCTGACTTAAAATGAGTTCTACCTAAAAGCGTGAGGGCTTAACAGCTTTAAATTAGCACGTGTCCTCTTTAATCTCCCTTATGTGTCTGTTCTCCCTCTTCCTTTCCCTAAATGTCATTCTTTGTATGACATCGCAGCATTACCTTTAAGGTTATGCAAATACATGTGTATTCAATTTCCATTTTCTGTAAAACTTTGGCTTTAAAAAACTGTTTTAGTTCATATAGTATTTAAGCAGAACAAAATAAGACAATTTTCTCCTCTCCAATATAAAACAAATAACTTCAAGACAACGGTGTTAGTCAGGGAAAAAACCACACTGTATCCCAGTGGCTATTTATCAAGGAGTTCAGCTTATTTCAAGAGAGCAGGAAAATAAAATCTCAGAGCCAGAAACTGCTGATCAACAAGAGCAACTTGGTCACAAAATACACCTAGCTGGGCGCGGTGGCGCAAGCTTGCAATCCCTGCGCTTGGGAGGCGAAGACAGGAGGAGTGCGCAGTTTTGAAGCCAGCCGTGCTGGCTTAAGAGACCCTGTTTCCAAATAAAAAGTATAAAATTGTTCTGGGAGTGTAGCCTGGAGGTAGAAGGGTTTCCAGAAACCCCAGTACCACCAATAAATAAATAAATAAATAATAAAAAAAACGTTAAGGGAATTATTCTGGATTTAGAAAATGAGACACAATCAAAATGAAATGCATGAATTTAATTGAATTGCCAATCAAAAAGAAATATTTTTTTGCTATAAAATGGTATAAAATAAATATTTTATTTTCTGGTACTGGGGATTAAACCCAGGGGCATTCAACCTCCAAGCTACACCCCAGCCCAATTTTTTATTCTTTAATTTGAAACAGTCTCACCAAGTTGCAGAGGGTCTCATTAAGCAGCTGAGGCTGGCCTCAAACCTGCAATACTCCTGTCTCAGCCTCCCAAGTAATGGGATTACAAGCATGTATAACCACACCCAATTAAAAGGAATTTTTAAACTATGAAAATCTGAACATGAGCAAGTTATACCACTGACAGTATTGTCAGTACTTTAGGAGAGATATTAATATTGGGATTATATAGATGACCTTATTCTAAAGGTATGCTGAAAGATCCACTCTCATTATGTCTACATCTTCAACTTGTTAAGGTAAAAAGAAAAAATGTATACAGAGTGTGTTTGTGTGTGTGTGTGTGTGTGTGTGTGTGTATACAGCAAGAATATATAAGAGTAAAAGCAAGTAAATATGGAATATGGTACAATATAAGAAATTTAGGAATCTATATAAAAGGTATGTGGGGATTCATTTACTATTCTCTTTTTTTTTCTTTTTTTTCCTCTACCTCTGGGCTATACTCCCAGACCTATTTTTTTTAAAAAATATTTGGTAACAGTCTCACTAAATTGCTGAGAGCTTCACTAAGTAGATGAGGCTAACTCCGAATCTGTGCAATCCTCCAGTTTCAGCCTCTCAAGTGCTGGGATTACAAGCATGTTCCACCAGGCCTAGCTTATTATTCTTTCAACTTTTGATTATTTTCAAAATAACAAAATTAGAAGTGGCTACAATTTGAGTTTGTTCTCAAGAGTTCATGTATTGAAGCCAGGTGTGGTGGCGCAGGCCTGTAATCCTTGTGCTTGGGAGGCGGAGACAGGAGGATTGTGCCAGTTCGAAGGCTGGCTTAAGAGACTCTGTTTCCAAATAAAATATAAATAGGTCTGAGAGTGTAGCCCAGAGTTCGAAGGCCCCTAGGTTGCAGACCCAGTACCACCACCACCAAAAAAAAAAAAAAAAAAAAGAGTTCATGTATTAAAAGCTGGATCTTCAGTGTCTTCAGTGTAGCAATGTTAAGACACAGGACCTAATGAAGGTCTTTACATCAGGAAGGGCATACTCTTGAAAGTGGTAGTAATTCCCATAGGACTCTAAAGCTCCTACCAGAGCAAGTTGTTAAAAAGACTGAGTCTGACACCTCAACTGCTCTGTCATCCTATTTTATGATATCTTCTCTCCTTCCCACACTCACTCCCAATAAGATATAATCTTCCATAATGTGATGCAGCAATGAGGGCCCTCAGCAGGGCTGAATCAAAGCCAGCACCATGCTTTTGACCTCCAAAATGCAGAGCTAAATAAACCTTTTTTCTTTAAAAAGTTAGCCTGCCTCAGGTAACAGAAAATTAATATGGATGGGAAAGGTCATTAATATTCCTTGAACATATGGAGGTCAATAATAGTGTTATATTGAATATTTGTAATTAAATGTTTGAAGAATGAACTGCATTCAAATTTGGTGTGTGTGTGTGTGTGTGTTAAGAAATTTAACCCAGGGGCATTCTACCTCTGGGCTACACCCCCAGTCCTATTTTTTATTCATTATTTTGAAACAGGGTCTGAGTAAGTTGTGGAGTGCGTCACTCAGTAACAGGCTGGCCACATGCCTGTGATCTTCCTGTCTCAGTCCCTCAAGTACTGGGATTACAAGAGTGTGCCACCCCACCTAGCTACAAATTTTGTCTTTAACTCCAATGTGCCATTTTCAACTAGCACCTTCTGGAAACCAGATCTTTACCAAATCTCTATTTCTTAGGAAGGATGATATAAAAAGCTGTGTAAACTCAGCTCAACTACTTAGAAGGGGAAAAAAAAGACAGATACAATTGTTCTAGATAACTAGTATAAGAGAGATAAAGATGTCTATACCTTTCCTCATGCAAAAGAACAAAAAAGCAAGAGAAATCAATCCATATCCAGAATCATCTTACCTCCTAAAGCCTAGAATTAGGCTCCCTCTCAAAGAATTAAGTGAGAAAGGCAATGTATTTGATTCCACTGCAAAAGAAAATGATCACCAATAAATCTCAGACCAAAAAAGAAAACAAAAAAACCTGAATTATCAACTTATTTGATAACACATTTTACCAATACCTTTTAAATGTCAGTTGTGAAATTTTATTTAAAAAATGAAAATGTTTTCATACAAAATTAACTAGATAATGTAATAACATATTTGTAATATAAATTTTCCTTTTAAAGCATTTTACTTCATTTTTATGAATACATACAACTAATAAATTTGTTATAGCTATTCTCTTTAAATGATAATTACTGATATACCAGCATACTCAGATCATCCTGGTACACAACTGAGATTGAACGTGATTGGATATCGTGGCACTATGGAAAAAGACTGTAATAAATTTTGTCCTTCAAATTCAGAAGGGAAGCCAGGTATGCAAATCTATAATCCCATTACTTGAGAAGCTGAAACAGAAAGACCACAGGTTTGAGGCCAGCCTCAGCAACTTAGTGACACTGTTTCAAAACAAAAAATAAAAAGGGTGGGGACACAGCTCATAGCTCAGGGACAGAATGCTTCTGGGTTCAATCCTCGATATCAGAAAGAAAAAAAAGTCAGAAGACGGGAAAATTCTTTCTGAAGAGTGGTATTGGAGCAAGGTGTGGTGGCGCAAGCTTGTAATCTCAGCATTTGGGAGGGATTTATTTATTTATTTATTTATTTATTTATTTATTTATTTATTTTTGCAGTTCTTGGGATGGAACCCAGGGGCATTCTACCTCTGAGTTACACCCTCAACTCTATTTTTTATTATTTAAGACTTGATTCTTAAACCAAAGCAGATCAAGCTTATAAAGTAAAAAAAGTCAGCATTAAAATATTTGAAGTTGTTTACTATTAACTGCCAAACAAATGCTCGGGGAAGTGAAAAATCAATATAAGTCAATTGTATAATAGAAGATCTATTTTATTATGACTCTAGATCTCACTCTTATATAAATCTAATAATTGATTGTGGTAGGAAATGGAATGAAAAGTTTGAATGGCTCAATAGAACCTAACACTACTATATATATATATTTTTTTTCGTGGTACTGGAGATGGAACCCAGGGACATTCTACCTCCAGGCGACACCTCCAGCTCTATTTTTATTCTTTATTTTGAAACTGGGTCTCACTGAGTTGCAAAGGGCCTAAGTAATATCTGAGGCTGGCCGCAAAGCCGGATCCTCTTGTCTCAGCCTCCCAAATTACAGCCGGGTGAGATTACAGCCGGGTGTGGTGGCAAAAGCTTGTAATCCCAGCATTCGGGAGGCTGAGACCAGAGGACTGGGGTTCGTGGACAGCCTCAGCTACTTAGTGGGTACTTCCTGAATTTATCTTTCCCTGCAATTGTGGTATATTTTTAAAAATCAGTGGTGGCACACGCTTGTAATCCCTGCGCTTGGGAGGCTGAGACAGGAGCATTGCGCAGGTTCAAAGCCAGCCTCAGCTACTTAGTGAGGCTCTCCGCAACTTAGTGAGACCCTGTTTCCAAATAAAATATAAAATAGGGCTGGAAGTATAGCCCGGAGATAGAAAGCCTCTGGGTTCTACCCCAAGCACCACACACACACACACACACACAAAAAAAAACTGAATTAATCTTTTCACTATAAATACAATGTGGCTTCTAAAGGATACAAGAAAGGAATGAGAAAGGAATTCACAGAGCAGAATTCTGAAGACTTATTAAGTACAGCTTATGTAAAGTTTAAGATTTTTTTAACATATAGGAAAAATCAGTCATTTTTAAGATTTCTTCCAGCTCACTTAAATACAAATAAAAAATTAATCCCACACAAGACCAATTATTGGTGCTATAATTATTTAAGTGACATGCACTTAGTCACTCAAGAAATTTTATTTGTTATTTATTTATTTTTGCTGGTTTGAGCCTAAGGGAATTCCATCTCCAAGATATACCCCCAGTCCTATTATTTATTATGAAACAGGTCTCACTAAATTGCAGAAGGCCTCACTACGTAATTTGGCCATGAACCTGCAAATCCTCCTGTCTCAGCTTCTCAAGTACTGGATTACAAGCATGTGCCAGCATGCCTGGCTAAAGAATTTTATTTTTAATTTTTATATTTTTGCTGGTACTGGGGTTCCTGGAAACCCTTCTACCTCCAGGCTACACTCCCAGGCTAATTTTATATTTTTATTTGGAAACAGGATCTCTTAAGCCAGCAAAGCTGGCTTCGAACCTTCGCGATCCTCCTGTCTCCGCCTCCCAAGCGTGGGGATTACAAGCGTGCGCCACCATGCCCGGCTTAAAGAATTTTAAAGTAGAAACAACCACATGCCTCTGAGCAACCTTTAATTTTGCTTAATCAAATTAATTTGCTATGCCTACAGATATAAGTGGGAAGATGTGTTCTTAACTAAACTTAATCAAGATAATCCACATAACCTGCCCTATACCTGGTACACACTGTGATGTAATAACCAATAGTACATCCCTAAAAGCTGCCTAAAGTATCAGCAATTATATAACTACTGCTCTTTAAAGACCTATAAATCCAAGGGAGAAGGTAGTGTACTGACAGAAGCTCTTATCTTTTGTAGTCTTATAGTCACTGGCATTTTTCTTTTTGATATTTAATAAACAACCTCTTGAAAATGTATTTTTTTACTATTCAAAATAGTAATTGTCAAGTGTTTTTCCCTCTTTAAAACGTGGCCAGAAACATCTCAGCAAGCTGGAAGGCTGCTGACAAAAAGCATCTAGTTTCCTTAGCAACAAACAAGTCTGAAAAATCAAGAGGTTGGCAGTAAAGTGGAATAGATGGTATGATAAAAGGAAAAGGCAGCTCTCGGGTGTGCACCTCGCAGGCCCAGGATTCTCTGCTAATGCTCTGCTGTGGTCATCCTGTTGCTATGGGAAATCTATATACTATACAGAGTGGAAGGTACTCACATAGCAAGCAGCATTATTACCCAACCTTTAACTCAAATAAATATACCCCTAACAGTTACCATTTTTCATACTGAACGCTGTGTCTATCTCCTACAATATTAACTATTTTTATTTGGTGAATTACTTTAAGTGAAAAATACACAGATAATTTATACCAAATAATCTGGCTTTTACACAGCTTTCCACAATTTGAATATGTACTTAATAGGGCTTAACTTTTCATATTTTACAGAGCTAAACCAGCCACGGTGGCAATATGCCTGTATTATCAGTACTTGGGAGGCTGAGACAGAAGGATCGCAGGCTCAAGGCCAACTTCAGCAACTTAGTGAGACCCTGCCACCCCAATTTAACGAAAGTAAAGCAGGGAGAGAATAAGACTGTTCCACGTTACTGATCAGCTGCTCAATTACAAATAGGACCTGAGTCTTCAGGGTCCCCAGTCTAACTTCTACTCTAATTCCTTATCATCTCCAGTCTCTCCAATTTTAAAATTACTTATAGATCCAGGAGTGATGGCGCACACTTGTAATCCCAGAATTTGAGAGGCTAAGACAGGAAAATCACAGTTCGTAGCCAGCCTCAACTACTTAGTGAGGTCCTTTGCAAATCAGTGAGACCCTATTTCAAAATAAATAAAAAATAGGAGCTGGGCGTGGTGGCGCACACTTGTAATCCCAGCATTCGGGAGGCTGAGACCAGAAGATCGCGGTTCGCGGATAGCCTCAGCTACTTAGTGAGGCCCTCCGCAACATAGTGAGACCCTGTTTCAAAGTAAAGAATAAAAAATAGGGCAGGAGGTGTAGCTCGGAGGTCAAATGCTTCTGGGTTCCACCCCCAGACCCGCAAAATAAATAAATAAATAAATAGGGCTGGGGTTGTAGCTTGAAGGTAGAATGCCCCTTGGTTCCATCCCCAGTACCGCAAATAATAATAATAATAATAATGATAATAATAATAATAATAATAATAATAATAATAAATAACAAATAAAATTACATTTAAATTATTCACGTTAACTCATAAATTGGCTTATCGATCTGACTTTAACAAAACAAAAACTTCCCTGTTTGCACTGCATGAGTTATACTGCATGCCCTCAATAATAACTCAAATAAACACTTGTCAAATTTACTGCTAATCTTACATACTTACAATATGATAAAATGTACTCTAAGTTCCCATTCACTGCTTCACTTCTCAGTTCAGCTTGAGAAAATGTGCTACTTTCAGGTAGACATGCATTTTCCTAGGGATAAAGTACATACATGAAGGATAATATACCTCAGCTGGCAATATTTTGATGCACCAAACTTCCCATCTTCCAAATATTTCTTTTAATCACCATAATCTATTATTTAAAAAATCATCTTCTAGAATACAGATTTGAATAATTGAATTTTAGCAACAGCGTTGCAACATTCTAAATTAAAGATGTATCTCAAATGGAGATAATCTATTCCCCATAGAATGTTTTCTTTTTAAGAAGATTTTACTATGGAAGATTCTATAGCAATTCTCTCAGGACAAAAAAATTCAGTGCATAGAACTAAACAATATTTGGGAAATGTAGTGAGGTAAGGATTAAACATATCTATACTCCAAGTGGTTCATCACTTATCCTAAAATGATCTAACAACTTGAATACAGGAACTAAAATTTAGCTCAAATATATTTACTGAATCAAATGACAATAGCACAATATTTTTAAAAATAGACAACAACAGGCAGCAAGCCAGGCAGGGTAGCACACACAAATGATTGCAGTACTTGTGAGGCTTAGATAGAAGGAGTGACTGCTCAACACTAGCCTCAGCAATTGAGTGAAGCCTTCCACAACTGAGACCCCGTTACCACCTAAAAAAATAAAACAGGACTAGGAGTAAGTATCTCTACCTTTCTCAGAGGTAGAGAAAGCCCCTGGGTTCAATCCCTAGTACCAAAAACAAAACAAACATAAAAAATAGGATGCAAGCATAAAAAATTCTGTGGACTTTCATATTGCAATGGAAAGGTATCAAATGAAAACTGGTAGGTTGCTGAATGGAATGAATAATAAAAGCCACTTTCCTTTTTGGTGGTAATGGGGATGGAAGCCTTCTACCTCTGGGCTACACTCCCAGGCCTATATTATATTTTATTTGGAAACAGCTCTTTTAAGCCAGCACGGCTGGCTTCAAACCTGCATGATCCTCCTGTCTCTGCCTCCCAAGCGCAGTGATTATAAGCGTGCGCCACCACACTCGGCTAAAAGCCATTTTTTGCTTAAGAAATTTCTTAAAACATGCTCAAAATGAAAGAATATACATGATAAGCAAAAGAGACTTAGGTCAAGAAACTATGGCTGAGCTCTGTAGTCTTATCACTTAATAGTATTTTCTAACTTACTCAATGAGTCTGTATTGTGATTTTAAAAAAACTAATGAAAAAATACTTTTAATGTATAAAAAAGGTAAAAAGCAATAATACTGTAAGTTCTAGTAAGCCCTTAACAAAACAGCTATTTCCAACCCAACAATATTTAAGGCTGAAATTCAAGCAATGAAGGCAAAAGTCAAAATAAGAATGAATATAATGCCGGGCGTGGTGGCACACGTTTGTAATCCCAGCATTTGGGAGGCTGAGAACAGAATCGCGTTTCACAGACAGCATCAGCTACTTAGCAAAGCCCTCTGCAACTCAAGTGAGACCCGGTTTCAAAATAAAGAATAAAAAATAGAGCAAGGGCTGTAGCTCAGCGGTCGAATGCCCCTGGGTTCCATCCCCAGACCCACAAAAAAATAAAAAAGAATTAATATAATTAAATTTAAGAAAAGTTTCTAAATTAAATCTGGCTTCCTCTAACATAGGTCAACAGTAAGAAAACAAAAGTAATAACAAAAAGAAAGATACTGGGTGAAAATCGAGCATGGTGGTACATACTTGTAATCCTAGCATATGGGAGGCTGAGATGAGAGGATCCCAGTTTGAGGACAACCTCAGCTACATAGTGAGGCCTTTTCAACTCAGAGAGACCCTGTTTTAAAATAAAGAATAAAAAATAGGGCTGGTGGTATAGGTTGGAGGTAGAATATCCCTGGGACCAATCCCCGGTACTGCAAAAAAAAAAAAAAAAAAAAAAAAAAAAGATACTGCAAATGGTGCATGCCTGAAATCCCAACTACTTGCAAGCCTAAAGTAAAGGTTCAATTGAGCCCTGGAGTTTCAGACCAACCTAGAACTAGCAAGACCCTATCCAAAACAAAAACAAACAAAAACCTTTTTTTTTTAACGTTAGAATCTTGGGCTATTATTTCTGCAAAGAGAAAATCATTTGGGGAAATAAGAATATATGTAAGAAGCCAGGTGTGGTGGTACATGCTTGTAATCCCAGCATTTGGGAGGCTGAGACCGGAGGATCACGGTTCGCAGATAGCCTCAGCTATTTACTGAGGCCCTCCGCAACTCATTGAGACCCTGTTTCAAAATAAAGAACAAAAAATTGGGCAGGGAGTGTAGCTCAGAGGTCAAATGCCTCTGGGTTCCATCCCCAGACCTGAAAAAAAAAAAATATATATATATATATATATATGTATGAAAGTTACCTTTTTAAAATATTTTAAGCCGGGTGTGGTGGAGCAAGCTTGTAATCCCCACGCCTGGAAGGCGGAGACAGGAGGATTGCGCTGGTTCAGAGCCAGCCTCACTGGCTTAAGAGACCCTGTTTCCAAATTTAAAAATATAAAAATAGGTCTGGGAGTGTAGCCTGTCGGTAGAAGGGCTTCCAGGAACCCCAGTACCACCAAAAAGTAAAATAAAATAAAAATAAAAAATAAAACATTTTAAGAGTAAAATACATATAAGCCCAGACTGAAAATACTCTACTACATATGTAGGAGAAGCAAAGATACGCAAGACTAAAACAGTAACTTTTCAGAGGACTGTAATTATATAATTAGTTCAAGGATAAAGAAATACCCTAACATTATTAGAAAAATCAAGGAGTTATATGAATAACTGTCTAGAAAACAGATCTTTTGGACAAAATATTTCCTATTAAGTATTTGGTGCTCTGGATGTCATTCCCCATTTACAGCACTTTGGGGTTTTTTTGTTTGTTTGTTTGTTTTTTGCAAGTCTGGCGGTGGAACCCAGGGGCATTCGATCTCTGAGCTACATCCCCCTGCCCTATTTTTTATTCTTTATTTTGAAACAGGGCCCCACTAAGTTATATAGGTCCTCACTAAGTAGCTGAGGCTGTCCGTGAACCACGATCCTACAAACTCAGCCTCCCGAATGCTAGATTACAAGTGTGCGCCACCACGCCCAGCTGCATTTTGTTTTGAAAATGGAAAATGTAATCCCTGCACTGTCCATGTCCACTTTTTCAAATGCCCCTTTCCCAATGCCTTGCCTATTCTGCTGAAATCAGTAAGTACACAGCAGGAAAATATGCTTTGAAATCAAACAAAGGTTATTATATGAAAAAATATATTAAAAAATGTTATTAATGCATTTATAAAAATTCATAAAGAAGTTAAAAAAAGATTTAAAAATGAAAGTTGCAGTTGCATTTTAGGTAGCATTCTCACATTGGCATATTGTATTTTCAAGTTCTGCTTTGTCTTTTTAAGTCAAACCATCACATATGTTATACTAACCAATATTTTTTAATAAAAGATTTAGAAAGCTCTACACACATGACCATTTTTATTTTTAGTCCTCAGTTCAGTAACTTTTTTTTTGAAGACCATCAAACATTAGGAAGGAAAAGATATTCTCTTAAATTACCCAATTAAAACCATACTTGTAGCATGTTGGCACATACTTATATTCCCAGTACTTAGGAGGCTAACAGTAGAATCCGGGTTCTCAGCCAGCCTCACCTACTTAGTAAGGTCCTCTACAACTTAGTGAGACCTTGTTTCAAAATAAAGAATAAAAAATAAGGCTAGGGGTATAATTCAAAGGTAAAATACCCCAGCACCAAAACAAACAAACGAACAAAAACACTTGTACTCACTTGCAAAATAGCACGTGCTGACTTTATACTATCAAAGGATGGAAAAACGTAATTTATATATGTTTCCAAATCAGGTTCTACTCCCAATTCATGCATTCCCTTGAGGACATCAATTATACCTGTAAGATAAAAAAATGAAAGAACAGATGAGAAACTTAGAATAAACAAAAGATCAGGAAGTTAAGTTCAGTTACTTTATAAACCATAATGCAGAAAAATTACTCAGCATTGTTTGTCTAAAAGAAAAGGCAAAACAGAAATGGAAGAAATAATGAAAAAATTAATTCTTCCTTTCTTAGTCTCTAACTCAGAAGTGAGTGCTAATATCCTTAAAATTATGACTATTAGGAAACTTAGGAAACAAGCAATGTGCCTAACATTTCTAGCACCACAAATGAGTAGATCATAAAACATCACTGTTCTCAGACAGCAATGATAGGATTATACAATCAAGACTGACAAGAATAAATGCCGTGATGGGGGAAGGCTTGTGGAAGTGGAATAAAGGACCTGTGTGTGTGTGGGGGGGACAGTTTAAAAAGTGCTTTTCATTAAGCACTTAGGTAAAAAGTACCCTCACTGTAAATCATGTGCTTATAAGCCCTAGGTTCAATCCCCACCACCACAATAACAAAATAGTATCAGCTGGGTGTGGTGGCGCATGCTTGTAATCCCAGCATTCAGGAGGCTGAGAACAGAGGATCCCAGTTCTCGAACAGCCTCAGCTACTCAGTGAGGCCCTCAGCAACTTAGTGAAACCCTGTTTCAAAATAAAGAATAAGCCGGGTGTGGTGGTGCACCTTCTTATATCTGTGCTTGGTAGGCAGAGACAGGAGGATCACACAGGTTCGAAGCCAGCCTTGCTGGCTTAAGAGACCCTGTTTCCAAATAAAAAAGTAAAATAGGTCTGGGAGTGTACCTCGGAGGTAGAAGGGTTTCCAGGAACCCCAGTGCCACAAAAAAATAAAATAAAATAAAATAAGAAGAAGAAGCTGAGCAGAAGGATCACAGGTTCAAGTACAGCTTCAGCAACTTTGCAATTTCTAAAGTAAACCAGTCTGGGGATAATAGATAGGGCAGTAGAATGCTCTCAGTTCAGTTTCCAGTACTAAAGAAAAAATGTAAAGACAAGAATATGAAACACTAAACATATCAGGAAGGGCTGATCTGAAAGCCTAAGTACCAGTTGGTTAAAGTGTCAAAATAAAGGTTAACTTACTTTCAGCACATTGGGTAGAGTATTAAAGTCACATAGAAAGCCGGGCGTGGTGGCACATGCTTGTAATCCCCGCGCTTGGGAGGCTGAGACAGGAGTATCGCACAGGTTTGAGGCCAGCCTCAGCTACTTAGTGAGGCTCTTGGCAACTTAATGAGACCCTATTTCCAAATAAAATATAAAATAGGTCTGGGAGTATAGCCCAGAGGTAGAAGGCCCCTGGGTTCCACCCCCAGTACCACCACCACCACCAAAAAAAATAAATAAATAAAAAATAAAAATAATAATAATAAAGTCACATAGAATAGTCATAGGTGCTAAAAGTTGCTCAGGTAAGAACTCTCTCTTTCCTAATAGTTTTAACTACTTTAATTCTTATAAAACTTATCAAATGGAGACATTAAGTTTATAAACTTTCTCATAGTACATAGAAATATTTTATGAGATTGTTTAGTTTTAGATTTAAATATTCTAAGTTCACAGATATTTGTTCCTGTTAAGTCAAAGAAGACTGCAGAATATCTACAATACTATCTTTCAAGACATCCTTCAAAGGAGAACATGTTTTTTAAAAGCCACACCTGGTACTGCATACCAGTAATCCTAGTACTTGAGAGGCTGACACATGAGGATTGCAGGTTCCAAGTAAACCTTAGCAATTTAGCAAGACCTGTTGCAAAATAAAAATGGCTCGGAGGCCAAATATCCCCGGGTTCAACCCCCAGTATTAAACAACAACAACAAAAAAAAACTAAAAACAACTGATATCTCTTATATTTTCAAATCAATGTTTCTAAATAAATAAAACATAAGCGCCTGCGTTTTTCCAGTTAAAACCTTCACTAAGACATTTGTTACCTTTTTTTAAATTTTTCTTTTCTTTTTTGCGGTGCTGGGAATGGAATCCAGGGACAGTCTTACCTCCGAGCTACCACCCTGGCCCTACTTTTTCTTATTTTGAAACAGGCTCGCAATGAGTTGCAAAGGGCCTAAGTGGCTGAGGCTATCCGAGAACCACAATCCTCTGGTCTCAGCCTCCCAAATGCTGGGATTACAAGCGTGCCCCACTGCACCCAGCTTGCTACTTTTTAAAAAATATCCTTAATTAGGGCTGAGGTATATATAGCTCAGCGTAGAGCACTCACCTAACATTCATGAGGCCCTAGGTTCAATCCCCATCATGACAGGAGAGGGGGAAGTCCTTAGTGTAAAAACTGATGTCTAATTTCAAAAGGATAGCTAAGAATTTTATAAAACAAATACACCATCACATTTATAAAAGTCTAATACGGGTGCTATGATATAAAAAGAATATTTAAATAAAGCAACCTCCATTGAAAATCCAGCATTACTGACAGCTACATTCAGAGCTGAAGTCAGTCACTAAATCCCTCTGTAGCTCTCAGTTCCTTCATATTTGAGCTTTAAACAGGCACCTTGGAAATCTAATTCTGAGACTTTACTATATGGTAGATTCAAGATAAAGTTCATTTTCTACTAGTTCAACTAGCCATAACTATAGAAAGAAATTAACTAAATTCTTTTGCGTTTACTAAGTAGCAATAATGCAGTAATCAATTCAAGTCTTGATACCCTGATATGGTTGAAAAAAGCAAATTTACCAGAAGAACATTTCAACAGAGTACCAAAAATATTTCCATGCCTGTGTGAACAACACTAACATGCCCAAAGAGTTTGATAAAATGATGTTAACTTTCTGTGGTTCAAAAATACTGGGTTGAAGGTTACCTCTCGGAGCCTGTAGACTTGCAGGATAGACAAAGAGTTAATCAACTATCATATTGTTTTCACAAAGATTTTTCTAAAAAGGATTTAGAGACTTTTATAGGCAGAAACAATTAGGGAATACTTGTTTCACCATTTCCTTTAAACTAGAAGACGGCTATATATTTAAAATAAAATTGCAATATGAAAGTCTGCTAAAAGCACTTTTTTCGTTGTTTGTGCATTTTGTTTGTCACCCAATGTCACACTAACAACTCTGCATCTCATTCCAAAGCACATTATACTGTGCGATAAAATGAAAAAGACCATTTTTTGTTTCCCCAAGGGGGAAGTACTTCTGTTAAAAGCATCTTTTTATGAGACTACTCTTTCTGAATTACCAATAATGCAAACCAAAGAATTAGATACTGTACTCTAAAATTTAATATTTGTTCAATTCTTATTCATGTCCTATAGATATCCCATGTGTACAAGGAAAAAGTATGCTAAATACTTAAACGTACTTAAGTACCTAAAAGATTGAACATTTCTGTCCTTCAATCAGCAGGCTGTCAGGTCATGAGACTCATTTTGAAGTAAAAGTTTCCTTGCCATTCCTATTATTGTAACTAAGCTAAGATAAAAAGACTGGTCCACAAAATAAGTAGCCACAAACTAAAAGCTAGATAAATAATTTCAAACACTGAGAGTTTTTCTAAAAACTTAAAAACAATGATCTGTTAACTATATTCGCAAGTCTGAATATCAAGATCAGAGATTAATTAAAATATGAAATTAAGATAAAAGAAACCTATTATGTTTGCTTTTTTAAAAAAATGCTTATATAAGCCAGGTGTGATGGTGCAGGCCTGTAATCCCAGTCCTTGGGAGACTCTGAGAGAAAAATGGCAAGTAGTTTGAGAAGAGCCTCAGCAACTTAACAAGGTCCTCAGCAACTTGGTGAGAACCTGTTTAAAAAAAAAAAAAATAGGGCTGAGGGTCTGGCTCAGAGGTACAATGTCCCTAGGTTCCACCCCCAGTACCACCAAAAGGGGGTGGGGTGGGGGAGCGTATATAATACTTTCCTATGATTTAACACAATTCCATTTTCTCAGAAGATCTACTACTCGGGAATAAGTATGCTCTCCCAAAGAATTCAATTAGATGTGTACACAAGCTCCTCCACTGGCTCTATTTATAAATCAGTAAAAGACCAAACTTAACCTTGAACATTTTCCTTCTTCTGATGTCCAACTAGCAATGGCCAGAAATAGTGAGTTCTAACCGGAAAACCTTCTTCCTTCAAAGCCTTCAGTAGAGCTTTTGCCAAATCTGAAAGAGAGACCAAAAAATATCACCAAGCTACCTCAGTGAAACTTGATGTTGGTTTTAAACAAAACATACAGTACCGGATTTATTGGCCAGTAAAGCACAGTGAAGTGTGAACTGCAAGGGAGCAGAGTGTATCCGGGACTCCTTTAGCTTCTTACAGTAGTCTGTCAGCTTCTCCGCAGGCTAGGAGAAAAAGAAATCTCCACATCAGATAGGTTGGCAAATCTCCTCCTACTTGAACTTCTGAAAATATTCTACCACTTGGATGATGAAAAATTTGAACCTCACCCTTTTTTTGGGGGTGGGGGGGACTGGGGCTAGAACCCAGGGGCATTCTACCTCTAAACTATACCCCCAGCCCAATTTTTTATTCTTTATTTTGAAACGGGGTCTCACTGAGTTGCAAAGGGCCTCACTAAATAGTAGCTGGTGCTGTCCATGAACCTCAATTCTCCTGTCTCAGCCTTCCAAATGCTGGGATTACAAGCGTATACCACCACAACAGGCTCTCATCCTTTTTCTAAAATCCCAAAATTTTACAATACAAAAGCAAGGTTTCTATAATGTTCACCATATAATCTCATAAATTATTTATTTTCAGGAATTTTATAACCATCTTACTACAATTATACCATCTACAAAGTAAAAATAGAATACCATATCCATAGCCACACAGTGTCGTAAAAAGAAACTGCCAAAGTCACTTAGGTTGTCTTCCTTTGAAACAGGACATGCTAATAAAACTTGGAATGCTGTATCTTCCAACTTCTCAGTGACTAAAAGCAAAATGAGGTTCATTGCATCTGAGAAGAAAACAAAGACATCCTTTGTTACTGAACACAACAATATTTTCACACAGCAACAAATATTAAAGACAAATTACAAACACCAAAGGGATATATGCCTGACTAAATAATAAGAAGACTTAAAAAAAATCCCCATGCATTCATTAATTCACAATTTTTGGCTCATTACACTGTCTTAAAAAGTCCTATGTTCACCTACCACAATCCTCATAGAGAATGCCCTTTTCACCATTTAGGTAAGGGATAGTAATTCAATTTTTAATGAAAAATAATGTAAACAAAATACTTTAATTTACCTGGAATATATCTTCTTTCATAGGTAACTTTTTCCAAAATTTCTGAGACATACTGAGGATATCCAGCTTTACTAAAGCTAAAAATAATTTGCAACAAATCACGGTCCATAAGATAGAGATCGGACTTCTCCACTGTCTCTAGAGTCTGCAGACAGTTCCAGAAACAGAGGGGGTGGGGGAGAAACGGAGTTGAAAAAAAAATTTTTAAGTACTGCGTACTGAATCCAGTGGCATTCCACCTCCCAGCCATATTTTTTATTTTTATTCTTTATTTTGAATAAAATCTCACAGGGCCTAAGTAGCTGAGGCTGGCTGCAAACCTGAGATCCTCCTGTCTCAGCATCCCAAGTACTGAGTTTACAAGCGTGCATCACTTTTGGCGGAGTTTGTAATTTAAGTATTAAAGCTAAATAGATTCAAATACCAACCAAGATTCAAAATAAGAGGAATAAATGCCATGAAATGGTTGAAACTTTTATAAAATAGTAAATATTGCATTTTTACCATAACACAGAGGAACCAAACTAAGAATTTTTCTGGAGTATTATTTCTATAAAATGACATCATTAAAAATAGGCCCACACATTCCTCCATCAGAAAACCTAACACAAGCTTATACAGATTACTTTAATGTTTTTCATGACATATGTCTTACCCGCTTAACATGGTCAATGTCACCTTTCTCTGCATAAGCGTTCAATAATGCTAGGAATGTGTCTAGACCAGGTTCAATTCCGGCCTCTTTCATCACTGTGAGAATATTTTCTGCATTCTCCATATCTCTGTATGTCAATTCAAAGAAAATAAATTACATAATTAGTCAGCATAAATCTTATTATTAAACTGGTGTTATACTTCTGACATAATAAAAATAAGTATCTGAAATTTTTCAGGTAACTACTCCTCTAAAAAGAAATAATAATTACACAGACATTAAGTAATTACACTAAATATACTAGGACACTAAATAGGCTAGAACTCATATTATTTACCTTAAGAATAACATTTAGTAAATTACTCATGAAAAAAAATATTTTTCAGAGCTGCTTTACAAATTTAGTTACTTCCCATCAGTCTCAACTTTGAAAATTGAATAATTTCAAATAAATTTTTGTAAAATAAATTTAAGAGCAAATTATAAGAGTATCAATACTGTTCTACCTCACACCTCCATTTCTTTTGAAGGTGTAGAAAGCACATTCTCTAAATTTTCTAGAGTAATTTTTTATAACTTAAACCTCATGAAAGAACCAAAACCTTGGAACTGAATATTACCCAGCTCTCGCGTGCCCTGTAACAAGAGCACTGAATACTGCTTCTGTGACTGGAAGATCCTTAGTTTTCATAAATCCAAGAATCTTGCTAAAATAAAAGAGAAATGAAAACACTCAAAGTTTTTATCAGACACTCCTTATATGCACAAACTAGGACTTCAGTTATTTTTAGTGTAACAATAAAACATTCTTATTTAATAACTACAAGGTGAAAGCTAATACTATTCTCATGAAATACTACTTTCTAAAAGCATCAATAAACTCAAATAAGCTGGGCGTGGTGGCACACGCTTGGGAGGCAGAGACAGAAGGATCGTGTAAGTTCAAAGCCAGCCGCGCTGGCTTAAGAGATCCTGTTTCCAAATAAAAAAAATTATAAAATAGGTCTGGGAGTGTAGCCCAGAGGGTTTCCAGGAACCCCAGTACCACCAAAAAATAAATAAAAATAAATACATAAATAAATTCAAATACTCTTGTTAAAACTACTAGGAAACTTTAAAAAAAAAATCTGTCCTATATTATTAACCTTTAAGCATAAAGTTTAAAAAACATTTGTTAAAAATAGGTAGTAGCCGGGCGTGGAGGCGCACGCTTGTAATCCCCCTGCTTCGGAGGCACAGACAGGAAGATTGCACAGATTCGAAGCCAGCCTCACTGGTTTAAGAGACCCTGTTTCCAAATAAAAAATATATAATAGGTCTGGGAGTATAGCCCAGAGAAAGAAGGGTTCCATCCTCAGTATCACCAAAAATAAACAAACAAACAAACAAACAAATAAAAATAAGGTAGTAGCTGGACATGGTGGCACACGCTTGTAATCCCAGTGCTTGAGAGACAAACTGGAGGATCGCACAGGTTCAGAGCCAGCCTCAGCTACTTAGTGAGGCTCTCAGCAATTTAGTGAGACCCTGTTTCCAAATAAAGTATAAAATAGGTCTGGGAGTATAGCCTGGAGGTAGAAAAGCCCCTGGGTTCCACTCCCAGTACCTCCAAAAAAATAAATAAATAAGGTAGTAGATTTCAATTTATGCCTTGTTTCCCAAATCTTCAATCCAAAAGTGGCAATAAATTTTATGCAAGCAGAGAAATGCTGCAACTGATTCTATATGAATCAGTGGGATTAAAGAGACTATTCCTAATTTTAGTGAAATAGTTTAAATGGCTAAAAAATATTCCTTTGGAAATACTAATGAAAAAAAAGAAAGCCATCTTTATAACCTGACAATATTATATCTCCAAAACATAATTTTAATTAAAACAACAAATTTTATCTTTCCCACTGAAACTTTATATTTTATCAAAGTCATATTATCAAATTTGCTATGTCGTAATACTTCTGAAATAACTTTCCTTATTAAGAAGAGACCTTAAAGTAAACTAAACACATTCTAGGTTTGCAAAATATATAAATTTGTTTGTACAACCTTTTATTTATAGAGATCCATACCTGGCACCTTCAATATCACCACCATTACAATAAGCAGCAATTAGCCTCTGGTATGTCACCTGTCAATGAAATGGGCTGGTTAATTTTTTAAAAATTTGGAGGGGGTTAAGCAAAGTTGTTATAAGCTAGGCATAGTCGCACATGCTTGTAATCCCATCATTTAGGAGGCTGAGACAGGAGGATCGCAGTTCGAGGACAGCATCAGCTACTTAGTGAGGCCCTTTGCAACTCAGTGAGAATCTGTTTCAAAATAAAGAATTTTTAAAAAGGGTGGGGTCAGGCATTGTGGCGCACACTTGCATTCCCCTCACTTTGGGAGGCCAAGACAGGAGGATCACACAGGTCGAAGCCAGCCTCAGCTACTTGGTGAGGCTCTCAGCAACTTAGTGAGACCCTGTTTCCAGGTCTAGGTATATAGCTCAGAGGTAGAAAGCCTCTGGGTTCACCCCCAGTACCACCAAAAAAAGGGGGGAGCAGGGGATGTAGCTTGGATGTAGAACGCCCCTGAATTTCATCCCCAGCACTGCAAAAAAAAAAAAAAAAAAAAAAAAAAAATTGTTATAGCCAGGCATGGTGGCGCACGCTTGCAATCCAAGTGCTTGAGAGGCTGAGACAGGAGGATCCAGCTTCTTAGTGAGGCCCTCTGCAATTTTGTGAGGCCCTGTTTCAAAATAAAGAATAGTCATCCTTACGCTTGGGAGGCAGAGACAGGAGGATTGCGGAGGTTCGAAGCCAGCCTTGCTGGCTTAAGAGACCCTGTTTCCAAAAATAAAAATATAAAATAGGTCTGGGAGTGTAGCCCGGAGGTAGAAGGGTTCCACTCCCAGCACCACCAGAAACAAAAACAAAAAACCAAAATCAAAATAAAGAATAAAAAAATCAGGCTGGAGCCAGGCATGATGGCGCACGCTTGTAATCCCAGAATTCAAGAGGCAGAGACCAGAGGATCACAGTTTGCAGACAGCCTTAGCCACTTAGTGAGGCCCTCTGCAACTCAGTGACACCCGGTTTCAAAATAAAAGAATAAAAAATAGGGCAGGGGGTGTAGCTCAGAGGTCGAATGCCCCTGAGTTCCACCCCCAGACCCTCAAAAAAAAAAAAAAAAAAAAAAAATCAGGCTGGGTGTATAGCTCAGAGGTAGACTATCCCTATTCAATCCTCAGCAACACACACACACACACACACACACACACACACACACACACACACACACGCTGTTATAACCAATTAATATTCACAACAGCAACTACCTACTCGATTTGGCTGAATATTTGCCTCCTCCATTTTTGCCAAGAAATCAGTAGGAGAGAATTTATATTCATTTTGAAGGTAGACTTTAAGTAAAGCATTGTAGTGACTCACATCATACACAGTACCTACAAAAAAATTTAAGTCAAGTTTTAAGAAAAACATTTAAAATTATGTTCTTTTCAACAACTGAAATCATATACATCTAAATCTAACAAACAAAAAGGTAAAAATTATCACTGTAGCATTTTAACCATGTATCTTAGAGGCATCTTAGAGGCATCTATACAGATATCCTGTTAGAAAAGAGCAAGATAAGTATGTAAAACATAATTACTGAATTATGTAATTACAAGTAAATGCCTATTCAGATACTAAAGTCTCTTAATTCAGCACAGGATTATTTTTCTGTTAGAAAATGCTTACTGACACTATACTTAGGTAAGTGACTCAAAAGTTTTTCTTTAGCCGGGCGTGGTGGCGCACGCTTGTAATCCCCGCGCTTGAGAGGCAGAGACGAGAGGATCGCGAAGGTTGGAAGCCAGCCGTGCTGGCTTAAGAGGCCCTGTTTCCAAATAAAAATATATAAAAGTAGGTCTGGGAGTGCAGCCCAGAGGTAGAAGGGTTTCCAGGACCCCAGTACCACCAAAAATAAATAAATAAATAAATAAAAGTTTTTCTTTATAAGGCAGTCCTCACCATGTTAGAGATGAATCGTAATGCAGTTCTTATATACAGATAAGACTATGTTGGCCATTTTTATTTCCTTACTAGGCTGCTCAAAGTCTTTCAAAGAGCCCTTCCATCGCCAGTCACTGAACACCTTGTGTGCTGTGCAAGTGTTATTTACCTGTATTCCAATGCTCTTTATCTTCTGTGTCCATACTTGTCTAGGGGCCACATCAATTAGTGCTACCATTCAGCCTTGCCCTATCCACTCATGACACCCTAGTCATCCTACCAATCTAGGATAACATGTTTCACTAAATTTTCATGAATTAAATTTGATATCCTTTATTCAACTCCCTGCTGAATAAAGATGTCAATCTACGAGATTATAGGCAGCCAAGACCTATTCTGTTAAATTAATACATTTTTCTCTTAACAGGTATGTAGAATACTTACTATTTTTCAGGCATTATGCTAAGTGCTCTGGATATAAAGGCTCAGTTTCTCTTCCCAACAATTTCCAAATAGGTACTATATTATCTTTTGCACCTTACAAGTTGAGGAATACAGATTTCCACCCATCCAAGGCCACAGTGTAAGTGACCATATATTTGAACCTCAGTGATAAGACTTGAGAACTCAATCTCTTAACCATTGAAAAAATTTGTATAGAGCCTTATGGGCAACCATGTGCTAGTCAACATCTGCTATATTATGCAACAAGGTTACCATAGAATATCTAAGAATTTATTTTGAAAAATCAACTCTTCATAACAACAACAACAAAAAAAAATCACCAACTCAAGCTAACTCTAATAAATTGTTAGCCACAGCTTCAAGGTTGCATAAATTATAATCTATAATCTTATGAAAGAATCCACACTGGCTTGTTGCAGAAGCTAAGGAAACTGCTAAAAGCCCAGGTAAGTAACAACTATTCTAACTTTTTATATGGAATTAACATCAGTGTTCAATGTAACTACTCTCAGGTTTTATTTTCTCTGCCACACTGACATAAGTCATCATTTTTTATATATGCCAAAAAATATCTTCATGAATTTCAGCAATATTTTTATCTCTATTTACTTATTATGGGTTAACATCATAGCTAATTTTTTAAAAGGATTAAAGTTTTTATTTTTCTTTATTAGACTGAGGGACTGAATCCAGAGCTGCATTACCACTGAGGGACAACCCTAACCCTTTTTATCCTTTTCATTTGTTAAAAGGATTAAAGTTTTTATTTTTCTTTATTAGACTGAGGGACTGAATCCAGAGCTGCATTACCACTGAGGGACAACCCTAACCCTTTTTATCCTTTTCATTTGTTATTTTGAGGCAAGGGGTGTGTGTGTGTGTGTGTGTGTGTGTGTGTGTGTGTGTGTGTGTGTTTGTGTGTGTTTTACTGGGGATGGAACCCAGGGGCTTTCTACCTCTGGGCTACACTCTCAGGCAAGGGGTGTGTGTGTGTGTGTGTGTGTGTGTGTGTGTGTGTGTGTGTGTTTGTGTGTGTTTTACTGGGGATGGAACCCAGGGGCTTTCTACCTCTGGGCTACACTCTCAGACCTATTTTATATTTTATTTGGAAACAGGGTCTCACTAAGTTGCTGAGAGCCTCACTCAGGTAGCTGAAGCTGGCTTTGAATTTGTGCGATCCTCCTGTCTCTGCCTCCCAAGTGCTGGGATTACAAGCGTGCACCATCATGCCTGGTGTGAGGCAAGGTCTTATTAAGTTGCCCAGGCTGGCCTCAAAAGTACAATCATCCTGCCTCAGCCTCCCAAAAAGGCAGCATTACAGGCATGGGCCACCACATCTGACAGACAATGAGGACTATTTTATTTGTTTGTTTATTTATTTGCGGTTCTGGAGACGGAACCCAGGGACATTCTACCTCTGAGCTACACCACCAGCCCTATTTTTTATTCTTTATTTTGAAACAAGGTCTCAGTCAGTTGCAAAGGGCCTCATTAAGTAGCTGAGGCTGGCTTTGAACCTGCATGATCCTCCTGTCTCAGCCTCCCAAATACTGGGATTACAAGCATGTGCCACAATGCCTGGTTAATAATGAATTCTTTAACATCTGTATTTTTAAGATGAACTAAAAAAGTTTAGAACTACCTAAAATTTAAGTTAAAAACTCCAAATTCAAAGCTGGGAGTGGTAGCACACACTTGTAATCCCAGCACTTGGGAGGCTGAAATAGGAGGATTGCAGGTTCACAGCCAGCCTCAGCTACTTAGTGAGGTCCTCTGCAACTTAGTAAGACTCCATTAAAAAAAAAAAAAAAGAATAAAAAATAGTGCTGGAGGTATAGCTCAGAAAGAGAATGCCCCTGGAAATCTCTAAGACTGCCAAAAATAAAAAATAAAAAGCTACATAACAGCAATGCTTTATGTATTTAACCTCATGCTCTTATATCTTTAATATTTCAAAGCTCTGGCTCTGCTATCCATTACTTTTAGTGTTCTGATATATTATACATCTTTGTGTATTATTATTTTAATTTTCCTTCACTTATTCTTGTCCTAGGCTTATTCTGTTCAAATTTCTTTTCAATGTAGAAGAATGTTCTAATGCTCCATAGTTTATCCATCCCCAGCAAGGGACCTGAAGGTAGCATTTGATTTCTTGCTGTTACAAACAAGCTAAATTGATGAACACTGTTTGGCTCGTATGAGTGTTTCTGTACCTAAAGTCTAGCAAATAGAACTGCTTGGTTAAACTGTTATGTACAAGCCTATCTTTGAGACCAAAAACCTTTCTATCCACTTACCCAAGTTGTACGTAATACTTGTTTTGAAAAACTATTGTATTCTTAATGCCCCTAGATGTCACTATAACTCACTGAATAAAACATGATAAAAATTTTTTGAATCAAATAGCCCTTCCAAAGTATTATAGTATTTATGTAAAGAAACGTTTTTATATTAAAACACCTACACCTTTATCATATTACTTATTCAAGCAATCATACCCAGTTGCTGAAGTTTATCCCATATCCTATGAGCAAATTCTGTTCTCTCTGTGAGACTTAGTTCCGGCAAGAGAGAACCACAGCTGCGTAGCAGAAGCAAAGCCTGATTGCCTCCTGGGCTACCTGTGGAAAAATGGTTTAGGACAGTATCAGTATCATGAAGATATCAAATCTTAAACAGAAATCTATAAATGCTCAAAAATCTTCTGGTTTGCCAAAGTAATATTGAGATTATCTAAAAATTATAAAAATCCTATCCTAATCCACAATGTTAAGAAAAATTACAAATTAAATTTTTACTATCAGTCTGCTTTCTTAAGGAAACTAAAGTTATAAAATCTAGATAATCTGCATGAACACAAAAACACAGAACCTAATATATAAAGGAGTGCTTACTATAATTCAAAGGCTAAGCTTCTTAGTGTCTCGTGAAAATGATATAAAACAGGGTAATGAAAACTCATGAATACCAAATTTAGAAAGGATCTTATTATGTTCATAATCAGTTATAACATAAATTTCCTTCTTCCTATGTACATAACTTTTTTCTTTTCTTTTTTTGTTTTTGTGGGTCTGGTGATGGAACCCAGGGGCATTTGACCTCCAAGCCAAACCCCCTTAAACTAGAATTTGCCAGATGAGCTGGAAAGATAGCAAGATCATGATGATAATTAAGAAAATTAAAAGTATCAAATAATGTACTCTATAATTAGCTCTCCACCTAACAAATATTTATTAAAAAGCTCAATATTCTAAACAAAAATTTAAAATACCTAGGCGACATGTGCTATCAAAGACTTTTTGCAGAAGCCCCTTTGTAATGCGGCCAGTTCTTCGGACAGAATTATCCAGTCTTGTGAGAGCCCAATCAAACTGATTGGCATTCCTTCTAAGGGCAGCAGATTCCTCTTGAAGATCGTTCTTTTTTTCAGCAACAATGGCATACAGCCTGGCTTGGCTCAGTAGCTCTCTATGAAATGAAATAAACTAAATTAGGTGTTTTCTATGTAGGTGATCCTTTTGTGCAAAATTTATATTTTTATTAGTTATCAGATAACAAAAATCACAATACAATATCAAAAATATCCAAAAATATCTATTGAAGTATGACCTGGTAGGCAAGTTCTGACTTTTGTTTTAGATAAAATACACATGCACACACACATCATATGCAAGGTGAATCTTCTGAGCAATAGAAAGTATATTTATTTATTTTTTGCAGTACTGAGGCTTGAACCCAGGGTCAGTCTACCTCCAGCTACACCTCCAGCCCTATTTTTTATTCTTTATTTTGAAACAGGCTCTCACTAAGTTGTGGAGGCCTAAGTAGCTGAGGCTAGCTACAAACCTGAGATGCTCCTGTCTTAGCCTCCCAAGTACTGGGATTACAAATGTGTGCAACCATGCCTGGCTTATATTGATGTTTAAAATGCTCCTATGATGTGTTTTTTGTTTTTTTTTTATTTTGTTTTGCAGGTCTGGGATGGAACCCAGGGGCATTCGACCTCTGAGTTATAGTCCTTGCCCTATTTTTTAAATTCTTTTTTGAAACAAGGTCTCACTAAGTTGCAGAGGGCCTCACTAAGTAGCAGAGGCTGTCCACTAACCGCGATCCTCCTGTCTCAGCCTCCTGAACGCTGGGATTACACACGTGCGCCACCAAGCCCAGCTAATTTCTATCATTTTTAACAGAAAACATTTATAATTCTTGGAGATTTATATATTTACCTCCAGTATCTTAATTACAGCAGCCAGTAAGCATAAATAACTATATACTAAGTATAAGTAAAATGTAAAAATACTTATTAATTCAGAAAATGCCTTCGGGATGATAATCACATTTTTCTAATGTGTGTATTTTTTACCATAGTTAAGGGTAGATTTAAAAATAAAATAGCAGCCAGGCATGGTGGCATACAACTGTAATCCCAGTACTTGGGAGGCTGAGACAGAAGGACTGCAGGTCTGAGACCAGCCTCAGCTACTTAGCAATACTTTTGGCAACCTAGCAACAAAAACAACAAAAGGGCTGGGGGTGTAGCTCAGAGGTAGAATGCCTCTGGGTTCAATCTCAGAATCTCTCTCTCTCTCTCTCTCTCTCTCTCTCTCTCTATCTCTTTCACACACACACACACACACACACACACAGACTTGAACCCAGGGGCACTCTAGCACTAAGCAATATCCCATTCTCTATGTTCTATTTTGAGGCAGGATGTTGCTAAGTTTTACTGGCTGGCCTCAAATTTGTATTCCTCCTGCCTGAGTCATTGGGATTACAGGTGTGCACCACTACCCAGAATAGCAGTATTTAAGATCACCCAGAAAAATGGTCAAGTTCAGATGAGCCCGTGATCAACTACAAAAGCTAATTAATATAAAAATTTCAAAATATCTAATGACTATTAAAGAGCACAAAGACAAAACTTTTACTAAAATGCACTTTAAAATATCCTATTAGACAAACACACAATTCCAATGTGTATATACCAGCACATCCTCTGAACATTCACAAGCTGATTTTTCTAGCCAAGGTCTTTAATGCACCCGTATCCTTCAAATATGCTTGGCTTTAATTCATTAAGTAAAAATATGAATCTACTAAAAATCAAATTTGGCAGGGAATTACATTATCTATTTATTTTTGAGGTATTAAGGGTTGGACCCAGGGACTACCTCAGAGCTAAAACCTGGGCTCTTTGGCTTTTTTATTTGGGGGGGGGGGGTACTAGGGGTTTCTATCTCCAAATCACACCCTAACTCCCGGGTCCTTTTCTTTTCCTTTTTTTCTTTTTTGGTGGTACCAGGGGTGGAACTCAGAGGCTTTCTACCTCCGGGCTATACTCCTAGCCCTATTTTATATTTTATTTGGAAACAGGGTCTCACTAAGTTGCTGAGAGCCCCACTAAGTAGCTGAGGCTGGCTTCGAACCTGCGATCCTCCCGTCTCAGCCTTCTAAGTTCCAAGTGCGAGGATTACAAGAGTGCACCACAACGCCTGGCTTCTTTTCTTTTCTTTAGGAGGGATTGGGGATTGAACGCTAGGTCATTCTACCTCTGAGCTATACCCTCCCAAACTATTTTTTTAATTCTTTTTTCTCCCAAGCAGTACTGGGGATTGAACCCAGGACCCTGAGCATGTTAGCAAGCCCTCTACCACTGAGCTATACTGCTAAGTCAAATTTATTTCTAAATCCATTTAACAGCCAGATGTGGTGGCACACACTTAAAATCCCTGTACTTGGGAGGCTGAGTCAGGAGGATTGCAGGTTTGTAGCCTGCCTCAGCTACTTGTGAATCCTTGTTTCAAAATAACAAAATAGGAGCAGGTGTGGTGGCACACACTTGTAATCCCAGCATTCTGGAGGCTGAGACCGGAGGATCACAGTTCGCGGACAGCCTCAGCTACTTAGTAAGGCCCTCTGCAACTCAGTGAGACCCTGTTTCAAAATTAAAAAAAATTGGGCAGGGGGTGAAGTTCGGAGGTCGAATGCCTCTGGGTTCCATCCCCAGACTTGCAAAAATAAATAAATAAATAAATAAATATAAAATAGGGCTGGGGTGTAGCTTGGAGGTAAAATGCCCCTGGGTTCAATCCCCAGTACCACAAACAAATACAGGAACTTCACAGCTCTCAGCAATAGGAATGTTGTAATAGAAAGAGAAAAAAGTCCAAAGGTTAATTAAGGTAGGAAATGTAGGAAAATACCCATGCATTCTGCATAAAGTGGAACACACTGCCTCCAATTTAATGACTCAAACTGAAGCAACCACGTAAGAGAAAATTACTTGTCCAACTACCTTCATGGCTCCTTCACGCTTTGGGCTAAATGCCTAGGTTCCCTCCTGAGGCTCTGGTACTCAGCACTAAAAGTCATGAACTTTCTCTAGTAAATCCTGAGTGCAGGTGTGGTGGCACACACTTGTAATCCCAGCATTTGGGAGGCTGAGACCGGAAGATCACGGTTCGCGGGCAGCCTCAGCTATTTAGTGAGGCCCTCTGCAACTCAGTGAGAACCTGTTTCAAAAATAAAGAATAAAAAATTGGGCAGGGGGTGTAGCTCGAAGGTCAAATGCCTCTGGGTTCCATCCCCAGACCTGCCAAAAAAAAGAAAAAGAAAGAAAGAAAGAAAAAAAAAAAACCTAACATTTTAGAGTGCTGTTTTTACACGAATGATGGTAATGGTGGTAGTTTTTATTTCTACTCTTTAGCACAAAAAGAAATTAAAATCTTAGCCGGGCGTGGTGGCGCACGCTTGTGATCCCCGCGCTTGGGAGGCTGAGACAGGTTCAAAGCCAGCCTCAGCTACTTAGTGAGGCTGTCAGCGACTTAGTGAGACCCTGTTTCCAAATAAAAAATATAATAGCCCGGAAGTAGAAAGCCTCTGGGTTCCACCCCCAGTACCACAAAAAAAAAAAAAGAAAGAAATTAAAATCTTTATAGCCAAGTGTCCATATTCCATATTTCAAAAATATATCCTAGGACCAATTGTAAGCAGGTTACTATAGAATTCCTATTTTGAGTATGCATCATTTTATAAAGAAGCTGAAATTCTTTTAGAACATTCATAAGTTTTACAGAAAAATAGTACAGAATGTACAGTTCCCATGTTTTCTTACCACTCCAGCATTCCCTAACATCTTACTTCAGTGTCCTACATTTGTTATAAATGATGAACTAGTATGGACATATTACTGCTAAGGCCCATAGTTCACATTACTCTGTATGCACATATCTATACGTAGCAAATATATGACAGCACCATAGAGAACAATTACAATGACCTAAAAATGCCCTGTGCTTCGTCTAATCATCCCTTTCACCTTCCTTCTGAACCCCTGGCACATACTGATCTTTTTTTTTTTTTTTTGATTGATTGATTTCTTTGGTGGTACTGGGGTTCCTGGAAACCCTTCTACCTCCGGGCTACACTCCCAGACCTACTTTTTTTATACTTTTTATTTGGAAACAGGGTCTCTTAAGCCAGCGCGGCTGGCTTTGAACCTGCGCGATCCTCCTGTCTCCACCTCCCAAGCGCGGGGATTACAAGCGTGCGCCACCACGCCCAGCCTGATCTTTTTAATTGTCTCTAGTTTTACCTTTTCCACAACGTCATATGGTTGCACCATAAAACACGTAGCCTGTTCAGATGGGCTTTGATCTAGCAATGTACATTTAATGTGAATAACGCAGTGCATTCCAAAATACTGAACTGCTGCACAACATAATCTTACATAGTACTGAGACTGATTGTTCACTTCAATAGTTTTTGGTTTTGGCACCAGGGACTAAACCCAGGGGCATTCTACCTCCAAGCTAAACCCCTACCCCTATTTTTCATTTTATTTTGAGAAAGGGTCTCACTAAGTTGCAGAGGGCCTCACTAAAGTAGCTGAGGCTGGCCACAAACCTGTGATCCTCCTGTCTCAGCCTCCCAAATACTGGGATTACAAGCAAGTGCCACCATGCCCAGCTTCAATAGGTCTTTTATTATAAAAAATAATTTTCAAAGCTGTCACATCAAGCTCTCTATTTTACTAACATTTTTGCTTTGCTTAAGACAGAAGTTAGCCAGACATAGTGGCACACACTTGCAATCCCAGTACTTGGGAGGCTGAGACAGGAGGATTGTAAGGTTAGTGGCTAGCCTCAGCAACTTAGTGAAGCTCTCCACAACTTAGACCCTGCTTCAAACTAAGAAATTAAAATATAGGGCTAGCCATGTAGCTCAGAGGTAGAATGCCTTTGGGTTCATGCCACTACAAAAACAAACAAACAAACAAACAAACAAGCATGTTGGCACACACCTGTAATCCCAGTACTTAGGAGGCTAAAACGAGAGGATCGCAGGTTCTCAGCCAGCCTCAACAACTTACTGAGGCCCTCTACATCTTAGTAAGACCTTGTTTCAAAATAAAAAAAACAAAATAGGGCTGGAGGTATAGCTCAGAGGTAGAAGGCCCCTGAGTTCAATCATCCATACCACACACACAAATAAAGTCAGTTAAAAAAATATTAAATATAAGCCAGGTGTGGTGGTGCACGTTTATAATCCCAGCATTTGAGAGGCCAGCATTTGAGAGGCGGAGACTCAGTTGCTTAGTGAGGCCCTTTACAACTCAGTGAAACCCTGTAGAGCTGGGGGTAAGCTGGGAGGTAGAGTGCCCCTGGGTTTCATTCCCAGTACCACAAAAAATTACAAAGTATAAGTAATAGTTCATAACTACTCAAATTTGGCAAGAAAAAAATCTGAAGGCAGTACACAATGTCCAACACTGAGAAAGAGTACATAAATGACCTTGCAAATAAACTTAAAAAATATTAAGTATTTACAAAAGTACTTCCTTTCTTAATGAATTAGCAAAAGTCACAGATACATTTCACATTATGAGATCTTTTTAGCATGTGCTTATGATTGTCTTTCATTCCTAAATGTATCATGTATTGCCCTTTTTATGTGTGTGTTTTTTTTTTGGGGGGGGGATTTACTGTGGACTGAACCCAGAGGAATTCTACCTTCAAGCTATAGCACCAGCCAGATTTTATTTATTTGGAAACAGGGTCTCACTAGGTTGATGAGAATCTCATTACTTACTGAGGTTGTAACCTGCAATCTGAACCTGCAATCCTCCTGTCTCAGCCTACCAAGTACTGGGATTACATGTGCCACCACCCCCCCCCACCATGTATTGAGTATTGTATTTTTTTAAAAAAATGTTTTTAAAGTCAGGCACAAGCCCGGCATGGTGGTATACGCTTATAATCCTAGCATTTGGGAGGCTGAGACAGGAGGATCGTGGTTCGCAGACAGCCTCAGCTACTTAGTGAGGCCCTCCGCAACTCAGTGCGACCCTGTTTCAAATAAAGAATAAATAATTGGGCAGGGGGTGTAGCTCAGAGGTTGAATGCCTCTGGGTTCCATCTCCAGACCCGTTAAAATAAAATAAAATAAAGCCAGGCACAGTGATACATACCTTTAGTCACAGTACTTGGGAAGCTGAGACAGAAGGATTGCAGGTTCAAAGCCAGCCTTGGCAACCTGACTAGGTTCTCAGCAACCTAGTGAGACTCTGTTTCCAAATAAAATATAAAATGGAGCTGAAAGTGTAGCTTAGAGGTAGAATGCCTCTGAGTTCAAACCACAGTACCAAAATAGGACTGAGGTTAGCTAAGACCTAGAATACCTCTGGGTCTTACCAGTGTGTGTGTGTGTGTGTGTGTGTGTGTGTGTGTGTGTGTCTGTCTGTCTCTCTCTCTCTCTCTCTCACACACACACACACACACACACACACACACACTCACAGAATTTTTAGGTACCTATATAATCTCTTCAATATTTAAAACACAACCTATTATAAAAATAACCCTCTGATCTGGGGAACACAGTATCTATAGTTGAACCAGCTTGAGATCCTGGATAAATTTCTTTTACTTTTCTAAGCCTCAGTTTCCTAATTTGACACATCAACCCACAGAAGATGAAAAGTAACTAAGATGTATGCATAGGAAAGCATTTGGAAAATGATAAAGGTCTGTATTAATGGTGCCTTTGTTTATCCTAATCTCCCTATCTATTCTTCCTATACCCTTACCAATCTCCTATTTTCTCTTAAGAAGAATCTTTTCAGTTCTGTACCACTAGCTGAAGTCCTATATTCCTTAATCTGTAGTACCAACATAGTTCCTGTCCATTCCCAGTGTCTAACTTTCCTATGGTCTATGTAAACTTTACCAAGACCTGTACTTCCCAAAATTCCCCAATGGATTCCAATCATCAACCAACCAACCTTCTAAGCAACCTTGGAGTTTCAAGGAATCAACTGGCCTTTGCTGTACTCGTTTCTAACATGCCTCACAGTACAAAAGTAAGGCCAAGTCTTTTTGTGATCTCCACCCTTGAAATACTCTAAATATCCATTACCATATGTTCTCGAAAACTCAAATGATTCCCTAACACAAAATAAATGTGATTACTACGCTCTCTGGAATACCACAGTTCTAAATTCCTCTCCTACAAAGATATAAATGTGCCTGTCATAATCTTCTGTAATTCATAAACTTATAAAAATAGGAGGTAGAAGAATCTTATAGACTTCACAAAACAAAGGACTCAGACTCTTAATTTCTGTTAAAACTTTTTTTCTAAAATGAGAACTAAACAAAGGGAAGTTTTCTTCCACTTTTAGAAGTAAAAATCACACAATTCTATCGAGTAATATGTGATTTGGGCCTTTAGGTTAATCATCAGTCTAGATCCACTCCAAACAGACTTAAAAGATTATCTTTCCTCTGAAACACACAAGTATTATTCTAAAATCTCACACAAAATATATGCAGCTGTTAATTCGGAGAAAGCAAATGTTTACTCTTAATCCTCCTCAAAGAAAAAAGGTAAGAGCTTAAAAAAAAAAAAAAAAAACAGCATTTGTTTTCCAAAGAAAGGAGGCTGGGTGTGGTGGCGCACACTTAAAGCATTCAGGGGGCTGAGACAGGAGGATCATGGTTCTCAGACAGCCTCAACTACTTAGTGAGGCCCTTTGCAACTCAATGAGATCTTGTTTCAGAATAAAGAATAAAAAATAGGGCTGGGGGTATCACTCAGAGGTAGAATGCCCCTGAGTTCCATCCCCAGTATGGCCAAAAAAAAAAAAAAAGAAAGAAAGAAAAATGCTAATGTAGGAAAATAAAGTGCAATACAAAATACCCAAGTACCAAAATACCAAAGAACACAAAAGAGAAATACATTTTAGTGCTTCAATCTAAAAAACAGATTAAATCAGGTGTAGCAGTGGCGCACACTTATAATCCCAGCGCTTGGGAGGCTGAGACAGGAGGATCGCAACAGGTTCAAAGCCAGCCTCAGCTACTTAGACTCTCAGCAACTGATTTAGTCAACAAACATTTGACACCAACTAAGTCATAAATGTAGATTATCAAGGGAGAAAAAAGAACTAGATAGTTCTGTCAGGCCTAGTGGTGCACACCTGTAATCCCAGTACTTGGGAAACTAAGATAGATGCAAGTCAGAGGCCAGCCTGAGCAAGTTAATGAGACCCAATATTAAAGAAAAAAATTAAAAAGGACTAGAGGTGTAGGCAGAATGCCCCTGGGTTCAGTTTCCAGTACCAAAAGAAGGGGGGAGGAGCAATATCAATGCTAGGGAAAGGGTCTCATGAAGAAAAAAGTAGGAGACAAAGTAGTATAAAAGTTAAGATTTAAAAAGTAAAACTGACTGCCAGATGTGGTGTTGCCACATGAGAAGCTGAGACTGGAGGATCACTGGTTTGTGGCCAGCCTCAGCTAGTGAGGCCTTCAACAACTTTTTCAAAATAAAGAATAAAATATAGCCTTTTAACAACCAACACGAAGAAAGAAGCTCCTGCCCCTGCCTAAGCTGAAGCCAAGGCAAAGGCTTTGAAGGCCAAGAAGGTAGTGTTGAAAGGTGTCCATAGCCACAAAAAGAAGATCCACGCATCACCAACCTTCTGGCAGCCCAAGACACTGCGGCTCCGGAGGCAGCCCAAATACCCCCGGAAGAGCGCCCCCAGGAGAAACAAGCTTGATCACTATGCCATCATCAAGTTCCCCCTGACCACTGAGTCAGCCATGAAGAAGATAGAAGACAACAACACACTTGTGTTTATTGTGGATGTTAAGGCCAACAAGCACCAGATCAAACAGGCTGTGAAGAAGTTCTATAACATTGATGACACCAAAGTCAACACCCTGATCAGGCCTGATGGAGAGAAGAAGGCATATGTTCCACTGGCTCTTGATTTTGATGCTTTGCATGTTGCCAACAAAATTAGAATCATCTAAACAGAGTCCATCCGGCTAATTCAAAATATATGGTTTTTCACTATGTATATGCTTCTTGTCTGTCAGTTTTTGTTTGGGTTGTGGGAAAGCTATACACCAAGGTAATAAATGGGGTTTGTGCAAAAATAAATAAATAAATAAATAAATAATAAAAAATAGAGCTGGGGTGTAGTTCAGAGGTAAAATGCCCAGTACTACAATAAATAAATAAAAAGTCAATGATAGGTCAGCTGTCTTTTGCAAAAGTTAAATAAGCATAAATTTCACATACACAAATGATTTCACATACACAAATGCGAAGAGCATACAGTATATCAATGGCTCTGATTGTATGACAGAATTAAGGGCCTTATTTTTAGTTTATTGTTTTCCTTCCCATATATTTTGCAACTGCCCCTTGGGCAACATGAGTTCCATAATTTTATAAAATGCAACAAAACATTAGTTTCTTAATAGTAAGGTAATGCTGTCCTCTGCCAGTGATGTGACTACAGTAGGTAAGAGAACTGCGGACTGAAGGAGGCAGAGGGGCATGGACAGATTGACTGGGAAGCTTCTAGAGTAGAGTCCTGGGAAAGGTTTTGTTTCCCAAGTGGGACAAATCTGGTCATGCTTATAGGGTCTGAGGTAGGAGACAGTAGAGAATGTTTAGATTCCAGGAAAAAGACACCAAATTCTTTACTGCTATTATGTGAACACTCGGTGGTGAACAAGACAAAAGTCCTGTTCTCATGCAACTTGTTTTCCAATGACACTGAGAACAAGTATCAGACTAGAGAGACACACTGTAAGTAAAAACATGCTATGGGTAAAACTAAAACAGATTAGTTTTCACCGGGCGTGGTGGTGCACACTTGTAATCCCAGCACTTGGGAGGCTGAGACAGGAGGATCACACAGGTTCGAAGCCAGCCTCACCTACTTAGTGAGGCTCTCAGCAACTTCGTGAGACCCTGTTTCCAAATGAAATATAAAAATAGATCTGGGAGTACAGCCCAGAAGTAGAAAGCCCCTGGGTTCCACCCCCCGTACCACCAAAAAATATATAGTTTTCTGTTGTTGTTGTTTTTTGTTTTGTAATACTAAGGGAGAACCCAGGGGCTTTTCTACTTCCGGGCTGTACTCCCAGACCTATTTTATACATTATTTGGAAACAGAGTCTCACTAAGTTGCTGAGGCTGGCTTTGAACCTGTGCAATCCTCCTGTCTCAGCCTCCCAAGTGCTGGGATTACAAGCATGTGCCACCACGCCTAGCAACAGAGTAGTTTTTTATACTGAATATTGAGGTAAGGCTTCTCTGAAGAGACACTGAATCCAAAATAAGAAACCAGCTTTTACAAAGATAAGCAAAAAGGCCTTGTTACCTCTGCTTTACAGACAATGGTTAGGTAAATTGTCTAAGATTATACAGCAAGGTTTCACTGAATGAAGGTCTAATGAACACCTAGACCAATACCCTTCCTACTAAATTGTGTTCACCTTTTATTCAGTTTTCCTCAAATGCAGGAATAAGATTGAAAGATAACAATGAACTCCTCTGGCCTCACAGGGATGTTAGGGATTAGAGAAAAATCACATTAATTGGCACAACTTTCTCAAAAGAAACTGAAGCTGGGCTTTGTGGCACAGGGTTGTAATCTCAGTACTTGGGAGGCTGAGATGGTAGGATTGTGAGTTTGTGGCCAGTCTCAGCTACTTAGTGATGCTCTCTGCAACTTAGTGGGATCCTGTTTCAAAATAAAGAATAAAAATAAAAAAGGGCTGGAGGTTTAGCTCAGTAGTAGAATGATGCATTTTTCGATCCCCAGTTCCAAAAAAGAAACTCTGACTGCCAGAAGATGTTCTATGAAAGCAGAGGCATGACTTCTGAAGGGTAACTCTTCAAACCTAATACAAAAACACAGACAGGTCCCAAACTACAAGTAGGCTATATTCCAAAGATTACAGCTAGCTAGGTTGTTTTAAAAGCATAAAACAGGGCTAAGATGTAGCTCAGTGGTAGAGTGCTTGCCTAGCATGGGTGAGGCCCTGGGCTCACTCTCCAACACCGACTGCACACACAAAAGTTAAAACACATTTCCTTCATATAGTTTTAGACAGATATTAAGTTTCCAGACTGGTAGAAGAAAGTCCATGCAAGTATTGTTATTACTACTGGAGTAACTAATAAAACTCACTACTTATCATGCCCTTAAATTAAGTGCTTCATATAAATAGCATTACTCCTAACACCACCACAACTCCCATCTTACACCCCTGGAGATGTTGAAGTGATTTGCCCAATTGTATATATAAATGCAAACAAAGTGAAGAGCCTGCAGTCCAACTTTCCCTTATTCCTTATCATTAGGTCTTACTCTTTATGCTAGATCTCAAAGTATCTTTACATAGTCTTTTCAGTTTCTCTCCAATGCTAAAATCTAAGCATCCACCTCGCCTTTTCTGGTAGTTAGACTACTCAAGTAACACTTTTATCAACTTTCCCTATGCTCTCCCCTCAAAAGTCTATACCCAACCTAGCTCCCTATAACCTCAATCTATGAGGGCGTTCATTTGACGCCCATGAGTGCCCTTACATCCCCAGATTCCAAGAGTGCCTTTACCGTGTTCACTCATTAAATGACATAGATTCCTCTCTCAAATTCCCAACCCAAACGACACCTAAATATTAAAGGAAAGTTCCATTCAGGAAATCGCAGGCAAAAGCCCAAGCTGATCATAATCAAACGTCCAGCTCTACACTATCGCTGGGCTCTCCCAACCGCCTCCACTACCACCAATAAAGCTTCCCAGTTCCAATTACTACAGGGTTACTGACAACCAACAATGACCCCACGTAGGACAGAAGCCAAGCTAGGAAATCCTAAAAGGGGAACACCACCCAAACCCCACAGCAGCCTTCAAAGGCCGCCTCAGCTTTCTCTGGCCACCTGCAGCCGGGGGCGGGAAGACCTAGGTCGGAGGTGGCGAGCGCAGGAATCAAGCCGGAAGCACGACTTGCCGGCGACCGTGACCTTCTGACCGCGCTCGACCCCGTCACCAGAAAACCCCTGCAGAGCCAGTGATCCACAGGCCCGGACGCTCGTCCGGCGGGACGAGGGGCACGGAAAGGTCGTCTGCGGGCGACAGGACCCCGCCGCAGCCGCGCTGGAGGGCCTGGGCACTCACCCCGCGACAGGCCGGGCGCCGGCGAGGAGACCCGGGGCGACGTGCCGCCGGCCCGGGCCGCCCGCGAGCAGGCGCAGGGACAGCGGGAGGCGCGGGGCCGCCCCGGCGCGCAGGAGCCAGCCCGCAGGTCTCAGCAGGGCTGCCATGGCTCTGCTGTCCCCTTAGTGGGATGCACGTTCTGCTAGAAGGACAGGAGGAGCACGTGACGGCGGGGTCGCCGGGTGCGGCAGAGACCAAAGGCCGCCATGCGTAGGGGGGTGCAACGGTAGCTTTGGGCTTCAGGATAAAAAAGGCCCATCTCTGCGCGGTCAGGGCACCCCAAACTACATTTCATTCAATGATATCTCTTGCTTTATTGCCCGAGGGCTTTCCTTTCCGTTCTGCCTCCGTCGTCGCAGTACGTTCAGGAGCTCCACCCCCGCGCTCTGCAGTTGGTAGAGTCGCAAGAGGTCGGCCCCGCCCAGGTTAGCGCGAGGGCTGCCGGGAAGGGCCGCGGGGACCCTCCCGGAGGTGGGCGGTCCCCGGTCCGCCGGGCTGCAGTTCCCGCCTCCGCGCGGCGCCTCTCGCTCGGGTTCCGGTCGCCCTCGTGGACTGGAACCTGTGGCGACTTCAGAAACGCGCGAGGCCCTGGGGAAACGCGGAGGAACTTCGCGCTGTGCTGGAAGCCTCCTAGGTTAAATATAATGGGATTTGTAGTATTGGGGCCTGGGGACAGCGTGAAGAAATACGCAGATCTAGCTAGCCCTAAGTACAAACGCTTCCTGTTATGAAATAGTGGATTCTGACAAAATTAAAAAAAAAATAGGAGATTTTGGGGACCAAGTATAAAGAAAAGAAAATTAGGACGAGAGGAAGCTCCTCAAATAATCCATAGTAGAGATGGTGGTGGCTTGGAATAGGGAGTGAAAGGTGAGAGGGTGAGAAAGGGTTCGATTATCACTCCACTTAAATAATAAACCACGAAGATTTACTTCTGTATTGGGTCGGCTATGGGGTGTAAGTCAAGGGTGACTCTAGGGTTTTTTTTACCTTAGCAACTTGAAAGGTGGAAATGGAGTCGGGCATGGTGGCGCACCCTTGTAATCTCAGCATTTGGGAGGCAGAGACAGGATTGCAATTCGACAGCCTCAACTACTTAGGCCCTTTTTACAAGTCAGTGAAACCTTCCTTCAAAATAAAGAGTGAGAAAGAGGGCTGGCGATGTAGGTCGGAGTTAGAATACCCCTAGGTTCTATCCCCTGTACCGCCCCCACCCAAAGACAGACAGACAGACACGGGAGTGGTGGCCCATACTTGTAATCCCAGCATTCGGGAGGCAGACCTGAGGATCGCGATTCACAGCCTCAGCTACTTAGGCCCTCTGCAACTTAGTGAGACCCTGTTTCAAAATAAATACAAATAGGGCAGGGGGTATAGCTTAGAGATCGAATGCCTCTGGTTCCATCCCCAGTATCATAAAAAAGAAAGAAAGAAAAAAAGCTGGAGATGGCATTTATTTAAATGGAGAAGCCTGAAGGAGAAGCAGATTTAAAAGGTGAAATAAAAAATATTCTGGAGTATTATGCTGTGATTATTAGATATCCAAATATATAGTTTAAGTAGAGGGTTGACTCTAGGACATACAAGACTGGAGTTCAGGGAGAAAGTTAGAGCTAGGGATTACATTTGGGAGTCTATAGCCTACCTAAGATTTTCAGCTACAGAGCCAGGCATTGTGGTGCATGCCAGTAATCCCAGTACTTGGAGGACTGAGACAAGAGGATCACAGGTTCAAGGACAGCCTCAGGTTCAAGGACAGCCTCGGCAAGGAGTGAGACACTTGTCAACCTAGTGAGACCCTGTTTCAAAATAAAAAGAATAAAAAAATAGGCTCTGGGTGTAGTTTGGAGGTAGATTGCCCCTGGGTTCAATCCCCAGTACTGCAATAAATAAATAGAAAGAAAGCCAGCCAGCCAAGGTATTACTTGGAGGTAGAATGTCCCCAAGGTTCATACCCAGGAACACAGACACACACACGCACACAGATTTTGACCTATAGAAAAACTATGTAGGAAAAAGAATGTAGTCAAGAGATGTGGTGCAAGGACTGAAGCTTGTGTTTCAATATTTAGACAATGTATAGATGAAAACCTAGCAAAAGAAACATATAGAATAGAAAACATGGTGGCATATGCCTGTAATCCCGGTACTTGGGAGGCTATGATAGAAGGAGGATCACAGGTTTGAGACCAGCCTCAGCAATTTAGAGAGACTCCCAGTAACCTAGCAAGATCCTATTTAAAAGTAAAAAGGAAAATAAAATAAAATAAAAAATAAAATAAAAGTAAAAAGGGTGGGGTGTAGCTCAAAGGTGGAATGCCTGTGGGTTCGATCCCCAGTACAGGACGGAAGAAAGGAGAGAAAAGCAAAGAAAAGAGAGGGACTAGCCAGCGAGGATGAGAACAACCAAGGATCCCAAATAACTAAGTGAAGGAAGTCCTTCCAGGAGGGAATTATTAACCATGTGAAACACTGCTGTTAGGTCAGGTAAAACGAGACTCGACACTGACCACAGGATTTGACAACTCCGAAATCCCTGATGATCCTACAAGCAATTTTCAAGATTTGTTGAGTCAGAAGATCTATTGAAGGGAGGTTTTTTGTTGTTGTTTTGTTTTTATTTTTTGTTTTGTTTTGGTGGTACTGGGGGTGGAACCCAGAAGCTTTCTACCTCCGGGATATACTCCCAGATCTATTTTATATTTTATTTGGAAACAGGGTCTCACTAAGTAGCTGAGGCTGGCTTCGAACCCGTGCGATCCTCCTGTCTCAGCCTCCCAAGCACGGGGATTACAAGCGTGCGCCAACGCGCCCGGCTTTGGGGTCTGTTCTTGACACCAACATCCTCACTGCCTAATAACTGTTGATAGGGTCTCAAACTTCTGATTCAGAGATTTAGGTCAGTAGTGTGTGCAAAGCATAAGGCAAATTATATTTCAGCACAAAGAAGTTATATGTACTGCACTTGATGTAGTTCATGGAAAAGGATAAACATACATCAAACTACCGTTACCTAAGACAGTGTGATGAGTGCAGCAAAGAGCCAAAGCAAGTGACAGCTGGTTGGGAGGACAGAAGAAAGTTGTAAGGTGGGGCAACATTTCAGCTCTAGAAGGCTGAGGAAGATAACAATAGAGGTAAACCAGCGGGCATGGTGACACAAGATTGTAATCTTAATATGTGGGAGGCTGAGAAGAGGATCACAAGTTTGAGGGCAGCCTCAGCATCTTAGTGATCCTCTCTGCAATTTAGTGAGACCTTGTTTCAAAATAAAAGTTAAAAATGAGGCTGGAATGTATCTCAGAGGTAGAATGCCCCTGGATTCAATCCACAGTACTACAAAAATAATAATAATAATAATAATAAAATAAAACATCAGAAATGGTGGTAAGGGGAGTGCCAGGCAGAGTGAACAAGTACAAAGATGCAGACTCTCCTTTGTACTCCGCCCATGGCTCCTTACACTGAAGAGCATGTTTTCGGACACAGAACTCCCAGAGGTATCTGCCCACAGCTTATCAAGGAAAGGAGAGAATCACTAAGCAAACAGACTCTTATGAACCTAGCAAAACTCTGTTTCAAAGTAAAAATAAAGAGCCGGGCATGGTGGCGCACACTTGTAATCCCCGTGCTTGGGAGGCTGAGACAGGAGGATTGCAGGTTCAAAGCCAGCCTCAGCAGCTTAGTGAGGCTCTCAGCAACTTAGTGAGACCCTGTTTCCAAATAAAATATAAAATAGGTCTGGAGGTGTAGCATGGAGGTAGAAAGCCCTTGGGCTCCATCCCCAGTACCACACACACACACACACACACACACACAGTAAAAATAAAATAGGGCTGGAAGTGGAGCTGAGAGGTAGAATTCTCCTGGGGTCAATCCCCCGTGCAACAAAAATAATTAAATAAATAATTACATTCTATAGAGAATATAAAATGCAAACATAAAAAAAGAAATTTTATGGAACAACATTTAACCTTACTACATGCAACGCCCTTGGGTATATACTAAGTTATTTTCTTCTATTTCATTTTGTGGGGGGGGGGGAGGGGGCTACTAGAGATTGAACTCAGGAGCATTCTATCTCAGAGCTACATGCCCACTCTATTTTATTCTTTATTTTGAAACAGAGTCTCACTAAATTGCAGAGGGCTTCACAAGTTGCTGAGGCTGGCCAGGAACCTGCGATCCTACTGTCTCAGCCTCTCAAGTACTGGGATTATAGGCATGTACCACCAAACTTGGCAACATTATATTAAAAAAAAGCCAGGCATGGTGGTACATGTATGTAATCCCAGCACTTGGGAACTGAGAAAGGAGGATAGCAGATTCGAAGCTAGCCTCAGCAATTTATCGAGACCCTCAGTGACTTAATATGATCCTGTTTAAAAAAAAATAGGGCTAGGAGTGTAGCTTGGAGGTAGAATGCCCCTAGTTCAATCCCCAGTATCAAATTTATACACATACACACACAAATCCATGTACATGGATCCAAATATGAACAAACCAGCTACAAGAACAGAGTTCTGAGACACTAAAAGAAAATTGATTATAGGTAGTATATTGTACAATACCAAGAATTACTGGTAATTTTTAAGGTGCAATAATAGCTTTGTTAGCCAGGCATGGTGGCACATGCTTATAATCCCAGCATTTGGGAGGCTGAGATGGGGAGGATCCAGATTTATGCCAGCCTCAGCTATTCAGTGAGGCCCTTTGCAACTCAGTGAGACCCTGTTTCAAAATTAACAATAAAAAATAGGGCTGGAGGTGTAGCCCTAGGGTGGAAGGCCCCTAGGTTCAATCCCCAGTACCGAAAATAATAGCTTTATGGTTATGTAAGGATATGGATATATATATTATATATATATATTATATATATATATTATATATATATTATATATATATATATAATATATATATATATATATATGAAACCTTTTGGCATTGGCATATGTATTAGTAAATTAAAAATGTCTGGAATGGTCTTTTATATATCCTCAAATAGTAAGAGAAAAGACAGGGTAGAAAGAGTAAATGTAACAATATATTGATAATTATTGAATCCAGGTCATGAATTCTACTATTTTCTCTAATTTGTGTGTGTTTAAATATGTTCGTGGGCTGGCCTGGCGTGGTGGCGCACGCTTGTAATCCCGGTGCTTGGGAGGCGGAGACAGGAGGAACGCGCAGGTTAGAAGCCAGCCGTGCTGGCTTAAGAGACCCTGTTTCCAAATTTTAAAGAAGTATAAAAATAGGTCTGGAAGTGTAGCCAGGAGGTAGAAGGGTTTCCAGGAACCCCAGTACCACCAAACAAACAAAATGTTCGTGGGCTGGGATGTAGCTCCATGGCAAAGCGCTTGCCTGGCAAATGTACAACCCTGGGATCACTCCCCAGTCTAAAAAAGAACCCCCCCAAAAATGGCTAAATATGTTCATGAAGAAAAAACTCAAGCCGGGCGTGGTGGCGCACGCTTTTAATCCCAGCATTCGGGAGGCTGAGACCGGAAGGATCACGGTTTGGAGACAGCCTCAGCTAGTGAGGCCCTCCGCAGCTCAGTGAGACCCCGTTTCAAAATAAAGAATTAAAAAAATAGGGAAGGAGGTGTAGTTCAGAGGTCAAATGCCCCTGGGTTCCATCCCCAGACCTGCAAAAAAAGAAAGAAGAGAGAGGGGGCGGGAGGGAGAGGGAGAGAGAAAGAAAGCAAGCAAGCTCAAATGCTGATTGCATTTTGTTTTATTTGAGGTTCTGGGAATGGAAACCAGGGGCATTCTACCTCCGAGCTATACCCCAGCCCTATTTTTTATTCTTTATTTTGTTTTTTTTTTTTTGTTTTGTTTTTGGTGGTACTGGGGTTCCTGGAAACACCGGGCTATACTCCCAGACCTATTTTTATACTTTTTTTTGGAAACAGGGTCTCTTAAACCAGAGAGGCTGGCTTTGAACCTGCGTGATCCTCCTGTCTCCACCTCCCAAGCGCGAGGATTACAAGCGTGCGCCACCACGCCCGGCTTTATTCTTTATTTTGAAACTGGATCTCATTGAGTTGCAAAGGGCCTCACTAAGTAGCTAAGGCTGTCCTTGAACCAGGATCCTGGAATTCTCAATGAATTCTTTTTTAACCTTACACTAGTTTATGAGAATACAAAGAATCAGGAAATACAGTTGATCATTCATAACTTTTGTGAACTTTCTGGAGTCTCCAGTTTTCACACAAACACATTCAAAATAGGGTAAGCAAAGAACAAAATGATTGCCTTGAGTTTAAATGCCTATTTTGCTTAAAAGCCTTAACATATTTTAAGCAGCAAATTTAATGTCTAGCTGTGATTGTCTTTTCTCTTGAGGCAACTCATCTGGTGAATCGAGGGCTCCTTCCATCTGTGACTACATTTTTCATAGCCAAATTTATTCATGTATATAATTCTCAATTATTCAAAATTATTCTGCTCAACCCCTTATTCTCATACAGCCCCAAGATTTTCATTATAAGTGGAGATCTAATTTGTCATTGTTACACCCTTTGGCAATAGTTCTGTCAAACACGGATTCTTTCATAAGCACACAAACCAGGAAAACAAATGCAGGGTCATTTACTATAAGAAAGTATCCCATGCTGGCAACATGTAGCTGATATTTTCCCAGTGTTACCATGTGTGAAGGCTGAAAGTTTGTGTTTCCCATAGGGCAGATAGTGTCTGGATAAATCAATATAGAATGGTAGTCAAACATAATTGGCATTTCCATGTACCATACAACTGAGTCCCTGCAAGACAGAAAATATTATAATTCTTGTAACAGGCAGAAATTAACTTTAGGAAGTCTTTATTGAACAATCATCATTAATTACTGAAACATGACATGGGTTTCTTAAATCTCCTACTTAATTGTTGTTTTTTTATTTTGTTTGTTTGCTTGCTTGCTTGCTTGTTTGCTTTTGCAGTACTGGAAATTGAACCCAAGGGCATTCTGCCTCCCACAGCCCTATTTTATTTTATTTTATTTTATTTTATTTTATTTTATTTTATTTTATTTTATTTTATGGGTCTGGGGATGGAACCCCGAAGCATTTGACCTCCGAGCTACACCCCCTGCCCTATTTTTTATTCTTTATTTTTCAAACAGAGTCTCACAGAGTTGCAGAGGGCCTCACTAAGTAGCTGAGGCTGTCCGCAAACTGCAATCCTCCGGACTCAGCCTCCCAAATGCTGGGATTACAAGTGTGTGCCACCACACCCGGCTTCCTATTTTATTCTTTATTTTGAAATAGAGTCTCACTAAGCTGCAGAGGGCCTCACTAAATACCTGAGGCTGGCCACAAACCTATGATCCTTCTATGTCAGCCTCTCAAGTACTGGGATTACATGTATGTATCACCATGCCCAGTTATTGTTTGGTTTTTAAGGAACTAGAAAATGTATTTAATTTTCTCTAAGCAAATAAATTTGGATTTTTTTTTGTACTGAGGGTTGAACCCAGGGGCATTCTACCTCTGAGCTACATCCACATCCCTATTTTATTTTTTATTTTGAAATAGGGTCTCACAGCCAGGCGTAGTGGCACATGCTTGTAATCCCCGCGCTGGGAGGCTGAGACAGCAGGATCGTGCAGGTTTGAAGCCAGTCTCAGCTATTTAGTGAGGCTTTCAGCAACTTAGTGAGACCCTGTTTCCAAATAAAATATAAAATAGGGCTGGGAGTATAGCCCGGAGGTAGAAAAGCCCCTGGTTTTCACCCCCAGTACCACCAAAAAAAAAAAAAAAGAAAAGAAAAGAAAAGAAAAGAAATAGGGCCTCACTAAGTTGCTGAGGCTAGCCTCAGACCTGCCATCCTCCTGTCTCAGTCTCCCAAGTACTGGGATTACAGGTGTGTAACACCATACTTGGCTTAAATGTGGAATTTCTATTTTAGTTTGTCTCTCTCTCTAAAGGTTGAAAATTATTTCCCTTTGACTTTTTAATGCAAGCTGCCTTCTGGTAGTTTCAGAATTAGGACAAGAAGACTGAAAGCATTACTTAGGCTTAGTAACAACATATGAAGGGTGGAGGATGTATCTCAGCAGTGGAGTTCTTGCCTGTTTGCTCAAGACTCTGGGTTCAATCCCACAAAAATAAATGAAAAGGAATTTTTTCTTGCATTAAGTTGCAAGACACTGATATGACTATCATTCTTGGCTGTTCACTTTGATTTATTTTCTTCTAATAGATCCTAGCCCTTCAACCAAGAAATGGCTCTGACTGTAGTCATGATGGTGTACACGTGTAGTCCCAGTATTTGGGAAGCTAGAAAATGGACTCATTACACCAATTTAGTGAGACCTGCAGCAAATTAATGAAACCCTGTTTCAAAGAAAGGAGGACCTAGCAGTATAGCTGGGAGGTAGAATATCCCTGGGTTTAATCCCCAGTAGAAAAAGATAAGCCAGGTGTGGTGGTGCATGCTTGTAATTCCAGCATTCAGGAGGCTGAGACCAAAGGATCGCGTTCATGGACAGCCTCAGCTAGTTAGTGAGGCCCTCCACAACTTAGTGAGACTCTGTTTCAAAATAAAGAATAAAAAAATAGGGCAGAAGGTGTAGCTCAGAGGTCAAATGCTCTGGGTTCCACCCTTAGACATGCAAAAAGAAAAAAAACAAGAAAAGAAAGAAAAGAAAAGAAAAAAGGGAGAGATGGGCACTGACTAATATATCATCCTGGTCAAACTGATGATTATGTAATAATCCCAAGATTGAGACCTAATTTGCCTGATCAAAGTTTTTCTTTAAAGTATCTAGGATTGAGCCGGGAATGGTGGCGCACGCTTGTAATCCCTGCGCTTGGGAAGCTGAGACCTGAGACAGGAGGATCGCACGGGTTCAAAGCCAGCCTCAGCTACTTAGTGAGGTTCTCAGCAACCTAGTGAGACCCTGTTTCCAAATAAAATATAAAAAAAGGTCTGGGAGTATAGCCTGGAGGTAGAAAGCCTCTGGGCTCCACCCCCAGTACCACCAAATAAATAAATAAATAAATAAATAAATAAATAAAGTATTTAGGATGCCTTATTGAGAAAGTTACTTCCTGTACCTATATTTTGGAGTGTTGATCCTATGTCTTTTTCTAATAACTTCACAGTCTCTGGTCTAATTTCTAAGTCTTTGATCCATCTCGAGTTGATTCCTGTGCATGGTGAGAAGGATTCAGATCCAACTTTCTACAAATGGATAGCCAGTTCTCCCAGCACCATTTGTTGAAAAGGCTGTCTTTTCTCCAGTGTATGAGTTTGGCCCCTTTGTCAAAGATCAGTTGACTATAGATGTGTGGGTTTATTTCTGTATCTTCTGTTCCACTGGTCAGTCTGCCTATTGTTGTGCCAATACCATGCTGTTTTTACTACTATTGCTCTATAGTATAATTTGAAGTCCGAGATGCCTCCTGCCTGGTTCTTGTTGCTGTGAATTGCTTTGGCTATTCTGGGTCTTTTCTTCCTCCATACGAAATTTATAACTGATTTTTCCAGGTCTATGAGAAATGTTGGTATTTTAATGGGAGTTGCATTGAATCTATAGATCACTTTTGGCAGAATGGCCATTTTAATGATATTAATTCTGCCTATCCATGAGCAAGACCTTTTCATCTTCCAAGGTCTTCTTCAATTTTTTTCTTTAATGTTTTGTAGTTTTCTCTGTAGAGTTCTTTTACATCTTTGGTTAGGTTTATTCTCAATGAGACTTCCAAAGTGCTGGAAATTAAAGCAAGAATTAATAAGTGGGATCTCTTCAAACTAAAAAGTTTCTTCTCATCCAAGGAAACCATCAGGAACCTAAAGAGGAAGCCTACAGAATGGGAGAAGATCTTTACCAGCCACCACTCTGATAGGGGACTAATTTCCAGAATATACAAAGAGCTCAAAAGACTCTATACTAGCAAAACAAACAACCCAATCAAGAAATGGGCAACTGAAATGAATAGACATTTCACAAAAGAAGAGATACAAATGGCCAATAGATACATAAAAAGATGTTCTACATCATTAGCCATCAGGGAGATGCAAATCAAAACTATGCTGAGATTCCATCTAACCCCAATCAGTGGCAAACATGAAGAAATCAAACGACAACAATTGCTGGTGAGGATGTGGGGAAAGAGAAACTCTTTTACACTGCTGGTGGGAGTGCAAAATAGTTCAGCCACTATGGAGATCAGTATGGAGATTCCTTAGAAAACTGGGAATAGGTCCATCATTTGACCTGACTATACCACTCCTGGGTATCTTTCCAAAGGGGTTGAAATCAGAGAGCTACGTTAACATATGCATACCCATGTTCATAGCAGCACAGTTTGTAATAGCCAAAATATGGAACCAACCTAGATCTCCATCAACAGATGAATGGATTGCAAAATTATGGGAAATACACACAAATGGAATTCTATTCAGCTATAAAGAAAAATAAAATAATAGCATTTTTAAGAAGATGGAGTTGGAGAACATTATGCTAAGTGAGATTAATCAAGAACAGGAAGAGAAGGGACATATGTTTTCTCTAATATGTCCAAGTTAGGGAGTAGTGATAATACCAGAGGGACTCCAGATGATGGAGGGGAAATCTCAGCAAAGCTTGAATAGAAGGATAGGAGAAGAAAGCTACATACGAATATGTGTAATAGCATAAATACAGCATAATTAACCTGGACACTCTCTATTGGGGGGGGGAGGGAAATGGAAGGGGAAGGGCATGAAGGACAATGTAAATGTACACCACTCTCAATATGTTCCACTTATAAAAAATAAAAATTAATAATAAAAAAATAAAATAAAGTATCTAGGATGGAGGGCGATTTAATTTTTAAGGCTATAGAGCTGGAAGAATGTGAAGACCTGCCTGTAGACGGCATCTTCTCTACCAGGTAAAGAGTGTCCATTTTTAGTGAGAGATAATAAAATCAATATTCTGATGACCTACTTTGATTATCTAGACCCAGCAGTACCTCATTTTCATTTTTAAATTCTCCGGCAAAATGATCTAATAAATTCTTATTGATTCAGTCACCCAACCTGAGTCAGATTTCTGTTATTTGTACCTGAAAGACTCATAACTAATGTAGAACTTGATAAGAAACACTCCAGCATTGCTTGCTTGCTTGCTTGATTGATGGTCTACACTAGCATTCTGGAAAAAAGGAACAAACCTCACTTCCTGGTAAGTCCTTCGAAAGCAGCAGAATGTTAACCAGCTTTGTTGAGTACTCCTCTCTCCCTTTGCCCTCTGTCTCAGATGTGGGCCTTGGAGAATTGCCAAGGCTGAATCCTTTGCCTTACCTTTATGTTGTATGACCTGACCAAAGTCAAGGAAGTGGATATCACAAGAGGATATAACTGGGATTCAAGAGAAGTAAAAAAAAAAAAAAAGTTTTAAGATTGGAGTTGTTCCCAAACTGCTCTTTTTCTGTGGTCCTTCTCTGATGAGAGCAATAATTTCTTCCTCTCAAGCACCATTCTCTAGGGTTCATCCTGGAATCAAGTGACAGATCCATATTGCCTTATATCAAAAGACCTAGGTTGATTTCTTAGAGAAACGGAGTCTGAATTTTGAGCAAGGATTGTGCTCCTAAAAACAATATCTTTGAGGGGTGAGGGAAGTATAATCAGGCAAAGGAAGAAATCAAGTTATGATTCACTTGCAACTGAAGCCTGAGAACCTGGGGAGCTTTGGATATGAGAAGACCCTTCAAAGTTACCCTGCCTTCAGCTAAAGCCATGGGCCTCTAGGCCGCTCACTGATCAGTTGTTGACTATGGAGTCCTTAGGGAATAAGCATGGCCTTGGGCCAGGTGAGGCTGCAGGCAGTCCCAAGGAACTCAAATCAGGCTTCCAGTGCTCTCAGTAGCTGAGGAAGAGTCTCTCCATCTTAGAGCAGCAAATCTGGATAGTGATCTACAGCATCAACCACACTGGTCTATTATGTTACTTCACTCAGAGGGAGAAGTTGTATTAAAGCTGTTAAGATAAGACTGTAGGATAGAAATTGCAAGGACGAGGTTCAGATTCAGAGACCATTACTTGATAAGATTTGGGCTTTGGTTACTACCTAACATAAACCTGAAGAATCAGATAGTTGACTGGCATTTTAAGGAGAACATATTATCAGAGAAACTATGACCCTTGTAAAATGGGGTCTTGGAATTGTGCAAAGCCTAAGGCAATCCTCAGGCCTCCTGAACACACAAATAAGAATTCTTTCCAATATTGATTTCAGATAGGACCATAGGGAATAAGGGGCAAGATAGTCATTCCATCAAGTGGAACAGTTGCAGCCAGATTGCAGACCAAGTAAATTACTCTGCTGCCAGGGAAGCCTTTATAAACTGCCCAACAGGAAATGGTATGTGCTCTGTGCTCTCGATTAACAGTTATCACAGTTGGTTATTTCCCCCTTTTCCTTTACTAAGTGTGAATTTATGTTATGATGATTTGGTTTTCTTTCCACTACTATGCATTGAGCATGTTGGGATAGGCACATAATCTAATAGCCTAAGTATCCATAACCTAAATAATATTCTATGTATATATAATGATATCCTAAATATCAACTTGTGTTGAGATTTGAATAAGATTTTTATTCTTTCTAGTTTGGGGCTTACTTCTTTAACAGCAATAAGTGTACATTCTTTATTCTTATTATTAAAATGTTTTAATAATTGTCAGTGTTTCCATCATTTGTTTTTTATCATTTTGTTGATCAATTTTTTTTTTTTTTTGCGGGTCTGGGGATGGGACCCAGGGGGATTTGACCTCCAAGCTACACTTCCTGCCTTATATTTTATTCTTTATTTTGAAACAGGATCTCACTAAGTTGCAGAGGGCTTCACTAAATAGCTGAGGCTGTCCGTGAACCAGGATCCTCCGGTCTCCACCTCCCAAATACTGGGATTGCAAGTGTGCACCTCCATGCCTGGCCTTGTTGATCAGTTTTTTAAAAAATGATGCTCTGGCTGGGAATATACCAGTAATCCCAATACTTGGAATTTGAGACAGGAGAATTGCAGGTTGGAGACCAGCCTCAGCAACTTAGTGAGACCCTTAGCAACTTAGCAAGATGTTGTTGCAAAATAAATAAATAAAGCCGGGTGTGGTAGTGCACACCTGTAATCCCCACACTTGGGAGGCAGAGACAGGAGGATTGTGCAGGTTCGAAGCCAGCCTCCCTGGCTTAAGAGACCCTGTTTCCAAATAAAATATAAAATAGGTCTGGGAGTGTAGCCCGGAGGTAGAAGGGTTCCATCCCCAGTACCACCAAAAATAAATACAAAATATATAAATAAATAAATAATAAATAAATATGTTGGGGGTTTGACTTGGAGGTTGAACCCCTAGGTTCACTCTCCAGTACCACTGGGGAAAAATGATACCCTGAAAATAGTAAAGCCAGTTTTACTTCAAAGTTTCAACAAGAGATTAATGATAAATGATATTTTAAAAATCAGATGAGCCGGGCGTGGTGGCGCACACTTGTAATCCCTGAGCTTGGGAGGTGGAGACAGGAGGATCGCGCAGGTTCGAAGCCAGCCATGCTGGTTTAAGAGACCCTGTTTCCAAATAAAAAAGAAGTATAAAATAGGTCTGGGTGTATAGCCCGGAGGTAGAAGGGCTTCCAGGAACCACCAAAAAAAAAAAATCAGATGATATTTAAATCAAAACCAATATGTCAAAAATTACCAGCTGGGCATGTTGGTGCAGGCTTATAATCCCAGTAGTTGAGAGGCTGAGACAGGAAGATCCAGTTTCATGGCCAGTCTCAGCTACTTAGTGAGGCCCTCCACAACTTAGTGAGACCCTGTTTCTTTTTTGTGTGGGGGGGTCTGGGGCTGGAACCCAACCTCTGAGCTACACCCCCTGCCCTATTTTTTATTCTTTATTTTGAGATGGGGTCTCACTGAGTTGCAGAGGGCCTCACCAAGTAGCTGAGGCTGTCCACGAACCGTGATCCTCCAGTCTCAGCCTCCCGAATGCTGGGATTATAAGTGTGTGCAACCATACCTGGCTTAGTGCGACCCTATTTCAAAAAAATAATAAACAATCAAGCTGGGGTGCTACAGCATCTCATGCAGATCTTGAAAAAGCTCAATCAGGGAACCCACAAAGGCGTAGATCTCCCATAAAATATGTCTAGCATTCCCTTCTTCAAAAAATTATTTTAAGATTTTTGGATCAATATGTATAATTAAAATTTTATGTATTAACATTGTAACTAAAACTGATGAGCAGCGGCTTATAAGAGACTCAGACAACAAAAATTTTATTCCCAAAGATAAAGTTTGGGCCAAAGATTAGGTTCAAACTAAACTTAGTTTAGGCCAATATATAAAATTAAATTCAAGTTGGCCTTACAAAATAAGACAAAACATACTTTCTATGATTATTTAAATGTCTGGCACCCTGCCCTAAAGTCTATTAAAAAACTTTTCCTGTCCTTAAAGTTCCTGCTTTCATGGCTATGCCTTTGCTTTTTCTGCCAAAAAAAAAAAATATATATATATATATATATAATATATATTATATTAATATAATATATTATATATAATATATGTATATTGTATATAATATATATAGTGTTTATAATATAAATATTATATATAAATATATATATAAATAAAGTTGAAAAAAAGCTTATAGCTGGTCTGGTGTGACAGCGTCTTCTCTCATTCAGCCTCGACTCTCCTCTCACCAACACACAAACCTCGACTCTTTCTAGGGGTGGACCCTGACACTGGGGTAGCTCGGAGGTAGAATGCCCCTAGGTTCAATCTCTTGCACCACACACACACACACACACACACACACACACACACACACACACACACACACAATTATCTACAGCAATTTAGTGCAAAAAGTTAAGGGAAAATACCCTTAAAGCCAACGTGAAATGGCCTGCCAACCAAGTGGCTTAGAAATAAGACTTTCAAGCTGTAACATTGAAAATTGAGTTTGGGGTCGTGAAGGAGACAAACACCAGCCAAGTTATTAAAGACCTCTTTAATTAAACTGGCACCTTAAAGCGAGGTCTGCCAACCATGAGGGGAAAGGACCGATGACCGAGCAGCAGAGTCATGGTAGGCAGAGTCACACAGCAGAAAGGAAGTGAGGATATTTATGTAGTCAGGTCCTGGGGTGGGGCTAACTGGTCCTCTCGTGACGTCTGGAGTCTCGCGACATCTGGAGTCTGCCCTGAGATGTCCAGAGTCTTGCAACATCTGGAGTCTCATGACATCTCTGCTTTTGGCTTTTGGGGTTCCGCCTCCTGTCCCTGTTGCAGGGTCCCATGGTGGAAGGAAGGGACCCAACTTATCATCCTGGCCTTTTGGTGATATTGGTCAATAACCGAGTTAATAACTACTTCCTGCTGTCAGGGAGTATCGTCGGGGGCCTTTCAGCCAGGAGAGGTCAGGTCATTCGGAAGTGGGCAGATGGGAGTATGACTGCAGCGGGAGTTGATTGGAGGTCCCTGAACAGCTCAGTAATGCACATTTGAATGAACTTTAGCAGATGAGGGGCTATTAAAAGAAAAGGAATATCATGAGAATGGGGTCCTGGGAAAGGAAGCCCAGCAGCTACTGGCCCTTGCCAGGAGGGGAAGGAGCCCAACAGCTACTGGTCCTTGGAACCCTTCCAGACATGAAGTAGACTATCAATATCATGTTTTTAGTCTCGCTTAACCTGGTCAGAGTTTAGACATTTTCCTCTGTTAGACCAGATTCATTAATATAATAGCAGTGTTTTTCCATGAGAAAGAGACATACACCACTCTTTTCAGCAGTTAGTAAGTATGGGTCAGTCTGGTCAAATGGAAAACATGCTATTGGGTCAGGAGCATCAGTAACAGATTTTAGAGAGTTTAATACTTATGGCTGTCTGGCATCCAGAGAGGGAGAGCACTCTACTGATACACCTTGTAATCGGTCCAACGTTTTATGGAGGGGAGACAAAGAGGTCGCTTGCACAGTGAATTTCCAGATGTAAAGAGTTGGACCTGCTGAAATAAAAGCATTAAAGATAATTATGCCAAGAAAAATGGAGCTTAGTGGGCCCTAACACTGTACAGGAGAATTTGTCATGAGGCTGTTGTAATGGAGCCCTTTTTAGCCAAGTAAGGTGATGCCAATTAAAGTCCCCCCGGCAGTTTGGCTGCAGTAGGTGTGGTGAGGATCACTGTAAAAGGCCCAGTCCACCGTGGCTGGAGATGTTTCGGTTGAAGTGACTGAGGAGGACTTTGTCTCCTGGCTTAAGGACCATGGCTTCAGGGTGTGGAGCTGCTTCTTTGGTCCCAGGTTGGGGAAGATATTGGTCAGCATGTTCTCTAAGGAGATGCCTGAGAAAAGACGAGTAAGGGAGATAGGAAACCAAGGGAAGGGGATCTGAAGGGAGAGTTTGATTAAGCAAAACACGGCAACCATACAGCAATTCAAAGGGGAAATTCTTAAGAGATTTTTTTTAGACAGCCTCCAGCAAGCTCTCTCCTGTTTGACTTTTATTTGCTTCCTAGAAATTCCCAAGCTGGGACAAAATTACTTTATCCAGACGGCAGTGATTGGAATGATACTCTAATTATCTGTTGATGGCAAATCATAAAACTTGTTTGGAAACCCATTTGTTGAGCTTGTGAGGCAAGAGTAGTTTGCATAGTGCCCCTAAAATAAGCCTGGTATTTGGAAATGCTGGAGGCTTGACTGCATTGAATTATAAATTGAGTCATTACTAACTTAACCTCTGGGAGGTTTTCCATGATTGTTTTATTCAGCTTTAGTGACTCCGCTGCCCATAGCAACTCTGGCAATGATTCCCCTAGCGGCAGGAAAGGGCTGCCCAGTCCTGCTGCAGAAATCCATGTGGCTGCATTTGCCTGCAGAGTTTGGAGAGATATAAGGTCTTTGGAGACCAGAAATGTGTTTTTTCCGTGTCTTAACTGGCAGCATGAGCCTCTGGCATTTCAAAGTGCAAGTCATTAGTGTCCACCAGGGTGACGTTAATCTGTCTGTGTTTCAGTCTCAGGACATTTTCCAGTTGCTTCTGCCACAACAATCTCTGCCATCTCAGTGCCTCCAATGCCCTGTGTGAATTCAGGAAACCGTGCAGTGCCCAGCAGGACTTCTCAAAAATCTGATAGCTGACCAATCTTTTCTTGTTTTCATCTTCCAGAGTCATCCTTAATGAAGCCCTGAAGCTTGTTAAAAATGTGGGGCTTTGTTTGGCATTTTCACATCTGAGCTAAGAGAAAACTACTGTTTTAAATTTTTCAAAAGAAAGGAGACTCTTTTATTTTGAATTTAGTATTTGTACTGTATAGCCAAGGAAACTTAAGCTGATAATAATCACATTGAGAAGAAATACCAGAGGAAGGGGAAGCTGTGCCATTGCCAGAGTACCAACAAAAACAATGCACCTGCTGGAAGGGGCCCAGGAAGGGTGATTTGACACCTGAAATGGGTATGAAGGATGGGGCTTGTCAGAACATCAGTCCTCCATTTTCCCTAGAAGCTGACTCTCCTGCTGTCTGAGCTGGGTGGGGGGTGGCAGGGGGGGAGTCGGGGTTGTTCTTTCATCAGATCCTTTCAACTTCCCCCATGTGATAATATGACATGAAGCCAAGCCAAACCGAAGAGCTAGTGGGCAATTGTTAAGAGCCTTGGACTTTTATTTAATCATCAGAAAAACCGAGGCTGGTAGATGCTGGTAAAGTGCCAGATTAATTATTCAGTTACAAGTGCCTGAGATTGGACCAAGTATTGTCTCATTAATATGCAGTGTCCATGCTAGAGTCTGTTTAGAAAAGCTACAGAGACTATAAGAGGGGTCTATAAAAGAGAACTAGAAGAAAAATAAAGCCAACTTTCCCTATACTGTGCTGAGAAATCTCACACTAACAGGATGTCCTCCTCCCCAGTAATAAGATACTCTCCAGTAATGTACCCTGGCCCAGGGCCTGTTCTAGAATATACAAGATGATTTTTTTTTCTAATAGCCCTTGCATCTGTGCTCATAAACTTGATCTTCTTTCTTATTATAATCCATTGTATTTAGGGCCAAAGATTTTATTTAAATTTATATCTCAAAGACTAACTTTGCTCCTGAAATTCTCTCTCTTCATTCTCTTGCACATGAAGTTCCTCCTCTGCACTAAATGATCCCATCAGCATGCATCATCATCTACTTTCTACCTTAAAATAAAACCAAGCTGGGTATGGACATGGTGGCACACATCTGTAGGCCCACTACTTGGGAGGCTGAGATAGGAGGGTTGCAAGTTCACCAGCCTCAGGAACTTAGTGAGAACTTGTTCTCCTTTCTTTCTTTCTCTCTTTCTCTCTTTCTTTCTTTCTTTCTTTCTTTCTTTCTTTCTTTCTTTCTTTCTTTCTTTCTTTCTTTCTTGGTACTGGGGATTGAACCCAGGAACATTCTACCTCTGAGCTATACCCTTATCCCTATTGCCCTATTTTTCATTTTTTATTTTGAAACAGGGTCTCACTAAATTCTGGAGGGCCTCACAAATAGCTGGGGCTGGCTACAAACCAGGATCCTCCTGTCTCAGCCTCCCAAGTACAGGAATTATAAGCTTGTACCACCACATCTGGCTTGACTCTGTTACAAAATGAAAAATAATATAAGGCGGGGATGTAGATCAGAGATAGAATGCTCCTGGGTTCCACAAACAAAAAATATTAATAATGTTATTTATTAATACAGATAAATTAAATAAAATCTTTCTCAACTTTACTCTTTCTTCCTTTTTGGACTTTGCTTTTTCTTCTAACAACATCCTCCTCCTTCCACACCCACTCCATGTTTTTATTTATTTATTTATTTATTTATTTTATTATTATTTTTTGCAGTACTGGGGGTGGAACCCATGGACATCATTCTACCTCTGAGCTACACCCCCAGCCTTATTTTTTTCTTTATTTTGAAACAGGGTCTCACTGAGTTGCAAAGGGCTTCACTAAATAGCTGAGGCTGGCTTCGAACCTGCACTATCCTCCTGTCTCAGCCTCCCAAATGCTGGGATTACAAGTGTGCACCACCACACCCAGCTTCGCTCCTTGTTTTATGGTGAAAATCCTGAAGACTTTTCTAGGTTTCCATTCACTTATTCTTTTTTTGTGTGTGTGGTACTGGTGGGGGGGATCCAGGGGCTTTTCTACCTCCAGGATATACTTCTAGACCTATTTTATACTTTATTTGAGAACAGGGTCTCACTAAGTTACTGAGATCCTCACTCAGTAGCTGAGGCTGTCTTTAAACCTGTGCAATCCTCCTGTTTCAGCCTCCCAAGTGCTGGGATTACAAGTGTGTGCCACCACACCTGGCTCCATTCACTTATTCTAATCTAAGGTCCGCCTTCCGCTCATCAATAGCCTTCCTGTAGCTGAATTCGGAGGCAAATACTCCTCCTAAGTTTATTTTCCTAAATATTCTACTCTTTGCAGCCTTTCAACATTGTAGTGCCCTAGATCTCAGTCCTGGGGTTTCTACTTCTCCATGATACCTCCCTTGCCAGTCTCCTCTAGACTAGTGGCTTTACATACCATATTTACAATTATGACATGAAATTTCTACCTTCTTTCTCTACCAAGGTCCTGTCTCCACTTCCCACCTGGATGGTTAACACGGATGAACCAATTTTGTATGAGCCAATATATTAGGCACTTAACATATATGTTTAATTCCAGCTCTGACTCCTCAATGTATATAACACTGTCTGTCCTCTTGAAGTGAGGAAACTGAGGTTCAGAGAGGCTAGCTCATTTACACAATGCAGCAGAGGCAGACAATAGTAGAAGTGGGATTCACATCCAGGTGTTTGTGATTTCATTTTATTTTTATTTTGCAATACTGGAGGTTGAATCCAGGTTCTCACACATACTAGCCAAGTGCTCTACCACTGAGATATTTCCCTAGCCCTTTAAATATTTTTAAAATTTTATTTTGAAACAGGGTCTTGCTAAGTTCCCCAGGCTGGCCTTTAACTTATGAGCTTCCTGTCTTAGCCTCCCGAGTAGCTGGTATTACAGGCATGCACTACTGTGCCTGACTGTGATTTTTTTTTTCTCTCCTTAGTACTGGGGATTGGACCCAGGGGAGTTCTACCTCTGAGCTATATTCCTAGCTCTATTTTATTTTTATTCTGAAATACGGTCTTGCTAAATTGCTGAGGGTCTGGCCTTGAACCTTCAATGTTCCTGTCTCAGCCTCCCATGAACTAGGATTACAGGCATATGCCACCACACCCAGCACCAGCTGTGATTTTATTTTATTTTGTACTGGGGATGGAACCCAACGGCAGTCTACCTCTGAGCTGCACCCCCACCCCATTTTATTCTTTATTTTGAAACGGTCTCACTAAATTGCAGAGGGCCTCACTAAATAGCTGAGGCTGGCCATGAACCAGTAATCCTCCTGTCTCAGTCTCCTAAATAATGTTCCCATTACAAGCGTGCACCACCATGCACAGTTCCCAGCTGTGATTTTATGTTATTTTATTTTTGTGGGTCTGGAGATGGAACCCAGAGGCATTTGATCTCTGAGCTATGCCCCCTGCCCTATTTTTTATTCTTTATTTTGAAACAGGGTCTCGCTAATTTGCGAGGGCCTCGCTAAGTAGCTGAGTCTGTCCACGAACCGTGATCCTCTGGTCTCAGCCTCCCGAATGCTGGGATTACAAGCGTGTGCCACCACGCCTGGCCCCAGCTGTGATTTTAAATCTGAACTCTTTTCATTACATTATACTATGACTTTGTGACCAGAATACTCCAGGGCTGACCTAATACTTTGAGTGAAATTTTATTTTGGGAGTGATAGTAGAGAGGTAGGCCCTGGGCTGATGTCCTGGTGCTAAGGAAATTGGTCTGGAATGAAACTCTCAGGCTGCCCAGAAGAGACGTGTGGGGGAAGTCCAGCATTTCCCTGGTAGTGATGGGGCCTGCAGGACTGGGGAAAGCAAGTCCCCCGTGAACCACTGCAGTGAAGGCTCTCTTTTGTCTCCAAATGCTAATAGTTCTGGATTAAAAGCTTTTCTCTCTTTGACTGGACCCAGATATAATAAAACAAGAAATGTACAGCATATAATTTGGCATTTTACTGGTATGGTAGGCTCACAAAAATTTTGTTCTTCCTGACAAGGCTCAGATAATTCTATCAAAATAAATCTCTGAAGGGGGGAGAAGCTTTCTTTTAAAGATGATGAGAAGCCTTTTCAAGAACAAAAATAACACTTAAAACCGATACTCCATGTATCTTCTCTTTCTTCTCTTTTTTTTCAGAAGAAATTCTGCCCTTTCTGATAATAGAAAATAAAGAATGTCAAGGGAAAAGTGTCAACATTTGGCATGCTGTGGAGAGTGGGAATTTCCACTAACACTGCACTTTGAATTTAAAAGGGTTTTGGGCAATGACTGTGCCGGAATCAGGCTTTTATGTCTGCATATGTCCTTGGCCGGTGCCTGGGTCCATTCATGGCTTCACAGTGTTCGGCACTTGTTCACCAGGCCTCAAATGGGTAAAAAATCATTATGAGAGCCAAATCTTTCAATGTCTTTTCCAACTTGTTTCCCTTATATTTGCTCTCTGAGGTTTTGTGGACATTTTACTGTCCAAATTGTTTGAACAGAGATGTTTTTCTTGTAGGTGGGTCACACAGCAAGGCTGAATAGATAACCTTGGATTATGAATTTTGTATGCCACTAAACCCTCGCTTACTAAGTGCTCAACACTGTGCTAGGTGGTATGACACTTAGAGTGGAGAACTGGAAGAGAGAAAAACACATGTACTGAGAGCCTATTATGTGCCAAATAATTTGTGCCACATGTATATTTTCACAAGATGTAGGGTAAACATGGGTCTTCATGGCTAGAGAAAAAATGAGGCTTTGAAAATTTAGGTAACTCACTTATAGGCAAGCTAGGAGTAGCTGGAATTGAAACCTAGGGTTATCCGGTATTAAAACACTTGCCCTTAGCCAGGCGTGGTGGCGCATTCTTGTAATCCCCGCGCTTGGGAGGCTGAGACAGGAGGATCGCACAGGTTCGATGCCGCCTCAGCTACTTAGTGAGGCTCTCAGCAACTTAGTGAGACCCTGTTTCCAAATAAAATATAAAATAGGTCTGGGAGGATAGTCTGGAGGTAGAAAGCCTCTGGGTTCCATCCAGTACCATAAAAAAAAAATCCAACAAAACACTTGCCCTTGCCAGACAAGATGGCACAGGCCTGTGATTCCAGTACTTGGGAATCTGAGACAGGAGAATTGCAAGTCCAAGTCCAACTTCAGCAACATAGTGAGACTCTCAGTAATTAAGAAAGACCTCATTTCAAAATAGAAAAAAAAAAGAGCTGGGCATAGCCAGGCATGTTGGTGCATGCTTGTAATCTCAGTACTTGGGAGGTTGAGACAGGGGGATTGCAGGTTTGCAGCCAGCCTCAGCTACTTTAGTGAGGCCCTCTGCAACTTAGTGAGACCCTGTTTCAAAAATAAAGAATAAAAAATAGGGTTGAGGGTGTAGCTCAGAGGTAGAATGCCACTGTATTCAATCCCCAATACCACAAAAAAGGGGGCATGTGAGGTGTAACTTGGAGGTACAATGTCCCTGGGTTCAATCTCCAGTACCAACAGTAATAAACAAATAAAAATAAAAAAAATAAAAGCCAGGTGTGGTGGCACATGTTTTTAATCCCAGCATTTGGGAGTATGAGACAGGAAGATCATGCAGGTTCAAAGCCAGCTTCAGTTACTTAGTGAGGCCTTTTACAACTCAGTAAGATTCTGTTTCAAAATAGAGAATAAAAAATAGGTCTGGGGATGTAGCTCAGAGGTAGAATGCCCCTGGGTTCCATCCCCAGTACAAAAAAAAAAAAAAAAAAAAAAAAAAAAAAAAAAAAAAGAAAGGAAGAAAATAAGAAAGCCAGGCTGGGCGTGGTGGCGCACGCTTGTAATCCCCGCGCTTGGGAGGTGGAGACAGGAGGATCGTGCTGGTTCGGAGCCAGCCTTTCTGGCTTTAGAGACCCTGTTTCCACATAAAAAGGTACAAAAATAGGTCTGGGAGTGTATCCTGTGGGAGTGTATCCCAGAGGTAGAAGGGCTTCCAGGAACCCCAGTACCACCAAAAAAAAAAAAAAAAAAAAAAAAAAAAGCCAGAGAACCAGCTTTCCCACTTTCCATCATTATATGGATTTTATGAGAAGTTGCCAGACCAGAAGAGAAGGCCCTCATCAGAGTGTGACTGTGCTGGCACCCTGATCTCAGACTTTCAGCCCCAGATCTATGAGAAATAAACTTATGTTGTTGATAAGACACCTAGTTTATGATACTCTATTATAGCAACCCAAGCCGACTAAGGTGGATAGGATACCTTTCCAAAAGGAAAATTTTGTAATTCACTGAAACAAGGTAGAATTTTCAGTGTACATGGATTTGGGGATATATAAATCATACTTTTTGTTTGGAAATATAACAAAAATTACAAGTTAGCATTCTGTTAGAAAATAAAATATGTACAATGACCATTGTAATACAAACGCTGAACTGGATCTTCAATACACCATCACTGGTATCCCAGAGTTGAGATAAGCAACCATGTCTAAGTAGCAGGCAGAGATGCGCCAGGACCACGGACAGAGACATAGTGCTGCTGGGTTGCAACTGCAGGCAGAGCAGTTTATAATTGTAGGTCTGTGACATCAAACAAGTGGAATAGACTCTTCCATTGATTTTCTTTTTTTGTGTGTGTGATACTGGAGATGGAATCCAGGGGCCTTCTACCTCCGGGCTACACTCCCAGACCTATTTTATATTTTATTTGGAAACAGGGTCTCACTAAGTAGCTGAGGCTGGCTTCAAACCTGCAAGATCCTCTTGTCTCAATCTCCCAAGCGCGGGGATTACAAGCATGTGCCACCAAGCCCATCTTAGAAAGATCCATTTTTTAAAGCCAGGTGTGGTGGCGCATGCTTGTAATCCCAGCATTCGGGAGGCTAAGACCGGAGGATCATGGTTCGCGGACAGCCTCAGCTACTTAGCAAGGCCCTTTGCAACTCAGTGAGACCCGGTTTCAAAATAAAGAATAAAAAATAGGGCAAGGGGTGTAGCTTGGAGGTCAAATGCCCCTGGGTTCCATCCCCAGACCCACACACACAAAAAAGAAAGATCCATTTTTGAAAATCAATGGAAGAAAGCCGGGTGTTGTGGCGCACACTTGTAATCCCCGTGCTTGGGAGGCTGAGACAGGAGGATCGCACAGGTTCGCAGCCAGCCTCAGCTGGCTTAAGAGCCCCAGTACCAAATAATAATAATAATAATAATAATAATAATAATAATAATAATAATAATAAATGACTCTTTACTCTTCTTTGGACTCTTACAGGGAGAGTTGTGCTCCCCCCCTTTTGGGACTTGGTGTACAATGCATACACACACACACACACACACACACACCCCAAAACTTTCAAAAAATTTAAACTAATACTTACAAAGATTAAGGATGCTGGAGGGAGAAATGGGGGAGTTTTTTTCCCCCTATTTGTGTGTGTGTGGTACTGAGGATTAAACCCAGAGTCATTTTACCTCTGAGCTACATCCCTATCCATTTTTTTTTCTTTTTTTTTTTTTTGCGGGTCTGGGATGGAACCCAGGGGCATTCAGACCTTCAAGCCACACCCCCTGGCCTATTTTTTATTCTTTATTTTGAAACCGGGTCTCACTGAGTTGCAGAGGGCCTCACTAAGTAGCTGAGGCTGTCCGTGAACCGCGATCCTCCGGTCTCAGCCTCCCGAATGCTAAAATTACAAGCACGTGCCACCACGCTCAGCTTCCCTATCCTTTATTTATTTATTTATTTATTTATTTATTTATTTATTTATTTTTATTTTTTTGTGGGTCTGGGGATGGAACCCAGGGGCATTCAACCTCCAAGCTACATCCCCCTACCCTATTTTTTATTCTTTATTTTGAAACCAGGTCTCACTGAGTTGCAGAGGGCCTCACTAAGTAGCTGAGGCTGTCTGAGAACCGCGATCCTCTGGGTCTCAGCCTCCCGAATGCTGGGATTACAATCCTGTGTCACCACGCCCAGCTATTTTTTTTTGTTTTGAAACAGTGTCTGTTTAGGTTGCTGAGAGTCTCACTACTTGCTGAGGCTGTCCTCAAGCCTACAATCCTCCTGTTTCAGCCTCACACTTGGCTTAAGGGGAAATTTTTAAAGCAACACTTTTGCCCTCCTAAACTCGGTCTTTTCTAAGTATCAAGACATGGAACCAAGTTGGCCCTAATGTTTAAAATCCTATGAACAGCTGATTCTCCTTGGTCTGAGACCCCAAGGTTCTTCCTGCTGAGGCCCAAATTGAAAAAGAACAACAACAAAGAAAACTGCAGAGGTTAGGCAACCTAATTCTGTAAGTGTACTTTGAGGTTTTGTTGGATTGGGAGTTTGGGGTTTGTCCTTTTTATTTTTCATTTACAAACTTCTTGAAAAGGTTCACTTAAAGTTAAGCCTGAATAACATCTCAGTGCTAGATCCCTGGTAGCATAGTATTCTTTGCTGAAGGGACTAAAAGGAAAAGATGGAAAGAGGAGTATAAGTGGATTTAGATTCTATAAAATGTACCAGTAGCACATCTCCTCCTTAAAGGGGAGGAAGCAATTCTGTCTCTCTCTCTGGGGACTTGGTGTATAGATGCACACATATGCAAACATGCACACACATATACTCCAGAACCTTCAGAAAATTAAAACTATTATTCTGTGTGTGGGGGGGGGGAGGAAAGAAAGGGATAGGTAGATACTGGGGATGAAACCTAGGGGTCTTCTACCTCTGGGCTACACTCCCAGAACTATTTTATATTTTATTTGGAAATAAGGTCTCACTAAATTGCTGAGAACCTGGCTAAGCTGCTGAGGCTGGCTTCAAACCTGCAATCCTCCTGTTTCAGCCTCCCAAGTACTGGGATTACAAGCATGTGCCACCATGCCCAGCCTCAAACCAATTATTTCAATGATTAAGTATGGCCAGGCATGGCAGCACGTGGCTGTCATCTCTGCACTTGGGAGACGAAGACAGGAGGATCACAGTTTCAATGCCAGCAACCTAGCAAGATCTTGTTTCAAAACAAACAAAAAATTTAAAGGGCTGAAAATGTATCTTAGAGCTCAATCCCCAGTACAAACAAAAGTGGGATGCAGTAGAAGTCATGCTGTCCCTGGAGACAGTAACACAACTCTGATGATTCCTTCTGCTAATGAGCTTTCTGTGGATAATGCAGTCTTTGATTTTTCTAAGCCTCTAGCATGACATTCTTGATAGATTTTTCCAGCCATTCATTCCAGGTTGACATCCTACCTATCAGAAGTTTCTACTTCTCTCATCTACTGCTCTGCTCCAGTCAGACCTCATGGGCCTCTGTGCTGTATCTCTCATTGTTCCTTCTGTTGGGAATGCTCTAATGCACCACATCTTTGTCTCTTTCTAAAGATTTCACCAATTTCTAAGCCTGTTGTTTTCATAGGCTTTTTTTAACCCTTCAACTGAATAAGACACTTTAAGGTACCTACAATGCACAGCTTCAATAAACATCTTGAGAGCAGTAATTCTAACTTAAGTTGCATGTTGGTAAAATTCTGTGTGTATTACGCAACACCTGCATACAAGGTCTTCAATTAGACCTTCAACATAGACCATGAAGGCTCAGGACTTCTTAGAAGAGAGTGAAGACAGACAGGCCTGGAATGGATTGCCACCAGTCACCTCTTGCCTCTGTTCCCATGAATCCCTTTGTAACAAAGAGAATGTGGTGTTGGCTTCCTCATTTACTCATCACTGTGGCTTTTGAGACTCTTAAAATTAACTTTATCCTAATGCTTTTCCAAAATGCTACTTGACAATGGTGTGCAGGTATTTTACATAACTACTGTATATCGGAGTTGTCTTCAATAGAATGTAGTGATCAAAATCCAGATCATAATTATATCCCATCAGTGTTTCCATTATAAGCTTCTCTCTGGAAGGGTTTGTTACTCATTTGTTTAATTCGTATCAAGCTTCAGCCTGACGCCCAAGTTCTTAGTTAGGAATCTTTTTCTGCCTCAAAACATGAATTTTAATCAGCACAGCAATTCTGTCTGTGGAATACTGGGTTTCTGTGCTGGGGAAGCCAACTCAACCCTCACTGAGCATTCATATCAGATCACGTTACCTTCCAGGAGCAACTTTGATGTTCCAGGTGGTGGTGCTGCTCAGGGTTCCCTGTGAGCCACCCTACGGATTGGATGTCATCCCTGAACACAAACAACAAAAACGCTCTCAAGAGCATGAGCCACAGTGAATACTTTTCACCCCGAATCCTCACTTGAACTGCTAAAGACAAGAAACCCTCCAGACATCTGGTCCCCTCTGTCTTGTTATCTGCTGACCTGGCCTAGCTATGGAGGGAAACTGGAGACTCTTTGATCCCCTCCCTAGAAGTCAGTCTTTTATATTCACTCTTCTGAGTTTTCTTGACCTTTGGAGGCCCAAGTTTACTGCCCTTTCATGCTTCTAAATTCTGAGAAGCCGGGCTTGGTGGCGCACGCTTGTGATCCCCACGCTTGGGAGGCTGAGACAGGAGGATTGCACGGGTTCGAAGCCAGCCTCAGCTACTCAGTGAGGCTACCAGCAACTTAGTGAGACCCTGTTTCCAAATAAAAAATATAAAAAAGGTCTGGGAGTATAGCCCAGAGGTAGAAAGCCTCTGGGTTCCACCCACAGTACCACAAAAATAAATAAATAAATAAATAAAATAAAATAAATAAATAAATAAATAAATTCTGAGAACTCTACCTGGAAAAGTCAGAAAGTAAGGAGGGACATACTTGCTCCTCATGGATCTACTCTAGGGTTAAAGACATTTCCTATGCTGGGCCTCCTCTTACCCCAACCTCTTCTTGCTTCTGATGTCCACTTTGTTTTTAGACATCTCTAAGTGATTTTACCTCCTTTCTTTTCTCTTCCTTTCTTTTCTTTTTTCTTGTGGTACTGGAAGTGGAACCCAGGGATGTTCTACCTCTAAGCTACACCCCATCCCTATTTTTTTCTTTTTTCTTTTCTTTCTTTCTTTCTTTCTTTCTTTCTTTCTTTCTTTCTTTCTTTCTTTCTTTTTTTTTTTTTTGTGATACTGGGGGTGAAACCCAGGGCTCCGGACTACACTCCTAGACCTATTTTAAACTTTATTTGGAAACAGGGTCTCACTAAGTTGCTAAGCGCCTCACTAAGTAGCTGAGTCTGGCTTTGAACATGTGCTATCCTCCTATCTCAGCCTCCCAAGCTGGGATTACAAGCATGTGCCACCATGCCCAGCTATTCTTTTTTTTTTTTTTTTTGTGGTACTGGGGATGGAACCATTCTACCTCCGGGCTATACTTCCAGACCTATTTTATTTTATTTTATTTTATTTTTGTGTGTGTGTTTTGCTACATATTTATTTATTTATTTATTTATTTTTATTAATTTATTTTTTAAATTGGTGCATTGTAGTCATATATCAATCACATTGGAGTACAAGACTTGAGAGGATATACAAGCACACATCATCCAATTAGCCCTCCTCCAGCCCCATCCCATTCCCTCCCCCTCCCTCCATCCAATGCTTCTTTGGTGATTTACTTTGATACATTTGTTTATGTACCTCCTGCGTTTTAAAGAGGCTCCGTCCTCCAGTATTACATACCCTCTGATTGGTCACATTAGTTGCTTCACTATAGGGCCCTTTCTATAGCTCAACCTCTTCCTGTTGCCCTTTTCCTCCTAGTTATTGCTGATTAAGAGAAGCGTCTGATTTATATTTTCTGCGATATTTCTCTGTGCATGCTGCGTTGCAAGTACCGATCCCACTCTTGATGGTCCCAGTAGTGGCCTGGCTACTCAGTGGACTGATCCAGACCTCACTGGCTCAAGCAGCGGCCTTGCCTCATGGGAGGCCCCAGTTCTGCTCTGGCTGGCCCCTGCACCAGAAAAGAAAGGAGGTAAAATCACTTAGAGATGTCTAAAAACAAAGTGGACATCAGAAGCAAGAAGAGGTTGGGGTAAGAGGAGGCCCAGCATAGGAAATGTCTTTAACCCTAGAGTAGATCCATGAGGAGCAAGTATGTCTAACCCCTAAGCTGGCTTTGGTCCCGGCCTTGGAGGCCGCAGGAGTGAACTTGCCTCACGCCAGGCTCCGATGCTGGCCATTGGCCCCTGCACCAGCATAACCCCTTGGCAGGATTCCAATCCCGGCCTCGAAGGCCCCAGCACCGGCCTAACCCCTCGGCAGGCTCTTATCCTGGCCTCGGAGGCCCCAGTACTGGCCTTGCCTCAAGGCAGGCTCCAATCCCGGCCTCGGAGGCCTCAGCACCGGCCTTGCCTCACGGCAGGCTCCAATGCCGGCCTCGCTGGCCCCAGCACCGGCCTAACCCCTCGGCTGGCTCCGATACTGGCCTTGGAGGTCCCAGCACCGGCCATGCCTCACAGCAGGCTGCGATGCCGGCATCACTGGCTCCAGCACCGACTTAATCCCTCAGCAGGCTCTTATCCTGGCCTCGGAGGCCCCAGTATCGGCCTTGCCTCACAGCAGGCTCCGATGCCGGCCTCGTTGGCCCCAGAACGGCCTAACCCCTCGGCAGGTTCCGTTCCCGGGTTAGGAGGCCCCAGCACTGGCCATGTCTCACGGCAGGCTCCAATGCCGGCCTTGCTGGCCTCAGCACCGGTCTAGCCCTTCGGCAGGTTGTTATCCTGGACTCGGAGGCCCCAGTACCGGACTTGCCTCACGGCAGGCTCCGATGCCTGCCTCGCTGGCCCCAACACCGGCCTAACCCCTCGAAAGGCTCTTATCCCGGCCTCGGAGGTCCCAGTACCGGCCTTGCCTCACGGCAGGCTCCGATACCAGCCTCACTGGCCCCAGCACCGGCCTAACCCCTCGGCAGGCTCTTATCCTGGCCTCGGAGGCCCCAGTACCGGCCTTGCCTTAAGGCAGGCTCCAATCCCGGCCTCGGAGGCCTCAGCACCGGCCTTGCCTCACGGCAGGCTCCAATGCCGGCCTCGCTGGCCCCAGCATCGGCCTCACCCCTCGGCAGGCTCCAATCCCGGCCTCAGAGGCCCCAGTACCAGCCTTGCCTCATGGCAGGCTCCGGTGCTGGCCTCGCTGGCCCCAGCACCGGCCTAACCCCTCGGCCGGCTCCGATACTGGCCTCGGAGGTCCCAGCACCGGCCATGCCTCATGGCAGGCTGCGATGCCGGCCTCACTGGCTCCAGCACCGACCTAACCCCTCAGCAGGCTCTTATCCTGGCCTCGGAGGCCCCAGTATCGGCCTTGCCTCACAGCAGGCTCCGATGCCGGCCTCGCTGGCCCCAGCACCGGCCTAACCCCTCGGCAGGCTCTTATCCTGGCCTCGGAGGCCCCAGTACTGGCCTTGCCTCAAGGCAGGCTCTGATGCCGGCCTCACTGGCCCCAGCACTGGCCTAACCCCTTGGCAGGCTCCGATCCCGGCCTCGGAGGCCCCAGCATTGGTCATGCCTCACGGCAGGCTCCGATGCCAGCCTCGCTGGCCCCAGCACTGGCCTAACCCCTCGGCAGGCTCTTATCCTGGCCTCGAGGCCCCAGTACCGGCCTTGCCTCAAGGCAGGCTCCGATGCCGGCCTCGCTGGCCCCAGCACCGGCCTAACCCCTCGGCAGGTCTTATTCTGGCCTCAGATGCCCCAGTACCGGCCTTGCCTCAAGGCAGGCTGATGCCAGCCTCGGTGGCCCCAGCACCGGCCTAACCCCTCGGCAGGCTCCGATCCGGGCCTTGGAGGCCCCAGAACTGGTCATGCCTCACGGCAGGCTCCGATGCCGGCCTCGCTGGCTCCAGCACCGGCCTAACCCCTCGGGAGGCTCTTATCCTGGCCTCGAGGCCCCAGCACCGGCCATGCCTCACGGCAGACTCCGATGCCGGCCTCGCTGGCCCCAGCACCGGCCTAACCCCTCGGCAGGCTCTTATCCCAGCCTCGGAGGCCCGAGTACTGGCCTTGCCTCAAGGCAGGCTGATGCCGGCCTTGGAGGCCCCAGCACCGGCCTTGCCTTACGGCAGGCTCCGATGCCAGCCTCGCTGGCCCCAGTACCGGCCTAACCCCTCAGCAGGCTCTTATCCTGGCCTCGGAGGCCCCAGTACCGGCCTTGCCTCAAGGCAGGCTCTGATGCCGGCCTCGCTGGCCCCAACACCGGCCTAACCCCTCAGCAGGCGCTGATCCTGGCCTTGGAGGCCCCAGCACTGGTCATGCCTCATGGCAGGCTCCGATGCTGGCCTCGCTGGCCCCAGCACCGGCCTAACCCCTCGGCAGGCTCTTATCCTGGCCTTGGAGGCCCCAGTATCGGCCTTGCCTCAAGGCAGGCTCCAATCCCGGCCTCGGAGGCCCCAGCACCGACCTTGCCTCACGGCAGGCTCCGATGCCGGCCTCACTGGCCCCAGCACCGGCCTACCCCTTCGGCAGGCTCTTATCCTGGCCTCGGAGGCCCCAGTACCGGCCTTGCCTCAAGGCAGGCTCCGATCCTGGCCTAGGAGGCCCCAGTACCGGCCTTGCCTCACGTCAGGCTCTGATGCCGGCCTCGCTGGCCCCAGCACCGGCCTAACCCTCGGCAGTCTCTTATCCCGGCCTCGGAGGCCCCAGTACCGGCCTTGTCTCATGGCAGGCTCCGATGCTGGTCTCACTGGCCGCAGCCCTGGCCTAACCCCTCGGCAGGCTCTTATCCTGACCTCGGAGGCCCCAGAACTGGCCTTGCCTCACGGCAGGCTCCGATGCCGGCCTCGCTGGCCCCAGCACCGGCCTAACCCCTCATCAGGTTCCGGACCCGACCTCGGAGGCCCCAGCACAAGCCTTGCCTCATGGCAGGCTCCAATGCCGGCCTTGCTGGCCCCAGCATCGGTCTAATCCCTCGGCTGTTTCCAATCCCGGCCACGGAGGCCTCAGTAGTGGCCTTGCCTCACAGCAAGCTCCGATGTCGGCCACTGGCCCTGGCACCCGCATAACCCCTCAGCAGGTTCCGATCACTGTCTCTGTGGTTATTATTTCAAAGGTTCCAGGTGTAATGTATCAGATCTCTGCCTCCCCTGAGTATTGGCCACTGGCATTGCCACTGCCTCCACCGTTTCAAATCTTTCCCAGGCTCTTTTTCCACTCTGAATGTTGTCCAGTGTTCCTAAGCATGCATGATGGTAGCATTCGACATTTGGTGTAATTTCTCCAAAAAAATAAAGTTGGTAAGATCCGGTTTCTGCTTCTCCTGAATACAAGTCTCCACCACCATCACGGAGAACTCTTTCAATACCGCATTTCTCCTTGGTCTCCGCTAAACTCTCTCCTTAGAGGTGATGTCTGAGATTCTTAACAATATAGAGAAATAGCAGTCCTCTTTCACGGCAAATTTTTCCATAAGTTCCAGTGCATTTAGATAAGTTTTGTCTGCATCTCCAGTATCCTGGCATCCATAACGGCTTTCTTACCTCCTCTCTGATATTTTTCTTTATCTTTTTCTGTTCTGGGCCCGGTTTCTCCAGGGGTCTGGCATGCTACTCGCAGTTCGGCCGGGGCCCAGAGTCCCGCGACCCGGGCCCCAGCTGGCGTGCCCCGCGCGCGACCCCCACCCAGACCCCAGCGTCTTACTGGGTCCAGACCTATTTTATATTCTTATTTGGGAACAGGGTCCCTTAAGCCAGAAAGGCTGGCTTTGAACCTGTGCAATCCTCCTGTCTCTGCCTCCCAAGTGCAGGGATTACAAGTGTGCGCCACCACGCCTGGCTATTGTTTATTTTTTTGGAACAGGGTCTCACTGGGTTTCAAATGGCCTAAGTAGCTGAGGCTGTCTGCGAACTGCAATCCTCTTGTCTCAACCTCCCAAATGCTAGGATTATAAGCATGCACCACCACGCTCAGCTTCTTTATTTGCACATTGAATTTCCCTGAGACACTTCAGAGAGTAAAGACAAGCAGAGACTGAAAGAATAAAGGGAAGATGAAAATTTGGTTATTTTGATTCTCACAAGCTTGCCATAGAAATTCCTCCTAGAAAAATTTCTATTTATAAACTTTCTGCTTTGGGAATTCTACTTAAAGACTCTGTGTAGCTCAAGCCAATTGCTTGTTTGCTGTGTTTCCTCAGGTATATGGGAGAGGATTCATTATTTTTTGTACTCAGCAAACATTTGTTGAGGAAGTAAGCTATATACATATAGACCCCTCTTATAGAAAAAAAGGTATAGATCCTCTCTCTATATATATATAAAAAAAAAGTAGTCGGGCGTGGTGGTGCACACTTGTATTCCCAGAGTTTGGGAGGCTGAGACAGGAGGGTTGCGCAGGTTTGAGCCAGCCTCAGCTACTTAGTGAGGCTCTCAGCAACTTACTGAGACCCTGTTTCCAAATAAAGTATAAAATAGGTCTGTGAGTGTAACCTGGAGGTAGAAAGCCCCTGGGTTCCATCCCCAGGACCACAAAAATCAAAACAAAACAAAACAAAAAAAAAGTAAAAAAAAAAATATATAGGCCCAAATGGAAATATAAGAGGAAATATTTAAAGGCAATTTCCTAGAAGAATATTATTTTGGTTGAGACCCAAGGATGAATAGAAGTTACTTGGAAAGAAAAGGGGAAAGAACAATTCAGGTGAATTCCCAAGTAGTGCATGCCTGTATTCTCAGTGATAAGTTGGGTCCCTACCCAACGTGATCTCGCAGTGGAACCCCGGAAGCCAGAAGTGGAGATATCGTGAGACTCCAGGTGCTTCAAGACTCCAAACATCGCGATGCTACAGATGTCGCGAGAGAATTGGCATGCCTAAACAGCGGTGCCTCCGATCCCCCATGTGACTCAGCCAGCCAATCAAGACTATGCGTAACTCTCCAGACGCGTGGCCCAGTCTCTGATAACCCGGTTGGTGTTTTTACCTCCCTCCCAAGCCCCCTAACACTATTTTCAACTATTCACTCAGTGCTTTCGAGGTTGAAATAGGAGAATCGCAGGTTCAAAACCAGCCTCAGCAACTTAACAATGCCTTCAGCAACTTAGTGAGACCCTGTTTCAAATTTTTTAAAAATAAAGCCAGGCGTGGTGGTACACACTTGTAATCTCAGCATTTGGGAGGCTGAGACAGAAGGATCATGGTTCGTGGATAGCCTCAGCTACTTAGTAGGCCCTTTGCAACTCAGTGAGACCCTGTTTCAAAATAAAGAGTAAAAAATAGGGCTGGTGGTATAGCTTGGCGGTAGAATGCCCCTGGGTTTCATCCCAAGTACCGCAAAAAAAAAAAAAAAAAAAATTAAAAATAGGGCTAGGGGTGTAACTGGGGATTGAACCCAGGGAGGTTCTACCTCTGAGCCAGACCCCCAGCCATCTTAAATTTTATTTTGAAACAGAGTCTTGCAAAGTTGCTGAGGCTGGCTATGAACCTGTGATCCTTCTGTCACAGTCTCTCAAGTCCTGGGATTACAGCATGCACCAACATGCAGTCAGTTTTCTTCAGTCAGGCAGTCTTCCAGCAGTCTTCTAGCAGTGCTCCTGCAGCTGAGGGAACGAGTCTGTCCTTGAAGGGGGATCTGACAGTATAGAGGGACATTCACTGCAACTCCTAAAGTTGTGCAGTTCCAGCTGAAGTTAAAACTGCAACCAAGGCTGGGGAAGTGGCTCAGTGGCTCAGTGGCAGAGCGCTTGCCTAGCATGCTTGAGGCCCTGAGTTCAATTCCCAGAACTGCAGAAAAGAAAAAAAAGGCCCAAAACAAAAAACAAAAAAATGGCAACCCAGAAGGCTGTCCTTCCTTCCTATCCACTTCCTGTGGTCTATCAGTTCATATGTGCACATCTCATTCTATTGAAGAATATGGTGGCTCTCTTCCACAGTAATTGAAATGCAACGGGGAGAGGTGTTGTCTAAAAAAATAAACCATACAGCTGGAGAGAAGGGTCAAAAGAGGGGAAATTCTGCCAGATTGTCTGCATTGTTATGGCTGCGTGGGGACGACATGGAACCACGGGATGGATCTGGGGGGCTATTAGGAATGGTTGGTAGGAGGGTGAGAGGAGGAGGGAGGGAATGGTTGGGTCAGGTTAAAGGTCATGCCTAATGTCTGGTCCTGTCACTGTACAGCTGTCTGAGACTTACTAGGGGAAAAGCAAAGAGCATTCCCTCACACCCTGACCAGTCCCACTTTCCCTTGGTCGCAGAGCCCCACTGTTCAAACCACGAAGCGTCTGGTTCAGACCCAGAGATGAGAAAGGAAAAGAAAATATCTTCCTAAAATGATGATAATATCCCCAATCTCGGCTTACTCTAGAGACTTATTTTGAAAATCACAGTGATTTAACTTGTTAGCAGTTTAATTCACTTTTAAAAGATTAACCAGACTAATTATTCATCAGATTTCACCATCTTTGTCAGCCTCAATAAGGTTCTTTTGTTACAATGATTAATATGTTTTAATTGTAGCTTCTCTCAGAGCAATAATTCGATCGTACAGTATTTGCCGAATCTATGGAAATCTTGGAAATGCTTTGACAGCTGAACTGTTCTTGAGAAATGAAAGTAAAGGAATATATGTAATGAACAAAAAGTGGTTTATAGAATATCATTAATATGGATTTCTCTTTCTGACAGACCTTACTCCACTTCAGTCCATGAAGCTGTTTGCTGTGTTGTCAATTTCTCGTTCAGAAACACTGGCGTGGGGATCAATTGATACAGGGGACCAGACTTTCTCCAGGTGTCCTCAAGCATATGCTAGTCATAGTAATAATCATAGCAGACACGCATCGGTCCCAGGGAAAGTCAATCAACTACCAATGTCCACAAAAAATCACTCAATTAAGAGTCCAAATCCTGTGCTGTTCATTCTATTTTCTAAGTCTTGCTGCATCTTCATTCATTCAACTGGTGGCTGCTGTCCAAGGGAAACAGTTTTACATCAAAAAGGTGTTTGTAGAACATGGTAAAGTATATGTGGCCAGTGCTAATTTCAGTTTAAAATTTATTTTGGTATTTTTTTAAAGTGTAGTGGTTTTAAGAACTTTGCAGTCAGATCTGGAATTGGTTTTTGGCTTTACAACTTATAGCTCTGACATCTTGGGGAAAATCATCAGTACACCATCTCCTTGAGTCTTATTTTCTTATCTGTTAAATGGATATAATAAAACCCACCTCATAGAATTAAAATGAGCTATTGCATGTAAAATGTACTACACTTTCTGAGCATACTTTTTTTTAATTTGGTGGTACTGGGGTTCCTGGAAGCCCTTCTACCTCCATGCTATACTCCCAGACCCATTTTATATTTTTAAATTGGAAACAGTGTCTCTTAAGCCAGCAAGACTGGCTTTGAACCAGCGCGATCCTCCTGTCTCTGCCTCCCAAGTGTGGGGATTACAAGCATGCACCACCATTCCTGGCTTCTGAGCATACTTTTTTTTGTACTGGAAATTGAAGCCAGGGGTATTCTACCTCCAAGTTATACTTCTAGTCCTTTTTATTTCTTTAGTTTTTGAAACAAGGTCTTGTTAAGGTCCTGAGACTGGCCTCAAACCTGGAATCTATCTGTCTCTGCCTTTCAAGGAATGGGATTACAGGCATGTGCTAGCAAGTATAAATTCATTTTTGAAGAAGATATAAGCCCTTATAGTTTAAGAAAGTCATAAGTATAGCCGGGCGTGGTGGTGCATGCTTGTAATCCCTGCACTTGGGAGGCGGAGACAGGAGGATCGTGCATGTTTGAAGCCAGCCGTGCTGGTTTAAGAGACCCTGTTTCCAAATAAGAATATAAAATAGGTCTGGGATATAGTGTAGCCCTGAGGTAGAAGGGCTTCCAGGAACTCCAGCACCACACACACACACACAAAGTCATAAGTATATAAGCATTTCTTATCTTCCCAATAACCCTGAGACTAGTTAGGAAGATGTACTGCTTTTATTTTTGTTTATTCCTTTTCCAGCAAGAAAACTGGGCCAAGAGAGATGTAGCAACTTTGGCAAATATATTCTATGTGTTCACTAACCAACTACTCTATCAAGCACAAAACAGGCTCTAAAACCCATAGATGCTGCCAGGCACAGTGGTACACACTTGTAATTCCACTACTTGGAAGGCTGAGGCAGGAGGATCACAGGCTCAAGACCAGCCTTAGTAACTTAACAAGACCCTGTTTCAAAGTAAAAAATAAGGTAGGGCTGGGGGTATAGCTGTTAGAGAGCACCCCTGGATTCAACCTCCAATACCAATAAAATAAGATAAACCCCACATGATTTTAATTCTAGTGCTTTTTCTACTGCAACTTTATGAGTAGTGCCGAAAGCCAACTTAGTCCAATCGGGGCGCAAGTCCACTCGCGGTCGAGAATCTCAGCAAAGATGGGGAAGGATAGAGTGAAATACTGCAGCCTCTTATCTGCAGCGGTTCTTTCCCTTCTAGGAACTAAATTTCTTTAAGTCCCTAGTGACGGCGCTTTTGGAAAGAACCTGATATGGACAAGAGCTTCTTGAGCTAATGACACTTTATTACAAGAACCCCGAAAAATTTATACCCTTCACCAGTAAAGTTAATAATAAGAGAAAAGGAGGTGAATGCAATCACTGTGAAACAATAGTGAATAAAATGTAAACAAAGGTAAAAAGGGCTGGTCTGGGCTTTTGGCTTTTGATTCAGGTGGATGTGATAGAGTTTCTTCAGGTGTTGCCATCTTACCTTCTAAATCTGAAAGCTTAAGCAAATTCACAACACAGTTTGGCAGACAAGCACCAAAAATACCATGTAGTTTTTAGATTTAGTTGTCAGATATACTTCCTTAGCTGTGAAACACTTTTCCCCAAACGATAGGCTTATTAGAAACCTATTCATCTTATAAATAATCCATATTCCTGTCCCAGACCCTTTGCAACATCCTTTCCTGGGCCACGTGGCACCCCTCCCATCTCGGGCAGGGCTCATACTGGGTGTAAAGGTCAAGAATCTTCCTAAGCCGGGCGTGGTGGCGCACGCTTGTAATCCCCGCGCTTGGGAGGCAGAGAGACAGGAGGATCGTGCAGGTTCGAAGCCAGCCACGCTCGTTGGCTTAGGAGACCCTGTTTCCAAATATAAAAATGTAAAAATAGGTCTGGGAGTGTAGCCCGGAGGTAGAAGGGCTTCCAGGAACCCCAGTACCAAAAAAAAAAAAAAAAAAAAAATCTTCCTAGCCTTCAGCTCCATTGTATTGCGCAGTATCAGTTGCTCATAAACTGGTTTGCTTTGATGTTACACACAACGTTTGTCTTCCCATATCTGGGCAGGATCACAAAGAGAGGTAAATGGAGGCATTGGGTCGCCTCCCCCTCTAGGTTAGTTATTGATTAGGTTGAGGGTCAAAGATTGAGAGGAAATCTGCGTTTGTAATTACTGACTGGAATGCTACCACTGCATCTAATCTTTAACTAAGTTCTTTTACCATCTGAACAAAGCCAAGGACATTTAGAGGTTTAGACGAATTACCAGAAATTTTATTTTCCACGGACTCAGTTTCTCTCATAGTCCTGATCTTACACCACTGGAGCAATTCATGTGGAGAGTTAAAAGAATCATTATTAAAAGAATAATAGTTATGAAAGAATATCTGAAAGTGGAGAGTACTTTTGGCCAGCGACCACACCCTCTCTCGGGGCTATTTCTCACTTTGAGATTCTGCCTATGGACTGCATGAATAATAATAATGCAGATGCCGAGAGGGCGTGGCTGTTGCTGGTATCTGCAGAGTAGAGTAGTTAAAAACAGAATAACTCATCCACTATTTGTTGACAAACATTAGCTCTGCTGCTGGAATGTATGCATCAATAATAGTTGGTGAAGCCCAGCCATTACCCTATTTAATTCCTATTGCAACCTAGGAGATAAACATCACTGCTCTCCCCATTTTACAGCCGAACATACTGAGGCTTACAGAAAAAAATAAGCCAGTTTGATAGATTCAAACCCAGATCTGTCTGACTCTAATATCTGTGCTGTAGCTATATACTCCTGTGCTTCCTGCTAGTTCCACTTAACAAAATGCTGTTTTCAAAGGGGCGTGTTTTAGCCAGGTGTGGTGATGCATCTCTGTAATCCCACTCCTTGGGAGGCTGAGGCAAGATGATCCAGGATGAGTCAAGGACAGCTTTAGGAGCATAGTGAGACTCAGCAACCTAGTGAGATCTGGCTTCAAAAACAAAACAAATAAAAGGGCTGGAAGTGTAACTTGGAGGTAGAATGTCCCTTGGGTTCAATCCCCAGTCCATCCGTACATACATACATACATACATACATACATACATAAAGTGTGTTTTCAGTGAGAACTAGGAGTGTTATATAGTAGTCAATGATTGTGGCTTAAAATTCTTGTGGTTCAGCTGGGCGTGGTGGCCCATGCTTGTAATCCCAGCATTTGGGAGGCTGAGACAGGAGGACTGCAGTTTGTGGACAGCCTCAGCTACTTAGTGAGGCCCTTTGCAACTCAGTGAGACCCTCTTTCAAAATAAAGAATAAAAAAACATAATAGGGCTGAGGGTGTACCTCAGAGGGAGAATGCCCCTGGGTTCCATCCCCAATGCCAAAAAAAAAAAAAAAAAAAAATCCTTGTGGTTTACACACCATGACCCCAAAATTTCTCTAACATCTAAGTTAAAGGTTGGGGATCTGGCCATAAGCACTGACTGTGAAGAAAGTTCTGAGGTCAAATATGAGAGAATTAACTCTTTTTGGATACTCACAATGCTTAATCGCATAGCAAAGGCACTGAGAAATTCTATGGTTCAAAAAATTATTTGTATTAAACCTGATTCTTCAACTTGCTTGATCACAAAACCCTTCCTTTTAATTCTAATCATGAAGAGCTTATGGGTGCTGGGCATGGTGCCAGTACTTGGGAAGCTGAGACTGGAGGACCACGTGTTCCAGGCCAGCCTCAGTAACGTACAGAGACCCTGCTTCAAAATAAAAAGGGCTAGGCCGGGCGTGGTGGCGCACGCTTGTAATCCCTGCGCTTGAGAGACGGAGACAGGAGGATTGCGCAGGTTCAAAGCCAGCCGCGCTGGCTTAAGAGACCCTGTTTCCAAATAAAAATATAAAAAATAGGTCTGGGAGTGTAGCCCGGAGGTAGAAGGGCTTCCAGGAACCCCAGTACCACCAAAACAAATAAATAAATAAATAAACAAACAAACAAATAAATAATAAAAAGGGCTGGGGATGTAACTCAGTGGTAGAATGCCCCTGAGTTCAATTCCCAGTGCCACATACAATTTTCACTCAGAAACAATCAGGTCAGAGGTACATGGCTATGCACGCCATTAATCCCAGCTATTCTGGAGGCTGCGAAAGGAGGATCGAAACCTTGAGACAGCATTTCAGTAAGATCCTGTGTCAAAATAAGAAAGGGTTAGGGATGCCTTTCAGTTATTTAGCAACCCTCAGTTCACTCTCCAGTACAAGACAAAACAAAACACAACAAAACAAACACAAAACAGGAAGAAAGGGAGAGAAAAGAAAGAAAAAGATGTTCTATTCTTTAGAAAGGCAAAAGGCACCAGGATTTTCTTTTCTTCCATTCATGACTTATCCTTTCCTTTCCTTTATTTAATTTTAGGCCGAGCAGTGATTTGTGGGCTGTCAAAGTTTGGGACTCATTCATGTAATGGAAGATTCCCCCTGCCTAGAAAAAAAATGACTGGGGAAAAAGACCCAAAAGGTACAGAAGGTCCCCCAAAAGCTTTCAAGTACAACTGGTGCATTCTTTTTCTTTTGATCCTCTCTCCCCATAGAGTGTTTTTTTTTAAAGCATACTTTTCCAAGTTGTTACATTAACAAATTTGCACTGGTTTCTTTATCCTTGTCATCTAAAGACTACCTTGTCCATGGATGCTGAACTTTCCCTCCATGCCGGGCCTCCGCTCTGTCTAATGTCACAAGTGTCTGCTCACATTAACTCCCGGAGACTGAAGAAGATTCCTCATGGGGTCTTTCCAGCAAGTCGATTTGACAGAATGAGTCCCCGTGCTAGCTCATGGCACTTATCAGTTAGTCAGCCTTCCTCCGGGATGGGAATTTAGAGTGCACCATATTCAGTTTCCAAATCAACTGCTGTCCCCTCAGGAAGCCATGTGTTGCATTATTTAAAAAGATGCCTTTAAACACAGCACCATACTTAAACATTCATCCACATTAAAAACACACACAACAAGGTGGACAGGCTGAAGAGAGATGACAACAGTGCCCCATCCCTTCGCTGCATTAACTCTTCCCTCCCCAGGTTGCTTGCCTCCAGTGTGAAAGAGTCCCGTGACTTATTGATAAACACGCGCACCAATTATTTTGTGAGTCTTACCTATATTCAAACAAGGGTGCTTCTACATGATGTTGGCTGACTAGGAAGCACTGCCTACATCCTAAGGTCTTGGAGCGGAGGTCTCCATGTTCCCAACCTCTCCTTTTCACTGAACTCCGGCTACAAAAAACATGGCAATGGCTTTGATTTACTTATGTACCTCTCCCATGAGTTTAAACAAAATGAAAGAATGAATTCTTCAGTGCAATGAACAGATCTAAAACTCTCATTTTCATAAATATAACTTCAGCCACACCCATAATCCTAGTACTTGGGAGGTTGAGACAGGAAGATTGAAGGTTTGAGGCCAGCCTCAGCAACCTAGCAAAACTCTGCAACTTAGTGAAAACCTGTTTCAAATTTTTTAAAAATGAAAAGGAATGGGGATGTAGCTCAGAGGTAGAGTGCCGTGGGTTAAATCCCCAATACAAAAATAAATAAATAAATAAACCAGACAGGTCTAATTTTGAAAAATAAAATATGCATCCATTTTATCTTTATCTTTTCAAAGGAGAACATGACAAGATTGCCGGAGAAAAGAAGAGATCCTTTTTAAAACTGCATGTTGATATAAATATGAAAATGGATTAACTCTGCTTCCAATTTCCAAACATGTGTACTTCAATGAATATTAAATGGCAGGCCCCTATCATCATCATGACTTATTTACTCACCAGAGTTTTTATCAAAAAGGGCCTGGAGTTGCCTGTGGAGCGTGAAAGACTCCTATAATTGAGTTTAGAGTGGTAAATCCACTAAACAGGCCACGGCCCCAGAGATGTCCCTGAAACCCACCTGTCAGCTGGTGTTAGATCACAGCTCAAACAAGGCATGGCTGCCTGCTCCTGCTAAACACTACTGTGGCCAGAAAAAAAAAAAAAAAGATTATATATTTAATCTTTTTTTTTTACAGAGAGAGAGAGAGAGAGAGAGAGAGAGAGAGAGAGAGAGAGAGAGAGAAGTTGTTCCCCAGGGGATGAAGGAGGACTTGGGGGCAAACCGTGGGGGTTGGGAAGGCAGGCGAAAACCTCTCTTCTAACAGCTGCCCAGTGTCAGCTGGAATCATGATCTGAAACTCAGCTGGAGCAGGGAGCTGACCAGGGAGGGCCTCGGTCAGTAAGGTGTCATTTTTTTATTTCAGCATCTGCTATACGGGAGCGTAATGGAGTGGATAAGCAGCTTTTCGTCACAGTCAAGACACAGAAATCAAAGTCTGGAATTGCAGCCAGCTTAAAGATGCAGCAGGCTTCAGACTAGTGCAGGAGAGTACCTGGAAGTGGAGGAAAGCTTCCAACTAAGGCTGCAATAGCCGGGGGTGGAGTAGGAACATTTAAGCCACAGAAACACCATTCATCCAGTAAATGCTTATGAATTGTTTAATTAATTGTTTACTAGTGTTGATTACTGTATCAGTTGCTAAGTATATAAAGGTAAGCAAGACATAGTGGTTGTCCTGAAGAAACTTAAAATATAGTTGTAAAAGCTTATAGATAGGTCAATTTTTTGTTTTTTTGTGGTACTGGAGGTGGAACCCAGAGGCCTTCTACCTCCAGGCTATACTCCCAGTCCTAATTTTTGTATTTTATTTGGAAACAGGATCTCACTAAGTTGCTGAGAGCCTCACTAAATAGCTGAGGCTGGCTTCAAACCTGTGTGATCCTCCTGTTTCAGCCTCCCAAGTGCTGGGATTACAAGCGTGCGCCACCATGCCTGGCGTAGATGGGTCAATTTGACAATCAAGTGTCACGGGTCATGGGAATAAAAATATGTGCTTGAAATGATAAGTTAGGAAGGCTTTCTGGAGGAAGGGACATTCATGCTGGGTTTACAGAATGAGTGAAATTTAGCCAGGTAAAGGAGCAGAGCAGGGTAAATGTGGGGATAGTGGTAGCAATGAGAAACTCTTACCATGTGAACAAAAATTACTGCCCAACAGAATGTCAAGTCAGGTGTGGTGGCCCATGTCTGTAATCCCAGTACTTGAGAGGCTGAGACAGGAAGATCACAGATTCGACGCCAGTCTCAGCAATTTAACAAGGCTTCCAGCAACTTAGTGAAACCCTGTCTCCAACTAAAAGATAAAATAGAACTAGGGTTATAGCTCAGAGCAGAACACCCTGGTTTCAATCCCCAGCAACTCCCCCCAACCATACACACAGAGAAGGGATGGCAAAGTGGGCGTGGTGATGCATGCCTATAATCCCAGTACTTGGAAGGCTGAGACAGAAGGATCACATGCTCAAGACAGCCCTGGAAATTTATCAAAACTCATTTCAAATAAAGAGGGCGGGGGGGGGTAGGTCAGAGGAAGAATGCTTGCCAGTACCAAACAATCACCAGTACCAAATGAACAAACAAAAAAGATGACAAGCTGGGTGCAGTACTGCATACCTGTAACCCCAGCTACTGGGAGGCTAAGTCAAGATGGTCATGAATTTGAGCCCAGCCTGGGCAACTTAGTGGGACTCTGTCTCAAAAATAAAATAAGGAAAAGGGCTGTGGATTTTGATCAGTAATAGAGCGCTTGCCTAGCATGTACAAGTTTCTGCATTCATCCCCAGAACTAACTAACTAACTAAATAATAAAATTTTAAAAACGAGATAGAGCTCCCAGAGGATTGACATGGCGGGCATGGGTGATGATGGGTATGCCTTAGAGCCTGAGGCAGACAGGGCTAGAGACATAAAGAAAGAGAAGCCAAGTGGCCGAGACTATCAGCCTAGCTTTACGTTTGAACTTTATCCTGAAAACCATGGGGAGAGGAGAGAGCAATGGAAGGATTTTAAGAGGAGAGGGGTATGATCAGATCTTCTTTTTAGGAAGATCATTTATCTGGTCTGTGTAGCTTGAACTAGAAGGTCCAGAGCTAGAAATACGAAGGCCAGAGGGGAGGCAGTTCCAAGAGTCTTTGAGAGACAGGTTGACGGCCTGGATCAAGTTAAGGCCCAGGGGAGACAGAAAGCAAGTAGACTGAAAAGTAGTACAGAAAAGAATCAGTAGAAGTTGACAGGAAACTGTAAATGAAAAAGAAGGAGGATTCTGGGGTGTCTTCAAGGTTTCTGGCTTGGGTATAGACTCGCCAAATTTAGCAGATAAAAATAAACGCAATCTTTGTGACATACGGACAGTGAAACATTATGCCTTGTCTATTTGAGAGTCAAATTTAGTTAGGAATCCTGTATTTAATCTGGGAACCCCATTTGGGTGACTGAGGAAACTGAGTCATTTGTCAAGTTACGGATAGGAAGTAAAATTGTGAGAGAGGGAGCCACAAAGATGAATTTACTTTGTTTATATTGAGTTTAAGTTGACTGAGGGACTAGAGCAGACCTCTGATTTTTCCCAATAACTTCCAGCTCTTGTGTGTGAAGGTAGTTTTAGCTGGTACGTGGTCATTCACCTAACAACTTTACTTCCCAGCCTCCCTTGCAGAAAGAGTGACCTTATAACCAAACTGGCCAGTGGGGTTATAAGAGGAAGTGATATACAATTTGCTTTTAAAAGAATTAGGCACAGTCAGGAGGTGGAGGCATGCCTTTAATTCTAGGAATTCAGGAGACTGAGGCAGGAGAATTGCAAGTTCAAGGCCAGCCTTGGCAACTTAGCAAGACCCTGTGTCAAAATAAGATAAAAAGGGCTAAGGATGTAGCTCAGAGGTACAAAGCACCTGGGTTCAACTCCCAGTATTGAAAACAAAGCAGAGAAGGAAAGATTGGGGCACAAACTCTCGACTCTTTTCTTCTTCCCACTGGCTGAAAGAAGACCAGAGCTGGAGCAGCCACCTGCGGCTCAGGTGAGTACGGCAGCACCATCATGACCCGTCTACTGCTGGGTTGTTTTGTGAGAGAGAAATGAGCTTGGCCTGTGCCCTAACCATAACAAAACATCCCAGAGGAGGTCTCAAGGAGGCAGTTGAATATGCTGGTCTGCACCTTAGGAGAGAAGGTCAGCTAGAGGGAAGGAGGGATTGGGAATGATTTGCTTATGGGCACTGAGTGAGGCATTAGTTGAGATGAGAGCCCCTGGGAGGATTGTGGTGTGAGAAGAATTACAGACAAGATTAAAAAAAATTTTTTTTGTGTGTGTGTGGTACTGGGGATGGAACCCAGAGGCATTCTACCTCCAAGCTACACCTCCAGCCCTATTTTTTATTCTTTATTTTGAAACAGGATCTCACTCAGTTTCAGAGGGCCTTACTAGGTAGCTGAGGCTGGCCGAGGACCTGCCATTCTCCTGTCTCAGCCTCCCAAGTACTGGGATCACAAATATGCACCACTACACCTAACTATCTTTTTTCTTTTGACATTTTATGGGGGACTCAACTTTAAACATTACCTTCAAAGTAACTGAGATGTTCCTGGAGTCCTAGAATAATGTTTGAGAGTTTTGTTTTCTTTTCTAAAGCCTTTCTCCCAAAGAGCCATGCATTAATATATGATTCTACAAAATTCATTGTTTTATTTGGACATACATCTCAGCACTGTCTGGGAAGGGGATGTGTTCTTTTCTTTTTCTTTTCTTTTTCTTTTTTCCTTTTGGTGGTACTGGGGTTCCTGGAAGCCCTTCTAATTCTGGGCTACACTCCCAGACCTATTTTTACATTTTTATTTGGAAACAGGGTCTCCTAAGCCAGCGCGCGCGGCTGGCTTCGAACCTGCGCGATCCTCCTGTCTCTGCCTCCCAAGCGCGGGGATTACAAGCGTGCGCAACCACGCCCGGCTGGGGATGTGTTCTTATGCTCTGAGGCATGTGAACATTTGCACGTGTCCTGGCAGCTGTGCTGGGTCTGTGTGAGGGTCAGTTTGTACATGGGTGATTTTGTGTGTACCTCTGTGGGTGCATCAGTACACACATGCATTTGTTCCTCCATGTTCTGGCCTGTTAGGGTGTCTTTGCATGTGTGTCTGTGGGAGTGCTAGGTTTTTGTTTGTTTTTGTTTGTTTGTTTGCTTAGTTAGTAACCAGACCCCAGATCTATCTTTATGATGCCTCTCCTGGCTCATTTTGGAGACTTTGGCATTTTTTTTCATCTTGAAAGTTTTTCTTTATTAAAATTTTAAAAAATGATTCCAAAATATTCAAATCAAAATGAGTAGATGGGAAATTAAAATGAAGTTATTTAAAATCCTTGGAAAGATTCATTTTTTAATACTCTGGTGATTCTATTTATTTTTTTAATTTTTATTTTTAATTTAATTTTTAAAGTTTTTATTTTTTAATACAAATTTTTTATTGAACATAAATGGAATACAGTTAAACTATACTTGGTGCCCTCTCCTCCTTCCCCCGTTTTCCCTCCCCCCCTCCCATCAATGATTGTCTGGGGTAACCATGCCATATTCATACTTTTACACATATTTGGATGTAGACCCTCATTAATCAAGTTCAGCATTTCTCCTCTCCTATCTTTCCACTCAAACTTTGCTGATATTTGACTTTGGCATTTTTAAAAAGATCATTTCAGTTGTCTTTTTGAATAAAAAATGTCAGCTGGATGTTTTTGGTACATGCTTACAATTCCTGTACTTGGGAAGCTGAGACAGGAGGATCACAGATTCAAGGCCAGCCTTAGCAATTTAGGGAAAGCCTATTTTAAAAGTTAAAAGCAGGGAAAGAGCCAGGCGTGGTGGCGCAGCTTGGAGGTGGTGCCCTTGGGAGGCAGAGACAGGAGGATCACACAGGTTCAAAGCTAGCTGCGCTGGCTTAAAAGACCCTGTTTCCAAAAATAAAATAGGTCTGGGAGTGTAGCCCAGAGGTAGAAGGGATTCCAGGAACCCCAGTACCACAAAATAATAATAATAATAATAATAATAATAATAATAATAATAATAATAATATAAAAGCAGGGAAAGGGGGAGGCACAGGTAGAATGCCTTTGGGTTCAATCCCCGGTACCAAACGTGTGTGTATATGCATGTGTGTGCTTACTGTGAAAAAATTTTAAACATACTCAAAATTAGAATAAAAATTTCCATGTATCCATCAATAATTATCAACATTTTGCCAATCTTTTCCATCTATCCTTACTTTGTTTTTCTTGCTAGTGTATTTTAAAGCAGATAGCAAATATTAGATTTTTATTTCATATTAGCTTTTATCTCTAATTGATCTCTTTTTTATACTCCACAATGTCAATATTTATCTAACAAAGTTAATAAGCCCTCAAAAATCATCTAAATTCAACCCATATTAAAATTAACTGATTATCTCAAAGACAGCTTTTTTACAGTTATTTTTCCAAAATCTACATATAATTTCTTCAGCCTCTTATTCTGAAGTAGTTCACTTTGCTCTTTGAGAAGGAACTAGATATTTATTCTGTATCAGATTATTTCCTTGTTTGTTTGTTTATTTATTTGCCATACTGGGGATAGAACCCAGGGGCTTTCTATCTTCGAGCTACAATCCCAGCCCTATTTTTTATTCTTTATTTTGAAACAGGGTCTCACTGAATTGTAAATGTTCTCACTAAGTAGCTGAGGCTGGCTGCAAACCTGGATCCTCCTGTCTCAGCCTCCCAAATGCTGGGATTACAAGCCTGTGCCACCACGCCCAGCTTCTTTGTGTAGGTACTAGTAAGCTCTTCTGTCCTTCTTGTTTCCTGTAAACTGGTAGATCAAGACCTTGGTTGGATTCAAGGCCAATAATTTCTTCCTAGGGTGATGTTACTATGAGGCATATAGTATCTGGTTATTTTACTATTTTTTTTTTAACTTGGGACTGTACAGGGGAACTCTACCTCCAAGCTACACCATCAGCCCTTTTCCTTTTTATTTTTTCTTTTTATTTTTTGAAACAAGTTCTCACTAGGTTACTGAGAGTCTCTCTAAGATGCTGAGGTTGGTCTTGAACCTGCCATCCTCCTAGCTCTGGTTGTTTCACTTTAAATGATGTTTCATTGATCAACAGTGAGTTTAGGTAATGTCAGCCCATGAAACTTTCCACTAAACTTCCACCTGATGATTTTTAGCAGCCATTGATAACTGTTACTTAGGTTCATTATTTCATTTGGAGCATTAGTGATTTTTCTTTTTTCTTTTCTTTCTTTCTTTCTTTTTTTTTTTTTTTTTTTTGCAGTACTGGGGATGGAACTCAGGGACCTTCTTATCTCTGAGCTATACCCCAACCCTATTTTTTTATTATTTATTTTGACACAGAGTCTCACTGAGTCACAAAGGGCCTCACTAAACTCCTGATACTCCTGTCTCAGCCCCCCCTAAATGCTGGAATTACAAGCATACGCCACCACACCTAGCAAATTAGTGATTTAAAAAACCCACCTCTTTTAGCCAGGCACGCCTGTAATCCCAGTATCTGGGAGGCTGAGACAGAAGGATGGCAGATTCGAGGCCAGCCCCAGCAACTTAGCAAGATCCTGTTTCAAAATGAAAAAGGGCTGAGGATGTGACTCAGAGGTAGAATGCTCCTTGGTTCATTCCCTAGCCCCAGAAAAAATAAAGAAAAAATAAAATAAAAACTCTTTCATTCCTTTTGCACTTTTTAGCTGGGATTCTTCCAGCTCAAGAAGTTAGCCAATCAAAGGGAATTGTGGGGTTGCCAGGTACTCAAAGCCAAATGAAGGGCTTATTTTCTTGGTTTCTTTCCATATTTTTTTTTTAAAGATTAACCCACCTTCCCCAAAGTAGTAAAGTCTAAATCCCAGGTTTGTTCCAATTCAAGGAATCCTTTGCAATCAATACTGTTAAGTTGACACGTATGCTAAGAGAGAAGTCCGCCTTTGGCTCCAGGAGTAGGAGCCCACAAGGGGTCTTTGCCCAGGACACCTGGAACTCTGGGCTGCTTAGGAATTTGCCCAGGGACTGTTTCTGCTGGTCTGGAAGGGGCTTTCTTGGTCTCCCCCACCCTTAGGCTCAGCGTGGGGCCCAGCTCTCCTGTTCTCTAGGAGAGGGCGCCCTTCAACCGCTGGCTGCAGGGGCCAGTGTTTGCGTCCTGGCGCTTTGGCTTTCTTGCCAGGCCCGGCCCTGCGCTGCTCACCTCCCGCTGGGGCTCTTCTTTCAGGAGTGAGGACAGAGCTGACCTCCTGCCCAGGGTCCCTCCATTAGTCCCTTTCTCAGACCTGAAGTCTGCTAGAGAAGAGAGAGAGAGAGAGAGAGAGAGAGAGAGAGAGAGAGCGAGAGAGAGAGAGAGAGAGAGGAAGAAGAAGAAGAAGAAGAAGAAGAAGAAGAAGAAGAAGAAGAAGAAGAAGAAGAAGAAGAAGAAGAAGAAGAGGAGAGGGGAGAGGGGAGAGGAGAGAGATCCATGACATATGGTCCCCCACACAGAGCCCAATATTTGGGTTTAATGCTTAGAATTCAGGGACCATAATTTGAGAGGACATAGGGCTGTGCGGCAGCCCTCCACTCAGCAGCTTAAAAATCAAACAGGCCTTTCTTTCTCATACCAGTGGCCTGCATGGAAAAGATGGTGCCAATACTCTTTTCTACAGAGAAGATGTATGTAAATTCTGTGTAAGAATGCCCTTGAGAGTCAGGGACAGTGGTGCATGCCCGTAATACCAGTGCTTGGGAGGCTGAGAAGGGAGGACCACAGGTTTGAGGCCAGCTTCAGCAACTTAGTGAGACCCTCAGAAATTAGTGAGACCCTGATGCAAAACAAAATATAAAAGAGTACTAGGGTGTAGCTTGGAAGTAGAATGCCCTTGGTGGGAAAAAAAAAAAAAAACTTTAGTAGGTTCCATGGTATACAATGTGAGCCTTAAAAATAACAAAACTTTTCACCAGGAACAGTGGAGCATGCCTGTAATCCCAGTACGTTGGAGGCTGAGACAGGAGGTTGCTGGATCAATGCCAGCGTCAGCAATTTAGCGAGAACTTGTTTTAAAATAAAAAAAAATCTTTTTAAAGGCTGGGAGTTAGCTGGGCATGGTGGCTCGCATCTGTAACATCAGTACTTGGAAGGCTGAGACAGGAGAATTGCAGGTTTGAAGCCAGTGTCAGCAAATTAATGAGACCTTGTTTCCAAATAAAAAATAAAATAGGGTTGGGAATGTCGCTTGGAAGTAGAATGCCCCTGAGTACCACAAAATATAAATAAATGAAAGGAAGAAACAAAGAGAAAGAGAAAGAAAGAAAGAACGAGCTAGCTGGAGGTGTAGCAGCTTGGAGGTATAACACCCTTGAGTTTAATTCCCAGTATCCCAGTATCAGAGGAGAGAGAGAGAGAGAGAGAGAGAGAGAGAGAGAGAGAGAGAGAGAAGCCCACATACATTCTTTTGAAAAGTTACTGTCCTTAGATGATTTCAAGCCACGGGGTGAGGGGAACCTATGGCATTTATGGATTATTTATTTGTTTTGTTTTCCCACCAATAACCATTTAGCCAGGAGTGACTTTTAGCTGTTTCTAAAAATGGTTTGCCAGGAATGGGGGTGGGAGGGCAGCCAAAGAATAAGGTGCAGGCTGAGTGCCGCCCACAGCGTGAGGAGGGCTGTTTGCACCTGTGTGGTCCAGCCTTGGACACTAGATGGCAGGCTTACCTTCTAGATAGAAGCTTCTGGTACCTTCTAGATGGAAACTTGTGGCGCTGGCAGCCCTGCCTCTGCATTGAGTGGCCCGTGCACTCCCCAGTGGATCCCAGGGGCGTCCGGGGCTGTGACCGGGCCTAGCTTGTGGGCCCCAGAGGTGTCTGGTTTGGGAACATTTTCCTGTCTTTTGCAACTGCGGCAGAATCAGGATTAGGGCCTGTGAAGCCTAAGCCTCACCGCATGTGGCCAAGTGACCCCTGGCCCGTCTGTCAGCCATGCCTTTCTACTTGTCTGCCTAGAGTGTAGGTAGGACTTGGAAATTTCTCTGGCTTCCTTTGAGCTAGCTTGAGTTGTAGATCTTTCTGGGTGTACAAATCAGAAGAAGTTACACTTTCGGCATGCTTTTGTCAAATAAGGGGTACTCTCCTGGGGGTGGGGACTTCTAAATGCCAGAAAGGGAACTATACACCTGTGCTGACTGGCCACTGGCTCAGGCCCATGGTCCCCTTTACATTCAAACCTCAGAGCATTCTTGTCCCTTCTTTTGGCTGCCCCTGCCCTCCTGCATTCCACCCAGGGTTTAGATGTCAATATGTCTAAGTTCTCCTTGGGAGCAAGACCCTTCTCTGGTTTGCTTCTGGATTTTTGGCACATGATAAGGATTCAATAAATGTTTTCTAATTGAGTAATTAATCAAGTGAATTAATGTTGTGACCGAAAAATTCTTTGGTTTAGTCTCCTAATTTTGGAAAGAGTTTCAACTGGATGAGAATGTATTTATATGTATGTAGGGTGTGTGTGTGTGTGTGTGTGTGTGTGTATGTGTGTGTGTGTGTGTGGTACTGGGGATGGAACTCAAGAGGCATTCTACCTCTGAGCTGTATATCCTTAACTCTCTTTTTTATTTCTTATTTTAAAACAGGGTCTCACTAAGTTGTGGAGGGCCTCACCAAGTAACTGAGGCTGGCTGCAAACCCAGATCCTCCTGTCACAGCCTCCCAAGTACTGAGATTACAAGCATGTGCCACCACACCCAGCTTTCAAGCCCTATTTTTTTTTTTTTTTTTTTTTTTTTTTTTTGCGGGTCTGGGGATGGAACTCAGGGGCATTCTACCTCCAAGCTACTGGCCTATTTTTTATTCTTTATTTTGAAACAGGGTCTCACTGAGTTGCAGAGGGTCTCACTAAGTAACTAAGGCTGTCCGTGAACTGCAATCCTCTGGTCTCAGCCTCCCAAATGCTGGGATCACAAGCATGTGCCACCACGCCTGGCTCTCAAGCCCTATTTTTTATTCTTTATTTTGAAACAGGGTCTCTCTGAGTTGCAAAGGGCCTCACTAATTAGCTGAGGCTGTCCATGGATTGCAATCCTCCTGTCTCAGCCTCCCAAATGCTGAGAGATTACAAGCATGCATCACCACGCATATATATATATATATATATATATATATACACACGCACACACATATATGTATATATATTTAAATTAAATAATTTTGGTAATACTGGGGACTGACCCCAGAGCTACTCTACCACTGAGCCTATTTATTTATTTATTTATTATTTATTTATTTACTATTTATTTATTATTTATTTATTTATTATTTATTTATTTATTTATTATTTATTTATTTATCCCCAGCCTATTTATTTATTTATTTATTTATTATTTAGAGACAGGATCTTGCTTCAAACTGGTGATCCTCCTGCCTCAAGCTTTGGAGTCACTAGATTACAGACATGCCCCACTATGCCCGGCTGGGCATGTATTATATTTTCTAGGATGCCTGCTTTCATCTTTACCCCTTATCCCAATTGCCAGTAGAGATTCCACTTCAAGGTTTCTACTTGGGAACCAGAACCTTTCTTACCTCCAGCTGAATCCCACACACTGCCAGGGGAGACAGATCACTCTTGCTCTGACTTCAAAATTAGTCACTGATAGAGTCAGGGAATGATATTATTATGGACTGAATTATCCCCTTCCTCAAATTTCATACTGGGTAATTTGAGGCATTCCCAGTACCTCAGAACATGGCTGAATTTAAAATAGCTATATAATAATATAGCTCAGAGGTAGAAAAGCCCCTGGGTTCCACACCCAGTAACACACACACACACACACACACACACACACACACACACACGTATATTAAAAAAAAAAAAAGTAGATGCTGAAGAAGCCATGGTGGCAAGCTTTAGAGGGTGAAAATTGAAGGTGGGCAAGGCCTGGGTTTCAGGACAAAACTAAAACCCAAATCTTCTGGAAGTCAGATGGAATCAAAGGGGGGCAGGCGTGGTGGTGCACACTTGTGATCCCAGTACTGGGGAGGCTGTGACAAGAGGATCCCGGTTCGTGGCCAGCCTCAGTTACTTAGTGAGGCCCTCTGCAACTTAGTGAGGTTCTGTTTCAAAATAAAGAATAAAAAGTTGGGCTGGAGTCGGGCATGGTGGCGCACACTTGTAATCCCTGTTTTTGGGAGGCTGAGACAGGAGGATCGCACAGGTTACAAGCCAGCCTCAGCTACTTAGTGAGGCTCTCAGCAACTTAGTGAGACCCTGTTTCCAAATAAAGTATAAAATAGGTCTGGGAGTATAGCCTGAAGGTAGAAAGTCCCTGGGTTCCACCCCCAGTAACACACACACACACACACACACACACACACACACACACACACAATTGGCCTGGAGTTATGTTGCTTGGAGGTAGGATGCCCCTGGGTTCAATATCCAGCACCATCACCAAAACAAAACAAAAACATGATCGAAGGAGGTTTCCTTTCCTTCTCAGCCCATTGGGAAAGGAGAGGAAAAGTGGTAAGATGGAATTGATATTCACAGAGGACTTGTAGATGTTTCCTTCTGAGGCACCTCAAGAAATGGTCACTCTCCAGGGTGGAACCCACGCCCTGCACAGAGGGCAGAGAAGAAGACAGTGGGGGAGGGGAGGAGAGGAGAAAGCAGGGCCCCTGGATGTGGAGGTGCCACGGTACTGCTGACGCTGTGGGAGCTGGTGGTTCGGCCTCAGCTGGGATGTACAGGATGTGGTGCTCTGGGTGCAGTGACCTTCCAGTGCTCACCATGCAGGGACGTGGGAGCCATTTTTCTGGGCACAAAGGAGGAGGACCCACAGGTGTACTGTGATTTCCTTTGTGCTTCCCAGTTGTAAATGTAGCAGTGGACCTCACACATGAGATATTTTTGGATGTGTGAGGTGGAGTTGATGGAGGAGACACACTGAGTGGAGAAAAACTGAGAGGAATTCAATGACAATAAATCCAGGCCCACTCTTGGTGAAGACAGTATTTGCACTCTGCCCTTGTCTTTCACCCACGTATACACATTCCCGAAGCAGGACTGCTGCATGGAGTTGTGGAGGCTACTGCTCCATTCCTAGAATCTCCAACTGACACTTCTACGTAGAGGCAGGAGCCATCGCAAACCTCAGAAAGACTCTTTGCTTTGAGAGAGGCAATTGGCCTTTTCACAGGCATTGGTGTGAGATTGACATGATACTGATCTCATGGCTGATGGAAGGAGAGTGGCTGTTCCAGTAACTTCCTCACTGGAGACGACCTCAGGAAAATCAGAGCACTAGTTGTTCTCACCTTGATACTTTTATTTTTCTTTTATATCACTCAAAAGCAACTTAACCAGTACAATATGCTGATGGAAAATGTTGTGTATTTGCATCCCAACATACAAGTTATCAGCCTAATTCTAGTCTAATGTGATTTAAAATGGGAAACGACCTGGAAAACGCCTAAAATGGGAGTTGGGAATAGTGGAGATGACAGACCTCCTTGTGAGAGTTCAGTCTGCACAATAGGCTAATGGAATTATGTGCCCCACAAACCACATATTTTTGAAAAACTAAAAATGTGCTTAACATCTCTGCAATTGATATGCCAGGTATCTTCTCCTATGAAGAACGTTTAAGGTTTTTTGTTTGTTAGTTTTGCGGTACTGTGGATGGAACCCAGGGGCATTCTACCTCTGAGCTACACCCCCAGCCTGATTTTTTTTCCTTTATTTTGAAACAGGGTCTCACTGCTGGGATTACAAGCGTGAACCACCACACCCCACATGAGGCCCACACAGTTTTAATCCTCATTTTCCTAGACCTACGGGACACAGTGGCTCATGCTTCCCTCCTTGAAATACTTTTCCCCAGAACGCCACCCTCTTTTAGTTTTCTTCCACCTACCACGTGCCCTGCTCAATGTTGACATATCCACTTGGATGCTTAGTAGACACCTGAAATGTGTCCTGAATTAGACCTTTAATATCTACCACTCAAATTGGATCTTTCTGCATAATGCTCAGGTCAAGAATTTTATAGTTGTCTTTAATTTTCTCTCATACTCTAGAATTGATTCTTGGGAGAATTCTTTCAGATCTACATTCAAAATGCATCTGAATAGGCCGGTGCTGGGGCCTGTGAGGCTGGAATTAGAGCCTGCCAAGCAGTGAGGTCTGTGCCGGGACCCAGGAGGCTGGTACTGGGGCCTGATAAGCGGCGAGGCCAGTGCTGGGGCCAGCGAGGCTAGGATCAGAGCCTGCCAAGCAAAGGGCTAGCAGGTCCCTGCAATCGTGCAGCCAGAAAGCACTTGAAGCTGCCGCTGTCTCACCCCATCTCTCAGCAGATCTCCAGATCCAAGTGACCTCTATTAAAAAATTGAGTGTGAGTGGATCATCTTATCAAAGTCACTTACCTTCTGGCTGTCATGATTTCAGCAAATGGGAAATAGTGTGGAAAATAAAAGTAGGACTTCCAAGGAAGAAATAAATTGTAATTGATCAGGTGTGGAGAAGTAGAAACTCTAATACATTATTGGTGGGATTGCAAATTAATGCAGCCACTTTGAAAAACAGCATGGAAGATCCTCAGAAGAATGAAAATGAATTTACCATATGACTCAGCATTAACACCTATGGGTATCCACCCAAAAAAATGAAAACCAAACTACCACACCAATGCATGAGTATCTCTGTTCACAGATGCACAATTCATCATTCCCAAACTATGGAACTAGCCAAGATGTCCATCAGCAGATGAGTGGATTACAAAACTATGGGATATGTACACAATGGAATTTTACCCACCATAAAGGAGAACAAAATTATGACATCTACAGGGAAATGTCACAAAAAATAAGAAATCAGATGATTTCCCTAACATGTGAAAACTAGGGAGAAATGGGTAATAGGAGAAACTCTAGTTGAAGAAAGGGCCCTACAGAGGAGCAACTAAGGTGACCTGAGGGAATGGGAGGGGGAAGATGGAAACTCTTTAAAGCACAGGATGTACTTAAACAAACATATCAAAGTCAATCACTAAAGCATGGGAACGAGGAAGGGGGAGGGAATGGGATGGGGATTGGATAAAGGCTAATTGGGTGATGTGTGCATGTATATCTCTACAAGTCTTTTTATTCCATTAAGATGTTTGATTACGCCGGGCATGGTGGCGCACACTTATAACACCCGCACTTGGGAGGCAGAGACAGCTGGATCGCGCAGGTTAGAAGCCAGCCGTGCTGGTTTAAGAGACCCTGTTTCCAAATAAAAAATTATAAAAATGGGTCTGGGAGCGTAGCCCAGAGGTAGAAGGGCTTCCAGGAACCCTATTACCACCAAATAAATACATTAATTAAAAAATAAAAAAGATGTTTGATTACAATGCACCTATAAAAATATATTTTAAAAATGCATCTGAATCGAATCCTTCTCACCATCTTCCACCATCTCCTTGGTTCAAGTTGTCCAGAACCTCCCAACCCCTCAAGATTGCAATGGCCTCCAAACTGCATTCTTTTCTGGGGTGGTGGCAGAGTTGGATCCAGGGGCTATTCTACCTCCGAGCTACAGCTTTTTATATTTTAACTTTAATTTTTTTGTGTGTGATACTACGAATTGAACCCAGGGGCATTCTAAATTCTGAGCTACACCCCTAGCCCTATTTTATTTTTAGTTTGAAACAGGATCTCACAAGGTTGATGAGAATCTCAACTTGCCAAGGTTGTCCTGGAACCTGGATCTTCCTGTCTCAGCCTCCTAATCCCTGGGATTACAAGCATGCGCCAGCATGCCTGGCCCCTTTTTATTTTTCACTTTGAAACAGAGTCTTGCTAAGTTGCTGGAGATGACTTTGAACCTGCGACCCTCCTATCATTCTTCTCTTGCAGAAGACTGTTCTCAACACAATACCCTGAGTCAGTGTGTTACAACTTAAATCAGAGTTTCTAGACTTGGGTTCCTGCTGTACTATCCTGCAGGCTCCCTCCTTCCTAAGCCTTGAGGGTGTGGTCACCTCTAGGCTGGGGGACAAGGGGAGGGTTGGTGTTTAGGACTGGAGCAGAACCTTGCTTAAAAGGATGTGAGAGGGCAGGGGTGGGGGATGGGGGAGAGAACTTTGCACCCTGGTAAATGCCACGGGCAGGGTCCTCAAAGCAGCAAGTCTCATGCTGCGTAGGGTCCAGGGGCTTCATATTAGGGAGCACTTGGAAAGCTAGATTGGGCTCAGGTGGTGCCAGTCCCTGCGTGCCATGCCTAGGACTTTGGCTCATATCCGGCGTTTTCCGGTAGGCTTGGGCATAGGGGAGTGGGAGCAGCTCTGAAATTCACTTAGCATAGTTATCTCAGCTGCCTGCCAAGTAGTCTATTTAGTCCAATTCACAGGCAGAGCTTTGTTGAGCATTGAGAAGTCACTTGCTCCATGTGAATCCAATCACCACGGCAGGCACACCTCAAAGAGGGAACACACAGCCGCCCCTGAAAAGCCTGCCCCGCACCCCGGCCGCTCAATTCATGAATATGCTTTTCCAATGTCTGACGCTGCTGCTTAGCAAAGATATTATGGGACAAATCCTTGATTTGACCTTTTGTATCTCTATCCATCCCACTGTGCTAAAAGCAATTATGTGCATCTTGTGTGTGGCTGTTGGAATAGGGAGTCACTTAGCGACGGGTCCTTTTCACACTCCAACTGTCCTCTGGCTCATTCCCTTTCCTCCCTCACAACGGCCTGCCCAGCAGGCCTCTGCTGCTGCTTGGCAGCGTCTAAAACGACATTAGAGGGAGGTGAGCCGGGATGTAAACAGGTGGAAACAGTTCCTGTCATGGCGATTAGCATTCCCCTTGGGCAGGCACAGCTATGGTTGAAAGAATGGGGCTACAAGGGGACAGGGAGAAGAAGGCTGGCTTGGGGGGGGAGCATCCAGGAGGCAGAAGAGGGATTAGCTCATTGTCCAAGGCATGGCAACTTTCTGCAAAAACTTCCTGCAAAATAAAACAATCCCAGTGATGTCAGGGCAGGTGGGAGTGGTCTCTGCTGGGGACAGATGACCTGTCACTTGCTCCATACAGCTGTCTTCTTTGCCTGTTGTAGATTTATGTGTGCTCATGTTTGTGTGAGTAAATATGTGTGCAAATATCGTTATGGGACATCACTATAACTTCTGTGGGTTCTTGGCTTCCGTGGCAAAAAGAATTTCAACATGTGCTAGTTAGAGATCAAGGCAGAGATTTTAATTCAAGTAAAGATACATGTTACTTGGGCCACCTCCAGAGCATGAGAGTGGTTCAAGGAGAGAGGGGTAAGAGACGCAAAAGCTGCCCCAGAGCTGCCCCCAGATGGCCAAGAGCTCCTCAGAGCTATACTTCTTTAAGGGTTTACTAGGGAAGGAGTGGCCAGGGCATAGGATGGCAGCCTCTTCTCTTGGAAGCTTCCTGGTTCACAAGAGGTGGGAATTCCTTTTAGATAAGAATCCCAGGATACCAAGTGTGGTGCCACGTGTTTGTAATCCCAGTATTTAGGAGTCTGAGACAAGAGGATCACATGTTTGAAGCCAGCCTCAGCAACTTAGTGAGACACTGTTTCCAAATTAAAATGTAAAAAAAAAAAAAAAAAAAAAAAAGTAGGTTTGGGCCAGTAGCCCAGAGGTAGAAGGCCCCTGAGTTTCATCCCCAGTACCACCACCAAAAAAAAAAAAAAAGAATCCCAGGGAGCAAAGACATGAAACCTGGACTCTTTTGACAAAAGGTTGTGACTTTTTCTGGAGATCTTCCTAGAGGCAGTCAAAAAGGGAAGCTCTCTTAGGTTTAATTGCCTCAGGAATTTTCTTTTTTCTTTTTTTTTTCGCGGGTCTGGGGATGGAACCCAGGGGCATTTGACCTACAAGCTACACCCCCTGCCCTATTTTTTTCATTATTTATTTATTTATTTATTTTTGGTGGTACTGGGGGTGGAACCCAGGGGCTTTTCTATCTCTGGGCTATACTCCCAGACCTATTTTATATTTTATTTGGAAACAAGGTCTCACTAAGTTGCTGAGAGCCTCACTAAGTAGCTGAGGCTGGCTTCAAACCTGTGTGATCCTCCTATCTCAGCCTCCCAAGTGCCGGGATTACAAGTGTGCGCCACCACGCCGGGCTTATTCTTTATTTTGAAACAGGGTATCACTAAATTGTGAAGGGCCTCACTAAGTAGCTGAGGCTGTCTGGGAACCGGGATCCTCTGGTCTCAGCCTCCCGAATGCTGGGATTACAAGTGTGCACCACCATGCCTGGCCTCAGGAATTTTCTGAGCCATCCCATTATTATATAAAAGTATGGTCCTGCTGGGCGTGGTGGTGCACATTTATAATCCAGGTGCTTGGGAGGTGGAGACAGGAGGATCGCGCAGTTTCAAAGCCAGCTGTGCTGGCTTAAGAGACCCTGTTTCCAAATAAAAATATTAAAAAACAATAGGTCTGGGAGTGTAGCCCAGAGGTAGAAGGGCTTCCAGGAACTCCAGTACCACCAAATAAATAAATAAATAAATAAATAAATAAATAAATAAATAAATAAATAAAAAGAAAAGTATGGTCCTGGCTTTTTACAAATAACCAACTCTGTTAAAATGAAGATTTCAGATTTTTTTTTCTCTGTACTAAGGATGGAATCCAGGAGCATTCGACCTCTGAGCTACACCCCCAGCCCTATTTTTTATCCTTTATTTTGAAACAGCGTCTCACTGAGTTGCAAAAGGCCTCATTAAGTATCTGAAGCTGGCTGCTAACTGCAATCCTCCTGTCTCAGCCTCTCAAATGCTGGGATCACAAGCATGCGCCACCACACCCGGCTAGGATTTCAAATTTTAAAACTCTGTTTTTTCTTTCCTTCTCAATGCTTCTCCTTTCTACCTAAAATTTTATTTCTTTTATTCTGCTTCACCAGTATCAATGCCTGCACAGGTGGGAATGCACAGGTATGTCTGCGTGTGATTGCATGTTAACTGCAATGTTTAAGTGCCTGTGTGGTTGCCTGTGTATCATCTATGTGTAAATACTTACATGTTTGGTGAATTCATGTTGGTGTGTGTCTCCACGTGTCTATATGAAGTGGTACACACAGCATGGTTGTGTGCCTGCCATATCTAGCATGTTCCTCTGCCTGTGTATACATGTGTGGGGACACATGGCTGTAGGTAGGAATGGGCTGAATAGAGAAGAACTCAATCCCTCATTCAGTTGAGCAGCTTGATGATGGAGGCCATGCCAATCTCAGCCAGAGAGAGGAGTTCTGGTCTTGCTAAATAGCCCAAAGGTCTGCCTCTTCAGGACCTGGTGCCCTTTGCTCAGTTCTCCCCTCCCCCAAGCTCCAGGCCCAAGGGAGTGGAAGGACCCCAGAGCTAGGGAGGATACCCTGAAAGACAACAGAGGCAGAGAGTTAGAATACCAAGGCAAGACCCCAGAGGGATTGTGAAGAGAAGATGGAGGATTTTTCTGAACTTTTGAATAGAAATAATTTACAATGGAAAAGTGACCTGGGCTCTTGGGCAGGAGGTAGAAGTAGACCATGAAATCATAGTGAGTCAAGTGCTAGGCTCTCCGCCCAGGCTCCCCCTGACTGAGCTGCATCAGCCCTGGCTGGAGAAGGAGAGCAAGTGGGCGGGGGTTCAGAGTTGGCTGCACCATCTCTGTCTGGGAGCGCTTGGAGCAGAGCAGCTGGCCCCAAGCAAGCGCACACGATGGGGCCGTCACTCCCTGGAAACTAGGGTAGAAAGGAGAAAACGAGCCCTGCCCGCAATCAGAACTATATCTTGTTACCAAAGAACCTCACAAACGTGGCAGGCTTCACTCCAATTGGCAGCTTCCCACAACTTCAATCAGCCACCTGTGACCTGGCATGGTCTTATCACCCACGCCAGTCACCTTTGGGCCTCTCAAATTAATCTCGAGGTAGAGAGGGGGTGATGACACCCCAAGGTCAGGCCATTTGCTTTTAAAATCATCCAAGAGGCTCACTCAGACAGACCTTTATGATTACTCCTTGATTGCTCATTGTATGCAAATTAAAAGACAGAAAATAAAAATTATCCATGAGAATACAACCTAGAAATAAGCAACACTTAACATTTTGATGTATCTCTTCCCAGGTTTTCTTCTTTCTTCCTTTTCTGTATGTAGCTATCCATACGTACAAGTATATCTAAAACTGTTTTATAACTTATTTTTTACATATTAGTATGTCTTAACTATCTCCTCATAGTAATAAAAATCTATGCTGTCATTTTATATGGCTGCTAATATATTATATTGCATGGGCACATTGTAATGTGTCTTCATTTGTCTGATATTTAAATTTTGTGGCTTGTTTGCTTGTTTTTTATAGTAGGGATCGAACCCAGGGGCATTCTATCGCTGAGCTACACCCCAAGCACTGCTGATTTAATTAATTAATTAATTAATTTTTTGGAAACAGGATCTCACTAAGTTCCTGAGGGCCTTGCTAAGTTGCTGAGGCTGACCTTGAACCTGTGATCCTCCTGTCTCAGCCTCTCAAGTACTGGGATTATAGGCATGCTCAACCATACCCAGTAAGGTTTTTGTTTCGTTTTTAATCTTGAACTGGGATATAGCTGAACGGCAGAGCACTTGCCTAGCATACTTGAGGCCCTGGGTTCAATCTCAGCACTGAAAAAAATTTAAAAATAAAAATAGAATATTGGCAATGGTCTGAATTTTTAAGTTTGAGGACTGGGAGCCAGGTGTGGTGGCACATGCTTGTAATCCCAGTATTTGGGAGGCTGAGACAGGCGGATCACAGGTTCATACTTAGTGAGGCTCTCCGCCACTTAGTGAGATCCTGTTTCAAAATAAAAGATAAAAAATAGGGCTGGGGGTGTAATTCAGAGGTAGAATGCCCTTGAGTTTCATCCCTGGTACCACAAAAATAAAAATAAATGTAAAGGAAAGAAAAAAAACAAAACAGGGCTGGAGTATAGCTCGGAGGTAGAATGTCCCTGGGTTCAATCCCCAGTACCACACACACACACACACACAAAATTGAGGGCTGGGGATTGGGGATTGTAGCTCAGTGGTTGAATGCTTGCCTAGCATGCACAAGATCCTGGGTTCAACTTCCAACACTAAAAACAAAATTGAGAATAGTGATAATAAATGAGGGTTTTAAAAAAGGCATTTCATAGTCTCTTAGGTGGTGTGAGTGGCAAAGGTGATATTAAAAGCTGAGAGCTTGGTCTTGAGGTCTCACCTTGAGAATGACCTAAGGAGGTCTCAAGGTGACCAGATGAGTGACAAGATCCTGCAGGTCTCACCCTGCTGGCTGGAAGCTAGTTTCAGGAATCCTCCAGTCACCCCAATCTGTAGTGTTAGGAGGGTTTCCTAAAGTGAGACATGTTGTCAGATCTGTCGGATCCAGGCACTGCCAACTTTCCCTGGGTAACGGCCTTCATGCTCTGGTTCCAGACTCAATGACAGTATCTGTACAAATTGGCCCACACCTGTAAATCCCATTTTTGGGGATCTCAGTAATTTATCAGTGTAAGGCCAGCCTCAGTAACTTAGCAAGATCTTCAGCAATTTAGTGAGACCCTGTTTCAAAGTCAAAACCTAAAAGGGCCCGGGGTGTAGCTCTGAGGTAGAATGCCCCTGGGTTCGATCCTCAGCACCAACAGGAAAAAACGAGACCCAGAAAAGAACTGTAAGGGAATCAACTACTTCCTACCCTCAGCCCCTCCCAGCAGCAGAGAGGCCCAGGCGGAGAGCTGAGGCTTCAAGCAGACCTGCTCGGTCTCGGCAGAGTTGGATGTCAAGGGTTTTGTCCTTTTCTGAACCACTCAGTCTGGCTTTTACTTCAACCTGGAACTCCTAAAAGTTTGTTTTGCCTGTTTCTGTTCCCAAATGAAAATTCTTTATAATCAATTCCGTTTAATTTACTCATTCATTTATTCCGTAAACATTTACTTAACACCTGCTGTGTGCCATTTTCTGTGTCAGCCTGGAGACACAAAGATGAGTAAAACATGGTCCTTGGCCTTTAGGAACTTTCTGCACAGAAGGGCAGGACAAGGAGACTGATCCTGTCTCACCTCTCACTCTTCCAGCCTCATGGGAACACCTCCTCTCCAGGCAGGAAAAGGGTTTCCCATCTTGACTCCCACATCTCCGACAGTACAGCCCTAACCACAGACTCCACGCTTGAGATTGAGAGCCTCTCAAGGCTGGGGACTGGATTCGCTCACCTGCATGTGCTCAATTCCTTACCCAGTGTAGGACACACAGGACAGAGGATGGTGGAAGAGCATAGGAGGGGCCACTGTGGTAGCTCCCACCTGCCCACCTTGGTCCCTACATCACCCTGCAGCCAGCTGCCCTGCTGAGGAGCTCAGATACGGAACCTGCAGGCAGGTTGGGCCCCTTCTCCTCCACTATGTAGTATGATCCTGGTCATCCCGCATATCTGTGCCTCTGTGCCCTCATCTCTGGAATGGGGGCAATAATAGGACCTACTTCATCATCAGGTAGAGAAAAAATGATTTGCTTAGAATCTGTAAGGCACTGAGAATAGAGGTGGGCACACTAAAGCTAATGGCTACCTGTGACTACTCTTAAGAAAGGTAAGAAGCAAGCCTGGTGCAGTGACACACACTTGTAATCCCAGGACTTGAGGCTGAGACAGGAGGACCATAGGTTTGTAGCCAGCAGCAAGTAGTATTTTAGTGAGACCCTGTTTTAAAATACGATTTATTTTGAAAATAAAATAAAATAGGGCCAGGGTGTAGTTCAATGGTAGAATGAATGCCCTTGGGTTCAATCCTCAGTATACTCACCTCCCCACACACACACATAAAAGAGTTGGTTCATGAGTCAGCCATGGTGGCACATGCCTATAATCTCAGTACTTGGGAAGCGAAGACAGGAAGATCACAGGTTTGCAGCCAGCCTCAGCTACTTAGCAAGGCCCTTTGAAACTTAGTGAGACCCTGCATCAAAATAAAGAATAAAAAATAGGGATGGGGGTAGAGCTCAGAGGTAGAATGCCCCTGGGCACAATCCCCAGTACTGTGTGTGTGTGTGTGTGTGTGTGAGAGAGAGAGGGGGGGGGAGGGAGAGAGAGAGGGGGGGGAGAGAGAGAGAGAGAAAGAGAGAGAGAGGTTATAGAAGATACTAGGGCCGCTTTCACACCCTTGAGGTGGCCTGCATTTCCCCTGAATGTATATCTTTGCTTTTCTTGAATTTAACCTCTATCTCTGACTGGCTGAAATTTTTTTCACCATAGAAGCCAAGGATCCACAGAAATTATCCTGCTGACACATGACAAAGCCACTGGTAGGTAGCTGTCTGTTGCTGAAATTCAGGGAACATGTTGATTTTGTTTGTCATAAAAATTAGACCAACTTTTGCCCATAAGGATACAGAGGCCACAATCGTGCACTATATTCAGACAGCAGCCAGTGAGCACACAGAAGCACGTTAAATAAATTTAACTGAGGGGATAAGTGTGGATGGGTCCCACTTAGAAGACCCTGCATAGTAGACACTAAACACTTACTGAACTTGACACCATTTCTACAAACCATCCTCAGCTGCTCAGCTGCCCATCCTGAGTGCCAGGCATATGTGCAACAATGATGTAAAGAAAAGACCAGACTGAGGGTCATGTGGTCCCGCTCAGGAGGTCAGGCCTCCATTGTAAATGTGCTTGACAGCACCCAGTGGTTTTGAGGCCTATACAATGGATGACCAAGACAAATAGAGCTTCAGGAACTGTCTTGTGCAGAGTATTCTGGGGGAGACAGGATTTGAGGAGGGTCAGAGGTAGAGTATTACCTAGTAAAGAAGATGAGAGTCAAGGATGGCAAGAGCTGGGAGAATGTGGAGGAGGTTGGATTGGAGGTGGAACTAGTACCAGAAAATACAGTCCCAGACACCCACGGCTAGGCTCCACAGGCAGCTGGATCAGACTTTGAACCATGGCGTCATCTCCTCTCAGCTGGATAAACCTGGATAAATGACTTCACCTTCTTGGAGTCTCAGTGTGGTGTCTCATCTTTAAACTAAGACTAACAAGAACCCAGGTTAACAGATGAACAGCAAGGATTTCCCAGATGTGCTGATGCATGCCTGTAATCCCAGCTACTCAGGATGCCGAGGCTGTAGGATCACAAGTATGAGGCCAAGCCTCAGCAACTTGGCCAGACTCTGTCTATAAAAGAGGCTAGGGTAGTCGGGCGTGGTGGTGTATCCTTGTAATTCCAGTACTTGGAAGGTTGAGACAGGAAGACCATGGTTGGAGGGCAGCCTCAGCTACTTAGTGAGGCCTTCTGCAACTTAGTGATACTCTGTTTCAAAAAAAATAAATAAAATAAATAGGGCTGGGAGTGTAGCTCAGGGATAGAACACCCCTGGGTTCCATCCCTAGTACAATAGAGGGGAAAAAAGAACAAAGATTGGGGGCTCAGACCACGCTGGGCAAGCATTTGTGGATTTGGGTGAACGAGTCAACCTCTATGAGACTCACTTCTTGTTGGTAATGCCAGTTACAGTAATAGTACTGTCCAGATGAAGGACTGAAAAGAGATCAGACAGGTTTAAGACAGTTTGGCATACTTAGTGGTGACAAGGAAGGAGGATGTATTTTAGGGAGGAGAAAGAGTGAACTCAGCACGCAGTATTTCCCAAGTGTCTCTCTTGGGGCTGGAAGGACTGAACCTAGAGACTGGCCCTTACTCGGTGGGCAGAAGCTGCCGTCCACAGAGCACAAGAGCTACTTGGAACTTCAGCTCTGTGGGTTCTATTGCCAAGTGCCCCTCAGCCTGCCAAAAGTAGGCTTTATATGACCCCTAGATTTAACATCTGAGTTCTCCTATCTGTATTTCAAAAAATAAGAAGAAGCTGGGCGGGGTGTTGTACGCTTGTAACCCAGTATTTGGGAGGCTGAGAGAGGGCTGAGGTCAGCCTCGGCTACTTAGTGAGGCCCTCCACAACTTAGTGAGACCCTGTCTCAAATTAAATAATAAAATAGGGCTGGGGATGTAGCTAAGAGGTAGAATGCCTCTGTGTTCAATCCCCAGTACCACACACAAACAAAAGAGGAAACTGCTCTAATGAATCATCCAGAAGGGGGCTGAACAGGCATGCTCTCCCATGGGTGTTCCTGGGCCACGTGGCATGAAAGGAGAAAGAGGAGGTCACATCCACATGCACAAAGGCTTGTTGACTGGGAGGTGAGGAGAAGTCAATACTAGTTTCTGGTGGAAAGTTTTATCGTGGATCAAAGTCCAAAGTGCAGACAAGTTGGTTGCTGTCTCCCATCACAGGATAGCTCATTGATGTGTCGGCTTAGCTCTAATTTTGTTTTGCCTCCTGGGGCAAAGATTATAACATGGAAATTTGAAAGCAGAAACATGTTCTATTTCCTAGGGGGTTGCATTAGATCTGGCTAAGTTAGACAGGAGCTGTCACACAGGAAATGGAAAACAAGGGCAGCCAGTTTTCAGGCCCAGCCTCAGCCTCCTCCTCTCCCTGCACTACTCCCAGGGCTCCCCCCACTGGGACTCCTTTATTTCTCTAGCTGCCAACTTCTACCACCTACCTGAAAAGAATCTATTTCATTAACATATTTGTTTATGTTCATTATGTTATTCGTTATGTTCATTATGTAGGGTACTACATTGCTGAGTGCTTCTAATGTGCTAGTGCTGTATCCAGTGTATCTGCATCCATTGATGGTAGCATTTACTACAAATGAAAATTGTTTTAGTCGAAGAATGAGCAATAGGGACAAAGAATAAGCAATAGGGACAGGCCACAATAAACATTCCCAAGTATAGTGCTGCCTGGGCACGGTAATGCATGCCTATAATCCCCATATTTGGCCGCCTGAGACAGGAGGAGCACAGGTTAGTGGCTAGCCTCAGCAACACAGTGAAAAACCTCAGCAACTTAGCGATACTCTGCTTCAAAATAAAAAATAAAAAGGGCTGGTGTCAAGCTGGGCATGACAGTGTATACTTGCAATCCTAATACTTGGGAGGCTGATACAGGAGGATCGCAGGTTTGCAGCCAGCCTATGTAATTTACTGAGGCCCTCTGCAACTTAGTGAGACCCTGTTTCAAAATAAGAAATAAAATAGGGCTGGAGGTGTAGCTCAGAGGTAGAATGCCACCTGGATTCAATTTCTAGTACAACAAACAAACAAATAAACAAATACTCACTTCCTGTCTGTGTCCTGAGAAGAATGGTGGGGTAGAAAGGAAGGGTCAATATCCAGAGGACACCCCATCCAGAGGGACATGGAGGTATCAGTCCCACCAGGTTCAGTGACAAAGCCTGGGCTGAATGTTTTATTTATTTATTTATTTTTATATTTTTGGTGGTACTGAGGCTGGAACCCTTCTACCCCTGGGCTACACTCCCATTTTATATTTTATTTGGAAACAGGGTATCTTAAGCCAGCGCGGCTGGCTTCAAACTTGTTCGATCCTCCTGTCTCCGCCTCCCAAGCGCGGGGATTACAAGCGTGCGCCTCCACGCCTGGCAGGGCTGAATGTTTTAATCAGCCAGTTTATCTACAAATCTTGGCTGTGAATCTGTGGCACACACATCCAGTACTAGATATTTTCATGCCAGGAACAAGCATAAAGAAGACTGTGTGGGCTGCCCTCTAGGAGGTTAGAGTCCTGCCAAAGAGGTATAAACTAAAATAGCAGACATCTGGGGGAACTTTCAGGAAGAAGGCGATCGAGCAAAGCAGTACATATCGGTCCTGCTGATGCTCAGTCTCTATCACCGTGAAAACAGCATTCTGACAAAAGGGGGGAAAACAGCATAAATTTGAATTGAGCACTGAGAATGAAAGTCTGCAGAAAAAAAGCCAAAGACAGATCAGAGACCAGAAGAGTACTGGACCGGCTTCCAACAGCTGCAGCCCAGGGTGCTGCCACAGCGCTATCCTGCCTTACCACACTGGGACTGCCAGAGACACACAGCAAACAAAACAAAACAAAACAAAAAAAGCCCAATAAGTGCTGCAGCTCATTAGAAGTGAAAGTGGTCGACCCCTTCTGCATGGACCTTGGCTATGACTTGCAGCACTGGCAGCGGAGCTCACTGTGCCCTCCAGAGATCCAGAGCAGTGCTCAATACACTGTAAGTGAACCAGCCATCCCCAGTGGAGACCACCCAGCGCAGCCTCAAGGACTTGCACAGCAAGGGATAGACTTGCAGGGTCTGAGACTTTGTGGTTCACCCTGGTGAAGGTGGGGATGGAATCTGCTGTCAGACATAGTATAGGTGTGGATTATCAGACAGCCCCTAGGGCCAATCGGGCAAAAAGGCCCACAGTTCCCAGGACTCGGAACCCTAGTAGGACCGCCAAATGGAAGTCAAACCAACCCTGCCCTAGCTGTGGAAAATGGGCACTCCTGTATATACACTGTGTCTGGTCCCAGTGGCACCTGCTACCTACACAGGCAGGGAGAGACTTGTGCTCAGCATAGGGGGAAAGTGTGAAGATCTGTGCTTAACACTAGATCCATCCTCAATAATACTGGCCATCTGCATAGACTGAGTCTCAAGACAGGTCCCTTTTTTTTTTTCCAGTACTGGAGATGGAACTCAGGGCATTCTACCTCTAAGCTACACCCCTAACCCTAGCCCTACTGTTTATTCTTTATTTTGAAACAGGGCCTCACTAAGTTGCAGAGGGCATCACTAAGTAGCTGAGGCTAGCTGCGAATCTGTGATCCTCCTATCTCAACCTCCCAAGTATCGGAATTACAAGTTTGTGCCACCATGCCCGGCTGAGACAGGTCCTTTATAAGAGATCAGAGACTCAGGCTTACAGCAGGAAAGGTGCTGGTGGCACTTGATGCTTCACAAAGAGAAACACCAGACCAGGGTCCCAATTATTGAAGGAGACAAAAAAGTGAGGCTGTAAACTGACATCGTTGCTATAGGTTACAGAGCAAATGAGAGTGACTGGATCATGCTTAAGAACCTATTATAGAATGGGATCCTTAAAAGGCTGAAAGAATCCAAGCAGACTCAGGAGGACTATAGGGGCCAAGTCTGCTCAATAGTCATATATCTGTAGGGTTGTATTATCTTGTTGTTGTTTTGTTTTGTTATTTTTTTTGTGTGTGTGGTTCTGGGGGTCGAACCCAGGGCTTTCTACCTCTGGAATATACCCCAGACCTATTTTCTATTTTATTTGGAAACAGGGTCTCACTAAGTTTCTGAGAGCCTCACTAAGTAGCTGAGGCTAGCTTTGAACCTATGCAATCCTCCTGTCTCCACCTCCCAAGTGCAGGGATTACAAGCATGCACCACCACGCCCAGCTTGTTTTGTTATTTTTGTATGTGCATGTGTGCTTGTTTTTTTTTTTTTTGCTCTCTTTCCCACCCATTTCACAAGCTTCTTCCCTTGTACATATCTACTCTCTTCTCTCCTTCCTATTTCTTTTTTTTCTTTTTTTCCCTTTTTTGCTTCTTTGTCTTATGTTAAACTCACTTCATATCATTATACTAAATACTCTACATTGGTTACTAGAATCCTAGATGGATTAAAAGCCAGAGACACAACTTACATATTTACTATTTCTAATCTCTACCATATATTACCTTATCAAACTCATCCTCTCATCCTATTCAATCCTATCTGTGACTTTACCCTATTCTTGCATTTACGACTTTATCACTTCCCTCCTCACTCAATTTTTACCATTGAATACAACACAACTTGCCTTTGTACATACCAGCTGACACCTACAGATTGAGAGAAATCTATCAAAAGCAAAAAAAAAAATACAAACTTAAGAAACTTGAAATCATGAGAAGGAGGAATAACAAGGAAACAATGAGCTCCCACAACTCCACAATAACAGAACCTGACAACACAGAATTATAGCTATTACCAGAAGGGTATATCAGAAATTTAACAATAGAAATGATATAGAATTTCTTAAAGTAATCTAGAGAAAGCCTGAAAGAAACAAAGAAAGAAAGCAATCATTGAAGTGAAGGCATCAATACAAACTATAAATAGATTAGACCACATGGAGAATAGAATCTCACCCTTAGAAGACAGTCACTCCAAAAATGAATGCATAATATATAATTTAGAAAAAACAATTTGACAGCATAAATTGGACATAGAAGAGATATAGGCCCATCTTAATAGAGCTAACCTAAGAATAATAGATATAGAAGAGGGAACAGAAGGTGAAACCAAATGGATCAACAAACTTTTCAAAGAAGTAATATCAGAAATTTTTCCAAACATAGAAAAACATGGGTACAAGAAACTTACAGAACCCCCTTTAGAAAAGGTTCACCATGCTACGTAATAGTCAAACTGACTAACACAGAAGTCAAGGAGAGAATCTTAAAAGCAACAAAAGCAAAAGACCAAGTGAGATTTAGAGGCAAACCAATTAGAATCTTCCAGGCTTCCAGACCAAGTCGTGAAAGCCAGGAGGGCCTGAAGCAACATATTCCAAACTCTGAAAGAAAACATCTTGTAGCCAAAAATTTTCTATCCAGCAAAATTATCTCTCAAACTTGATAGGGAAATAAAAATCTTCCACGACAAACAGAAGCTGAGAGAATTTATGTCTTCCAAATCAGCACTAGAGAAAATACTCAGAGATTAATTACAAAGAAGAAATAAGTAATAGATATCAAAACCAGAGAAACAATAATTTCCATCAAACAAACAACTAAGCAAAGAAGAACAAACACTGCCTCTAACATAGGTCAAAATTCAAAATATTAGGAATTAAAAATTATCTCTCACGTGGTACACACTTGTAATCCCAGCGCGTGGGAGGCTGAGACAGGAGGATCGCACAGGTTTGAATCCAGCCTCAGCTACTTAGTGAGGCTCTCAGCAACTTAGTGAGACCTTGTTTTAAAATAAAATATAAAATAGGTCTGGGAGTATAGCCCAGAGATAGAAAAGCCCCTGGGTTCCACCCCCAGTACCACACACAAAAAAAATCTCTCAATAATCATGCTGAACACAAATGGCCTCAACTCCCCAATAAAAAGACATAAGGTAGCAAAATGGATTAAAAACAAGAATCCATTTTTCTGCCATCTGTAAGAAACACAATTACAAGTAAAGATAGTCACAAACTAAAGGTGAAGGGCTAGGGCAAGATAATCCATGCCAACAAACCTCAAAGACAAGCTGAGCGTGGTGGCACATGCTTGTAATCCCCGTGCTTGGGAGGCTGAGATAGGAGGATCGCACAGGTTCGACACCAGCCTCAGCTACTTAGTGGGGCTCTCAGCAACTTAGTGAGATCCTGTTTCCAAATAAAATATAAAATAGGTCTTGGAGTATAGCCCGGAGGTAGAAAGCCTTTGAGTTACACCCCAGTACCACAAAAACAAAACAAAACAAACAAACAAAAATTCTCAACGACGAGCAGAAGTAGCAACTATGATATCAGACAAATTAGATGTCAAGTCCAAACTGATCAGAAGAAAGAAAGCAAGTTATTTTTTACTGATCAAAGGAACAATCCAGCAAGAGGAAATAATACTAGTCAACACTGAGCCCCAAACATAGGTGCAGCCACTTTTATAAAACAAACTCTTTGTGACCAATACAATAATACTGGGAGACTTCAACACTCCTCTCATACCACTAGACTGATTTAGACAAAAGGTTAGTAAAGATGCCTTAGACCTAAAGAACACCATAAACCAAACGAACCTATTAGACACATATTGAATATTCCACCCAACTATAGCCAAGTTCACATTTTTCTCAGCTGCTTACAGAACCTTCTTTAAAATAGAACATATCCTGGGCCACAAAGTGAGCACTAGAAAATTCAAAAAATGTGACATACTTCCCTGCATCTTTTCAGATCACAATGGAATGAAAGTAGAAATCAACATAAGAAGACCCAGAGTAACCACATAAACATATGGAGACTGAACACTACACTGCTGAACAAGGAATAGGTCATAGAAAAAGTAAGGGATGAAATTAAGAAATTTCTAGAAACAAACAAAAATAGAGATATAACATATCAAAACCTCTGGGATACCTTGAAGGCAATATTAAGGGAAAAATTCATAGCATTGAGTGCACACATAAGAAGAACAGAAAATCCCCAAATAAATAACATAATGACACACTTCAAAGAACTTGAAAAACAGGAAAGTCTAACCCCAAAGCCAGTAGAAGACAGGAAAATATTAAAATCAGAGCAGAAATCAATGAAGTAGAGAATAAAAAAATACAGAAAATCAACAAAACCAAAAGCTAGTTTCTTGAAAAAATAAACAAGATAGATAAACCACTAGCCAACCTAACCAAAAGAGAGAATCAATCCAAATTACTAAAATAAGAGATGAAAAAGGAGATATTACCATGGACAGTGTGGAAATCCAGAAGATTATCAGAAACTACTTTGAAAAACTACACTTCAATAAAATGGAAAATCTGGAAAAAATTGACAAAATTCTAGATAAATACAACCTTTCTAAACTGAGTAAAGAAGACATAAAAAATTGAAAACAACCAATAGCAATAAAAGAGATTGAAGCAGCAATAAAGAGCCTACCATCAAACAAAAGCCCAGGACCAGACGGTTTCCCATGTGCATCTTATAAGACCTTTATAGAAGAGCTAATCCCAATACTCCTCAATATATTTCATGATAGAAAGAAACAGGATTCTCTCAAATACATTTTATGAAGCCAACATCATATTAATACCAAAACCAAATAAAGACAGCTTAAGAAAAGAAAACTATAGGCCTATATCATTGATGAATTTATTTATTTATTTATTTATTTTGCAGGTCTGGGGATGGAACCCAGGGGCATTTGACCTCCAAACTACATCCCCTGCTCTAATTTTTATTCTTTGTTTTGAAACCGGGTCTCACTGAGTTACTACTCACTAAGTAGTTGAGGCTGTCCACAAACCACAGTCCTCCAGTCTCAGCCTCCTGAATGCTGTGATTACAAGCATGTGTCACCACGCCTGGCTGTCATTGATGAATTTAGATGCAAAACTGCTAAACAAAATACTAGCAACATGTATTCAAAACTACATCAAGAAAATCATACACCACAATCAAGTAGGGTTCATTTCAGGGATGCAAGGCTGGTTCAGTATATGAAAAACAATTCATGTAATTCATCATGCAAACAGAAATAAAGACAAAAATTACATAATCATTTCAATAGATGCTGAAAAAGAATTCAACAAACCAGGCGTGGTGGCACACGCTTGTAATCCCTGTGCTTGGGAGGCGGAGACAGGAGGATCATGTAGGTTTGAAGCCAGCCTCACTGGCTTAAGAGACTGTTTCCAAACAAAAATATAAAATAGATCTGGGAGTGTAGCCCGGAGGTAGAAGGGTTTCCAGAAACCCCAGTACCCAAGAAAGAAAGAAAGAAAGAAAGAAAGAAAGAAAGAAAGAAAGAAAGAAAGAAAGAAAGAATAAAATAGGGCTGGAGGTGTAGCTCAGTGGTAGAATGTCCCTGGCTTCCATCTCCAGTACCGAAAGGAAAAAAAAAAAAAGCATTCAACAAAATCCAACATCCATTTATGCTAAAAGCACTGCAGAGAATTAGAATAAAAGGTACATACCTCAACATCATAAAGGTTAGGCCCACAGCTAACATAATATTAAATGGGGAAAAACTTCGAAAATTCCCCCTAAAAACAGGAACAAGACAAGGATGTCCATTATCATCACTTCTTTTCTTTTTCTTTTCTTTTCTTTTCTTTTCTTTTTTTTTTTTTTTTTTTTTTTTTTGGTGGTACTGGGGTTCCTGGAAGCCCTTCTACCTCCAGGCTACACTCCCAGACCTATTTTTACATTTTTATTTGGAAACAGGGTCTCCTAAGCCAGCACGTGCGGCTGGCTTCGAACCTGTGCAATCCTCCTGTCTCTGCCTCCCAAGCGTGGGGATTACAAGCGTGCGCCACCACGCCCGGCTACTTCTTTTCAATATAGTACTTCAGACCCTAGCCAGAGCCATGAGGAAAGAAAAAGAAATCAAAGGAGTACAAATAGGAAAAGAAGAACTGAAAGTATCCCTATTTGCAGATGACATGATACTATACTCAGAAGACCCAGAAAACTCAAGCCAAAAAGCTTACAGAAATTATCAAATTCAGCAAAGTGCCTGGATACAAAATCAATCTTAAAAAGTCAGAAGCTTTCCTGTATGCTATCCACAAATCCACTGGAAAAAAAATACAGAAAACACTTTTGCTCAGGATATCCTCCCTCCACACGTACACAAATACTTAGGAATAAACATAATCAAGGAGGTAAAAGACCTCAACAAAGAAAATGATAAAACATTGAAAAAAGAAATCAAAGAAGACTTTAGGAGACATGGAAAGATCTTCCATGTTGTTGGATAGGCAGAATCAATGTCATCAAAATGGCCATTCTTCAAAATGTTATCTACAGATTCAATGCAATATCCATTATTACCAAGGTCAGCCGGGAGTGGTGGTGCATGCTTGTAATCCCAACATTTGGGAGGCTGAGACAGGAGGATTGCAGTTTGAAGACAGCTTCAGCTATTTAGTGAGCCCCTTTGCAACTCAGTGAGATCCTGTTTCAAAATAAAAAATAAAAAAAGGGCTGGGGTTGTAGCTTGGAGGTGGGTGCCATCCCCAGTACCACAATAAATAATAAATAAATAAATAAATAAATAAATAAATAACTTACCAAGGTCATTTCTTTTCTTTTCTTTTCTTTCTTTCTTTCTTTTTTTTTTTTTTTTGGTGGTACTGGGGTTCCTGGAAACCCTTCTACCCCCGGGCTACACTCCCAGACCCATTTTATATTTTTTAAATTGGAAACAGGGTCTCTTAAGCCAGCAAGGCTGGCTTTGAACCAACGCAATCCTCCTGTTTCTGCCTCCCAAGCACGGGGATTACAAGTGTGCGCCACCACACCTGGCTCAAGGTCATTTCTTACAGACATAGAAAAATCAGTCCTTGGCCAGGCAGGTTGGTGCATGCTTGTAATTCCACTACATGGGAGACTGAGACAAGAGGATCATGCAGGTTCGAAGCCAACCTCAGCTTTTTAGTGAGGCTCTCAGCAACTTAGTGAGACTCTGTTTCCAAATAAAAACATGAAATAGGTCTGGGAGTGTAACCCAGAGGTGGAAAGCCCCTGGGTTCCATCCTCGTGCCACACACACACACACACACACACACACACACACACACACACAAATAAATAAATAAAAGAGAAATTATTCCTTAAATTCATTTGGAACAATAAAAACTTAGAATAGCTAGAGTAATTCTCAGCAACAAGAATCATGCAGGAGGCATCATAATACCTGACTTCAAACTATACTACAAAGCCAAAGTAATAAAAACAGATGGTACTGGCACAAAAACAGACACATAGACCATTGGAGCAGAATAGAAGACTCAGAAACAAATCCACACATTTATGACCAATTGATTTTTAACAAAGGGGCCAAAACCATTCACTGAAAAAAAGATAGCTTCTTCAACAAATATGCTGAAAAATGGAAATAAACCTCCTTTATCACCCAGCACAATAGTCAATTCAAGATGGATCAAAGACTTGGAAATCAGACAAGAGACTTTGCAGCTCCTTGAAGAGGGCATAGGTCCAACACTGCAACACATAGGCCTAGGTAAAAACTCTCTCAACAAGACCCCAAAGGCACAAAAAACTAAAAGGCAGATCAATATGTGGCTGATGAGCTTCTATACAGCAAAGGAAACCATCAAGAACCTCAACAGAGAGTCAACAGAATGGGAGAATATTTTTGCCAACTATTCATCTGATAGAGGACTAATATTTAGAATATAAAGAGAACTCAAGAAACTCACCACTAAGAAAACAAATAACCCAATCAAAAAATGGGCAAGTAAACTAGAAACTTCACAAAAGAAACTCAAATGGCCAGTAAATGTATGAAAAAATGTTCAACATCATTAGCAATCAGAGAAATGCAGATCAAAATTATCCTGAAATTTCACCTAACTCCAACTAGAATGGCAATTATTCAAAACACAACAACAGATGCTGGCGAGGATGTGGAGAAGGTGGGGCTGCAAATTAGTGCAACCACTTTGGAAAACAGTATGGAGAATCCTCAGAAGAATGGGACTGAACCTACAGTATGATCCAGCAATACCACTTCTGGGTATTTTTTCAAAAGAATGGAAACCAAACAACCAAACTAATGTATGTGTATCTATGTTCATAGCTGCACAATTGCCGAACTATGGAACCAGCCAAGATTTCCATCAACAGATGAATGGATTGCCAAACTATGGAATATGTACACAATGGAATTTTGTTTAGCCATAAAGGAAAACAAAATTACATAATTTGTGGGGAAATGGATAGAACATTATGCTAAGTGAGATTAATCAGCTACAAAAGTAAAAAATTAAATATTCTCCCTAATATGTGGAAGCTAGGGAGAAAAAGAGTCATAGGAGGAACTCTAGATGAAGAAGAAACCACAGATGAGCAAATAAGGTGACCTAACTGAAGGGAATAGGAGGAGAGAAGAGAAAAATTCTCTAATGTATATGGCGTTCATTCCCAAACATATCAATCACTAAACCAAACATGAGAAGGAGAGAGGCAGGAGGGAATGGAGCAGGCATTGGGGAAGGGTTAGATGAGTGAGGTGTGCATGTAGGCCTCTACCATCTTGTACTCCATTAAGATGTATGACTACAGTGCGTCAACAAAAATTTTTTAAAAAGATAGCAGACATCTGTGGTGGGAGGATTTTCAATCCTTCCCGTGTCTTCCTCTAGAAGTCAGGTGCCTTCCAGGGTGAGATAGCAGAGGGATACACTCTTCTAGTATGATTGGGTGTAGAGCTACTGGATGGCTGTGCACACTGTGCGCTGCAGTTTGAGGGGAAGCTATTCACTTAGACAGTGGGTACACAGAGCCTCATGCAGTATAGAAGGTGATGCATTTACTTTGGGAGAAGGCATACTCTGAAGGCAATTGTGAAGTTGTTTTTCCCCGAATCCCATTCCCCAATTCTAGTCATTCACTGGGGCTAAGCTTAATGGTTTTGTTTCTCAAGAATCACTGTTCCTCTGGGCATGATGGCACACACCTGTAACCTCAGTTCTTGGGAGGCTGAAAAAAGAGGATTACAGATTTGAGACCAGACTCAGCAACTTAGTGAGATCCTCAGTAATTTAGTAAGACCCTGTCCCAAAATAAAAAATAAAAAGGGCTGGGGGTATAGCTCGGAGGTAGAACACCCCTGTGTTCAATCCTAGGAAAGGCTTATCAATATTAAAAGATTTTTATCAGTAGTTACAAAATCCACAGAGAAAACCCATTTTTGAATTCGTTATTGTGCTCCTTAAACTCCTCAGTTTAAAAATAATAATTTGCCAGCTGTTGTGGTGCAGGCTTGTAATCCAAATACTTGAGAGGCTGAGACAGAAGATTTACCAGGTTCAAGGACAGACTCAGCAAGTAGTGAGATGCACTCTCAGGAACCTAGTGAGACCTTGTATCAAAACAAAAAATAAAATTGAGCTGGGGGGGTGACCCTGGGTTCAATCCCCAGTCCCTCACACAAAAAGTGATAACTTAGTAATACCCTCCACAGCTTAATGAGAACCTGTTTCAAAAGTAAAAACTAGAATAGGGATGGGGTGTAGCCCAGAGGTAGAATGTCCTGGGCTCCATCCCCAGTAACACACACACACACACACACACACACACACACACACACACACACCCCACCACCACCATCACCACCATCACCACCACCACCACCACCACCACCAACAACAACAACAACAAACTAAAGAGACTGGAATGTAGCTTGGAGGTAGAATGCCCCTGAGTTCAATCTCCAGAGTCTTCTCCCATAACTAATAACTATAGGGCTCAAGGGGTAGCTCAGTGGTGGAGTGTGTGCTTAGCATGGATGGACCCCTGGGTTCAATCCCTAGCATACACACACACACACACACACACACACACACACACACACACACACACACACATTTTAAAGTAAGAAAAGAAAAGGTGATAACTATGTAATTGACTTTCCACAGCTAAATGGCCCAGACTTTCAGTATCCAAACTCCACAATTTTCAGGGAAAAATCAGCCCGGGGTTCAGTCCTTGTCTGATCGTGACCGTCCTTGGTAACGAGCAGCTGGGCAGTTTCCTGAACAGGGAGCTATGGGCAGCACAGTTCTGGGAGGAGGAGAGAGAAGCACTCCCAGGCGGGCACGCAGGCTGACAGCTGCTGCTCTGCCCCCATGCACACCTGGACCAGCTGACCAGCTCTGTGGCTTTTATCTTCTAAATATCTCTTGAGTGTGTCCCTTACTCTCCACTTAAGTTGCTACCACCTACCCAAACCCTAGTCTTATTTGGATTATTGCAGTAACTTCATAATGATAGTAATAGGAATACAGTGTGTGTACTTTTTCCCCTCTAGTCAGAAGCAACCACAGAGTTGTTAAAAAAGGAAAGCTGTAAAAAGAAAGACTTTAAGATCAGATTTGGGCTTCCTTAATGGTATCTTTCTTCCTTCCTTCCTTTTTTTTTTTTTTTTTTTTTGGTGTGTGTTTGTTATTGGGAATTAAACCCGGGGGTGTTCTACTGCTGAGCTATACCCAAGTCCTTTTTATTTTTAATTAAAAAAATTTTTTTTGCAGGTCTGGGGATGGAACCCAGGGATATTTGACCTCCGAGCTACATCCCCTTCCCAATTTTTTTTTTTTTTTATTCTTTATTTTGAAACCAGGTCTCACTGAGTTGCAGAGGGCCTCACTAAGTAGCTGAGGCTGGCTGCGAACTGCGATCCTCTGGCCTCAGCCTCCCAAATGCTGGGATTACAAGCGTGCGCCACCAAGCCTGGTGACTCAAGTCCTTTTTATTTTTTATTTTGAGACAAGGTCTCCCTAAGCTGCCCAGTCTTGCCTCGCTTTCAAGTAGTTGAGATTATAGGCCGGTATCGCCATACCTAGCTCTTTGTGTGTGTGTGTGGGGTGGGGGGGTGAGATTACTGGACATTGGACCCAGGGGTATTCTACCTTCAAGCTATACTCCCTGCTCTATATTTTACTTACTATTTTGAAATAGGGTATTACTAAGTTGCTAAGAGCCCTGCTAAGGTGCTGAGGCTGGCCTGGAACTTTTTATTTTTCTGCCTCAGTCTCCCAAGAACTGAGATTACAGATCTGTGCACTATGCTCAGCCATGCCCAGCTCTTAATGGGATTTTTTTTTTGGGGGGGGTCTGGGGATAGAACCCAGGGGCATTCGACCTCCAAGCTACACCTCCTGCTCTATTTTTAATTCTTTATTTTGAAACAGGGTCTCACTAAGTTGCAGAGGACCTCACTAAGTAGCTGAGGCTGTCCGTGAACCGTGATCCTCAGGTCTCCACCTCTCAAATGCTGGGATTACAAGCGTGAATGGGATTTAAAAAAAAAAAATCACAGTTGACAGTAGCCTGGAAAGTCAGGTTTTATTGAAAAAGAAAAGCATTTCTCTAATTTCCAAATCTTCTTTTTACATATTAATACTTTATCACTCAGAGTCTAGTCTGGTACATATAGTGTTTTGTTTTGTTTTGGTGGTGGTACTGGGGATGGAACCCTTCTACCATACTCTCAGACCTATTATATATATATATATATATATATATATATATATATATATATATTTAAAAAAAAAACAACAGGGTATCTTAAGCCAGCAAAGCTGGCTTTGAATCTGTGCGATCCTCCTGTCTCTGTTTCCCAAGCGCGGGAATTACAAGCATGTGCCACCATGCCTGGCCACATACAGTGTTTTATATGAGGATCTATTCCCCTGGTACAGGAGAGCTGAATGTGCAAACCGAACACTGGAGTAACCCAGATAGTAACTATAGGTGACAGCTGTGCCCCCGGTGCTGGGGAAACAAAGCGATAGGCTCATGTTCTCAGAACTAGAGGCTCAAAGAGGGGCCCCGCTGAGCTTTGAGGGGAGGATGCCACAATGGCTTCTGGGAGCTTTGAGGGGTGGTGGGAGGTTGGTGCCGGGAGTGTTGCAAGGAGCTGAAGCAGGTGCCAAGCGCTGCCAAAGCACCATCTGGCGGTGGCAGTGGTGGTGGGTGTTGGGGAGGCCCTCAGAAACAGCAATCAAACACTTGGTCCTTCTGCAATCCTCCAGTCTCCTCCTAGCGTTCCCATCAACACGTTTAATAGAAGCCCACTGACAGTAAACAAATTAGTTTGTGGAGTCCCAGAAGCAGCTTTGCAAAGCAGAAGAGCTGTTTGGAGTGGAGAGATAGTCAGGCATCAGCCACAACCAGTCTAAGACTAGCTGACCATCCCAGGAGATTGCTTTTAAGCTGTGGATTAAAAGAAATTCCCACCAGGGAGCAGAGGCGGCAGAAGCCTGCTTCTATGAGAGAGGCCTAGGGTACTGCCCCAGGGAGCTTGTCTTGGACCCTTAAAGATCAAGATCTCAAGCCAACCCCAGCATTTTGAAGGTTGAGACAGGAAGACTGTAGTTCGCGGTCAGCCTCGGTTATTTAGTGAAGCCCTTTGCAACTCAGTGAGACCCTGTTTCCAAAAATAAAGAATAAACTGGGTGTGGTGGCGCATGCTTGTAATCCCAGCATTTGGGAGGCTGAGACAGGAGGATCGCGCAGGTTCGAAGCCAGCCATGCTGACTTAAGAGACCCTGTTTCCAAAAATAAAAATAGGTCTGGGAGTGTAGCCCAGAGGTAGAAGGGCTTCCAGGAACCCCAGTATCACACAAAAATTAAAAAATTAAAAAATTAAAGAATAAAAGAAAATTGGGCTGGGGGTGTAGCTCAGAGGTAAAATGTCCCTGGGCTCCATCCCCAGTACAAAAAAACAATACAAAACCAAACCAAAGATCAAGCCAGGCGAGATGATATACACCTAAAATTCCAGGACTTGGGAGTCTGAGACAGGCAGATTGCAGGTTCAAGACCTACCTAAGAAACTTAGCAAGATACTCAGAATTGTAGTCCCCGTATTTGGAAGGCTAAGGCAGGAGGATGGCACGTTCAAGACCAGCCTCAGCAACTTAATGAAACCCTGTTCAAAATAAAAATAAAAAGGTTGGAGGTGTAGCTTAATGGTAGAATGCCCTTTGGTTCGATCCCCAGTACTATGCACACGTGCACACAGGATCAGTGTCTCCTGACTTAAGGACCAGTTAAGTGAGAGCAAGGGTTGAGAAGAAGGGGCAGCATGCGGTGCTTATGCCAACCTCCCATTCTGAGCCTTGGTAGGGGATTGTCTGGCAGTTTGCCCCCACTGAGCTATCAAAAAGGCACTCCACCAACGTCAATCAATGGGGAAGGAGGGAGATGGAGAGGCGGGGGTGGGCACCAAGTGCTGTGTGCATGCATGTCACTGTCAACATGATTTACATTATGATGTGAGACTATAATGTACCGATAAAAGCATTTTAAAAAGGTATTCCTTCAGAGAAAGGTACCAAGACATTAACCCTGGAGCCCTGTCAGCTCCCTGCAGCATGGAAAGAATCATGGGAGCAGGGGGAGGATGGCTTAGGTGGCCAAGGGTTTCCCCAAGGGTTTATTGAGGACTACTTTCAGAAATGACAGGCTTAAAGGAGTAAGGGAAACAGGATTGGGAGAGGGAGCCTGAGCTGTGATGCTGTTGCAATAAGGGTCCCCGTGGATCCCACTGGTGGGGGCTCTAATGCTGAGTTGGTCCTTCACAATTCTGAATAAAGGCAAGGGGGCTGGATGCTTGCACCTCTGCTTTGACTACTCACTACATGCAGGCATTTCCTATCTATAACCCAAGCCAGGCAACTGCCTTTGACCAAGAACTTTAGCAAAAATCTTAGTTGCAAGACATCAGCACCCAGTATTCCTGGCAGATCTAATGGGGAGATCTAGATGGTATCCGACAGTGTCTACTTGAGTGTTACCAGTCAAGGAGGTACAGGGTACCGTGCAGAGCACTCCAGGCAGGGGATCAGTTGGGAGTCACAGCCTGACCTCAGGAGATCTGCAGAGCCAGTCCCAGCAGAGGTGGATGGAGTGAAGCCACCAGGGAGGGGGTGGCAGTCCCCCAGGGGAAACATGGCCACGCATCTCTGGAGTCAGCCGAAGGAACAGCACGTGCTTTACACCAGCCACGAGGAGGACGGAGGGCGATTCCTGGAGACAACAGTGTGTGACAGTTCAGTGGGAGGGTGGCATGGGCCGAGTGCCCCCACAGTGCCACGAGGCTCTGCTTCACCTTTACTATACCCAGCTGCCATCTTAGGGGGGAGGGGAGCCCTCTCAAGAGGAAAGAAACAGATCTGACAGGGAATGTTTGGAAGACTGGAAAATTTGCATTTGAAGACTAATTTCTCAACAGAATCTGGGTTAACAACCCCTTACCCCTTCACCCTGTCAATTTTTCAAAACCAGATGAGACCTAATTACCTTTAATTGGGAAGTTTAAATTGTCACTTTACCCTGGTCATGAGAGGAATAGGGCCTTGAGAGAAAGGTAAAGTAAGCTATAAAAAAAATGAAGACACTAAATTTTTTTTTCTATTTGAATTCTGGTATATAAATTTGATCACCTTCCAGCTCCCTCTCTCCCAATCCTTACCCCAAACACTATTTCCACGGTATCTTTAGGAAACAGGTTTGTCTGTGATGCTTTCTTGCTTGAAGTACCGATGGCACACCCTAACCTGCAGAACTGAGTTAACTCTGTTTTTTATTTATTTTATTTATTTATTTATTTATTTATTTATTTATTTATTTTACCTCCAGAGACATCAGAACACGCCTGGCCACGCCTCTGGAGCTTCTCTCCTTTGGACTAGCTCTCAGCCTGCTTGGGAGGCCTCTCCATTCTCCAGCTTCAAGACTCAGCACAGATGTCTTGTCCCTTGTGAGCTTCCCCCTAAAACTCTTATAGGTTCCTTTGCTCCTTCCACTGTTGTTCCTTAACACTGTGAAGAGCAGTTATAAACTGGATGTGGTGGCACATGTCTATATTCCCAGTGCTTGGGAGGCTGAGACAGAAGGATCACAGGTTCAAGGCCAGCTTGAGCAACTTACTGAGACACTGCTTTCAAATCTAAATAAAATTAAAAAGTGCTTAGGATGTAGCTTGAAGGTAGAATACCCCTGGGTTCAATTCCCAGTACCACAAAAAAAAAAAGAAAAAAAAAGAAAAGAAAAGAAAAAATGAGGCCAGGCATGGTAATGCACACTTGAAATCTCAGTATTTGGGAAGCTGAGACAGAAGGATCACAGGTTCACAGCCAGCCTCAGCAACTTAGTGAGGCTCTCAGCAACTTAGCAAGACCTCGTTTCCAAATAAAATAAAATAAAATAAAATAAAATAGGTCTGGGGGTGCAGCCTAGAAGTAGAAGACCCCTGGGTTCCATCCCCCAGTACCACAAGAAAAAAAAAGAAAGAAAAATAAAAACTATTGAGTATGATTTTAATCTATGTAAAAACATATTTATATTTGTACACACATGCACTGAAAACAGAAAGGATATAGTGCATTGAAATAGATTGTGAAGCCTGGAATGGTGGTGCGTGCCTGTAATCCCAGTACTTGGGAGGCTGAGACAGGAGGATTGTAGGTTTAAGACCAGCCTTAGCAACTTAGCTAGACCCTGTTTTCAAGTAAAAATAAAATAAGGCTGTGGGTGTAGCTCAGAGGTAGAATGCCCTTGGTTTTAATCTCTAGTACTCCACCAAAACAAAAACAAAAACGAGTGGCTGGGGGCTGTAGCTTCATGGCAGGATATATGCTTAGCATGCACAAGGCCCTGGGTTCAGTCCTCATCCCACCCCAAGCCTCTAAAAAAGAAAGAAAGAAACGGGGAATTTATTATTATTGTTGTTGTTGTTGTTGTTGTTGTTATTTATTTATTTTTTTTTTTATTTTGTGGTACTGGGGATGGAATCCAGGGGCCTTCTACCTCCAGGATACACTCCCAGACCTATTTTATATTTTATTTGGAAACAGGGTCTCTTAAACCAGCCGAGGCCGGCTTCGAACCTGCACAATCCTCCTGTCTCAGCCTCCCAAGCACGGGGATTACAAGCGTGCGCCACCACACCCAGCTAAAAAGATGCTTTTTTCCCCCCGTACTGTTTGGTTCTGAGAACAACATCTAAATTGTACACAAAACTAGAGTTGTCAGATTGTGATTTGTAGTATAGGAAAGAAAAAACGCAGATGCCTGAACAGGGACTTGAATGGGAATTTATTAATAACACTTTTCTTTCTGATTATCAGCATAACCTAGAGTAGCCCTGTCCAACAAAACTGTCTTCATGAAAATATTTCATATTTGTGTTACCCATTCATTTATTTTAGTTTATCCAAAATGTTTATTAAATGAGTGGTTCTCTTTTCTCATATTTTATTTTTAAATATTTTGTATAATATAATAAATGAACAAATTAAAAAAATAAAATGAAAGCCGGGTGTGGTGGCACACGCTCGTAATCCCAGCATTTGGGAGGCTGAGACCGGAGGATCACGGTTCACTGACAGCCCCAGCTACTTAGTGAGGCCCTCCGCAACTCAGTGAGACCCCATTTCAAAATAAAGAATAAAAAATAGGGCAGGGGCTGTAGCTCGGAGGTAGAATGCCCCTGGGTTCCATCCCGAGATCCGAAAAAAAAAAAAAAAAAAAGAACAGCATGTGTGTGTGTGTGTGTGTGTGTGTGTGTGTTACTAGGGATGGAACCCAGGGGCTTTCTACCTCCAGGCTATACTCCCAGACCTATTTTATACTTTATTTGGAAACAAGATCTCACTAAGTTGCTGAGAGCCTCACTAAGTAGCTGAGGCTGGCTTTGAACCTGTGTGATCCTCCTGTCTCAGCCTCCCAAGAGCTGGGATTACAAGCGTGCGCCACCACGCCCGGCTAGAGGAAAGGTTTTGAGAAGATGACCTCCAAAGCATGAACCACGACGCCTGGCTGAACATCATATTTTAAGCAAAAGAACATTATGAATAGTTTTAAAGCCCGCTGTCTCCTCCTCTTGGTGCATCTTCCTGATTTCCATCGTGCCCCAATACAGGTAAAGATAGAGGCTTTGTGTTTATTTTCGTGCTCTTCATCATTCAATATCATATACATACATCCTGAAACAATAAATTTAGTTTTGGTTGGTTTTATCTTTTCTATAGATGGGATCAAATTGCTTATGCTCCATTTTTCTTTTCGCGTAACCTTATGCTTACGAGATCAGTCCATGCTCTGCATGTGTCCTTGTGGTCCAGTCATTTTCACAATTCTGTGTTGTCCATTCTGGGAGCCATAGCCATGCAGGCCTCTTGGGCATTTGAAATTACACTAGTCTTAACTGAGATGTGCTCTAACTGTAAATAATACCTAGGTTTTACAGACAGTATGAAAAGAAGCATGTGAAATATCTCATTAGTTATTTTTGATATTAAGTGTTGAGATGATAAAGTTTTGGATGTGGTGGGCTAAATGAAACATCAAAACAAATCTCACTTGTTTCCTTTCACTTTTTTTTTTTAAAAAAGAGATTGAATCCAGGGGTGTTCTACCCCTGCCTATACCTTTAGTCCTTTTTATTTTGAAACAAGGGCTCACTAAGTTGCTGAGGCTGGCTTCAAACCTGTGATCCTCCTGCCTTGCCCGCCCTCCGCCGAGTACTGGAATTACAGTATATGTGCCTCTACTTTCGGCTTTTTACTTCTTTTAGTGTGGTCACTAGACAATTCTATTATGCATGTGGCTCACAATGTACACTGGTCTAGTGAAGAGCATGAAATGTATACAGACCAAAGTATGCAACCCTCAGTCTTCACTTTCCTACCTTGGTGACTTCAAGTAAGTACCTAAGCCCACCCTCGCTCTTTTTCAGTTGTGAAATGGCTGATGACTGTACCTAGCTCAGATGGTTACTGGGAGGATAACAATCCGAGGGGACAGGAGGATCACAGGATCAGCAGGATCAGCAATTTAGTGAGGCTGTCGGCACCTTAGCAAGACCTTGTTTCCAAATAAAAATAAAAAGGGCTGGGGGTGTAGCTCAGAGGTAAACCGCTCCTGGGTTCAGTCCCCAGCATCACAAGAAAGAAGAAAGGGGAGTGAAAAATGTAAATCCTCTACTCCAGTGAGGGTCTGACCACAGGTTAACTTTTCAGTAAGAATTAGCAGTCATTCTGGTTTCTAAATTTTCTAAGGTGAATATGAACTTCTTTTCTGTTTTTTGATTGTTTGTTTGTTTGGTCTTTTTGGAAGTGGGGATACTAGAGATTTAACTCAGGGGCATTTTTTTTTTTTTTTTTTTTTTTTTTTTTTTTTTTTTTTGCAGGTCTGAGGATGGAACCCAGGGGCATTCGACCTCTGAGCTACACCCGCTGCCCTATTTTTTATTCTTTAATTTGAAACAGGATCTCACTAAGTTGCGAAGGGCCTCACTAAGCAGCTGAGGCTGTCCATAAACCATGATCCTCCGGTCTCAGCCTATCAAATGCTGGGATTATAGCATGCACCACCATGGCCGGCTTACTCAGGGGCATTTTACCTCCAAGCTATACCCCTAGCCCTTTTCTTTATTTTTTTATTTTTGTAGTGCTGGGGATTGAAACCAGGGACATTCTACCTCTGAGCTACACCCCCAGCCCTATATTTTATTCTTTATTTTGAAACAAGGTCTCACTAAATTGCAGAGGGCCTCACTAAGTAGCTGAGGCTGGTCATGAACCTGTGATCCTCCTGTCTCAGCCTCCCAAGTACTGGGATTACAAGTGTGTGCCACCATGCCCGGCTTCATTTTTATTTTGAAACAGGGTCTCAATAGATTACTAAGAGTCTCACTACTTTGCTCATGCTATATTTAAATCTGAGATTCTTTCCTCAGCCCTCCAAGTACTGGGATTACAGATGTGCCACCATGCCCAGCCAAATATGAATTTCCTATTTAATAAACATTAAAGAGAGCTGGGTGTGGTGGTGCATGCTTGTAATCCCAGAATTTGGGAGGCTGAGACAGGTGGATCACATAGGTTCAAAGCCAGCCTCAGCTACTTAGTGAGGCTCTCAGAAACTTAGTGAGACCCTGTTTCCAAATAGAGTATAAAATGGGTCTGGGAGTATAGCCTGGAGGTAGAAAAGCCCCTGGGTTCCACCCCTAGTAACACACACACACACACACACACACACACACACACACACACACACTAAATAAAATAAACATTAAAGAGAAAATGGAAACAATTCAATTAAAAAATTTTAAATTGGGTGTGCCTGTAATCCCAGTACTTGAGAGGCTGAGAGAGGAGGATCACAGGTTCAAGGCCAGTCTCAGCAACTTAGCAAGAAATCTTAGTGAAATCCTGTTTCAAACTAAAAAATTAAAAATAGGGCTGGGGAGCCAGGCGTGGTGGTGCATACTTGTAATCACTGTGCTTGGGAGGCTGAGACAGGAGGATCACACAGGTTTGAAGCCAGCCTCAGCTTCTTAGTGAGGCTCTCAGCAACTTAGTGAGACCTGCTTCCAAATAAAATAGAAAATAGGTCTGGGAGTGTAGCCTGCCCAGAGGTAGAAAGCCCCTGGGTTCCATCCCTAGTACCACCAAAAAAAAAGAAAAAAAAATAGGGCTGGGGGTGTAGCTCAGAGGTAGAATGCTCCTGGGTTCAATCGCCAGCACCACAAAAAAATTCAAAAGAGCTGGGGGTGTAGCTTGGAGGTAAAACGCCCTGGGTTCAACCCCCAGTACCACAAAAATGAATGAATGAATGAATGAATGAATAAATAAAATTCATCTATACCACTCTTGAATCTTTCCAAAGACACTGAAATCAGAAAATCATAGCAATGTATACATATTTATGTTTATAAAACAGCACAATTAAGAATAGCTAAATTATGGAACCAATCTAGGTGTCAGTCAACAGATGAATGGATTACAAAATTATGGAATATACACACAATGAGATTCTACTCATCAATAAAAACGAACAAGCCGGGCGTGGTGGTGCACGCTTGTAATCCCAGCATTCGGGAGGTCGAGACTCAGAGGATCGCGGTTCGTGGAAAGCCTCAGCCACTTAGCGAGGTCCTCTGCAACTCAGTGAGACCCGGTTTCAAAATAAAGAATAAAAAGTAGGGCAGGGGGTGTAGCTTGGAGGTTGAATGCCCCTGGGTTCCATTCCCAGACCTGCAAAAAAAAAAAAAAAAAAAAAAAAAAAAAAAAGAATAAAAAATTGGGCAGGGGGTGTAGCTCAGAGGTCGAATGCCCCTGGGTTCCATCCCCAGACCTGCAAAAATAAATAAATAAATAAATAAATAATAAATTTTAAAAAGAACAAAATTATGTCATTTGCAGGAAAATGATTGGACCTGGAGAGCATTGTGCTAAGTGAGATTAGCCTGTCACAGAAAGTGAAGGATCATGTCCTCTCATATGCAGATGCTAGGGAGGGACTTCAGATCAGATAATGAAAAAGAATCTCCAGTGGAGCCAGAGAGGTGGTCCAGGGGAAGGGGGCGAGAGGAAGAATCAATAAGGGAATCACTTCCACTGATATCATGTGAGAATACCAATACTGATCTCAATGTCCTGTATGGGGAAGAGGGGAGTGGGGAGGGAGTCAGGGAAAGCCTGCCAAGTTCAGTGTGAATGTATGCCACTATCTCTTTAAACTACATATGATGCAAAAGTATAATGTATTAAGAAAAGATTAACAATAAAAATAAAATAGTGCTGGAGTGTGGTTCAGAGGCAGAATGTCCCTGGGTTCAACCCCCAGTACTAAATAAATAAAAGCAGTTTTTTGGTGTGTGTGCGTGTGCGTGCGTGTGTGCGTGTGCGTGTGCGTGTGCGTGTGCGTGTGTGTGTGTGTGTGTGTGTGTGTGTGTGTGTTGAATCTAGGGGCACTCTACCTCTGAACTACACTCCCAGCTCCATTTTATTTTTTATTTTGAAACAGTTTCACCAAGTTGCTGAGCCTGGTTGTGAACCTTTGATTCTCCTTTCTCAGCCTGGGATACAGATGTGTGCCACTGCACCAGGGAAAAGCAGTACATTTTTAACCATGGGTAGAAGCTGAATATTGGTGTCCTTTTAAAGCTGTGTGATGTTTGCTTTGCCATGTAGTGTGTGTGTGTGTGTGTGTGTGTGTGTGTGTGTGTGTGTGTGTGTGTGATTCTGAATGAGCATGGAGTGGGGACCATTACAAGTGACCATTTATCTGGTAATCCTGTTCTCATCTTCTGACCCTGGTCCTCCCCTGGCATCCAGAGGAGGGGATAATTGCATCATGGTTCTCCCTGGCGCGCACAGCACACCAAGTGTTCGCCTATATTTAGCCAACATGAAGTCACTGAAACTCTATGCCTGCTGGATGCAATTAGTGCTTTGTTATTTGTTGCTCACATGGCTGCGATTCTGAATGCTCTGCGTAGTTTATGTCCTTAGATGAATTTAAAAGGACTGAAAATCATTTGTTACTGCTTGGAGAGTCAGAACTGAAATCCCCAAACAATGAGTCCCCTGCCCCCTCCCCGTAAATCTTGATGTCTGCTGCAAGCCAGGGACCTCAATTATCCTCTCCTTTGATGGAAGGGGGAGGACGAGGATGAGCAAGCAGGCAGGGGAGGATGGGATTGTCTACATTCTACTCAACTGGTAAAAGCACCTTATCTCTTCAGTAGCTCCCAATTACGTCTCAAGTCCATTCTGCTTCCAGCAATCAGAAATGGCCCAGGGATGCAGAGAGCAGTGGGACCGGGCGCTGTTACAAATGGACCATGGAGCACAGACTGCTCAACCTGTTAGCTATTGCCTGGATTTTTATCCTTGGAGTTTCTTTTGGAGTTTCTTTTGTCTAGATTAAGGTGTGTGTGTGTGTGTGTGTGTGTGTGTGTGTGTGTGTGTGTGTGTGTTCACACATTGGGAATACCAGTTTAGAGTCTCAATTCTCCATTTTTTGTCTCTCACTTTGGATGACAATTTCAGGAAAGACTTATCTCCACCAGAGAATCCAGCATTGTTTAATAAACAAGTGAACTTAAAGGATTTGGCAAATAAATAATAATTTAAAATTATTAAATATTAAAATATTAAAATATTACTGATATAGATATGTATTCATAATAGTATTTTACATGATAAATTTCCTGAAGCCAGGAATTCTATGCAAAATTTAAAGACCTAAGGCTGTCCTTGAACCTGTAATTCTCCTGTCTCCACCTCTCAAGTGCTAGGATTCAGGTATGCACCACCATGCCCCGCATATAATTAATTTTATGGTAAAACATAAAGATAGCCAGGCATTGTGACACACATCTGTAATCCCAGTACTTATGAGGTTGAGGCAAGAGGATTTGGGGTTTGAGACCATACTTGTCAAATTACCAAGACCTTCAATGATTTAGTGAGACCTTGTTTCAAAAACAAAAAAAGTTAAAAGGGCTGAGAATGTAGCTCAGAAGTAGAATGCCCCAGGTTCAATCCATAGTAACCCCCCCAAAAAAGAACGTTAAATTCAAATTTGAAACTATTGTTATTTACACCAAAGATGACATAAAAAGTGAGTAAATATTTCAGAGAGAACAAAAAGCTATTTTAATTATTAATTACATAAACAGATTTTTAGTAAGTTTTAAGCACTGATTCATTCATTCATTTGACAAATATTTATTGAGTACCCAGGATGTCATCACTTTTATCCTTCATTAACTATATTCATTTATTTTTATTTTATTGTAAATTGATAATATATCATTGTATATATTTATGAAGTATAAAGTGATGGTGTGATTTTTTTAATACAAGTACAGTATTTAAACAAGCTATATGACATATCCATCACCTTAAATGCTTACATTTTTTGTAGTGAGGACATTTGAAATCTAGTCTCAGGAATTTTGAATTCCATAATTTTTGTAGTTTTACTAAAAATGATGTTTCCAGTGTCATGCTTCCTCAGTTGCAATATAGATTTGGTGAACTTATTAAGAACTTATCCTTGGAAAACATTAAGAATGAAATGAAAGCAACTGCCTTGTCTATGAGGTATATCATTATGTCCTCATAGGCTATGACTTAGAGGTTACAATTACCAGCACACCTTTCTTCCCCTCACAAAAGCATGTAAAGAAAAGTCAGGTGAGTACATTTCAAGAGAAACATTGAGTTAACTCAGATTTGCTAATACGAAATTTATTTCAAACTTTAGCACATTATTATTAGTAACAAGTTAATTTCCACATACCTCACACCCTAATGAGAATGGCTGTGTTGGCCAGTACCCAGTCATCAACACCTCAGTGTGAGTGAAGATCTGAGAGGAAATTCTAAGAGACCAGTGAGGTACAGACAAGGAGAGGACAGTGGGTATTTGGAGCAGAAATGGGTCGCCTGGGGAGAAAATGTCTCTAATTCTAATTTTGCACAAAGACAGTCATCTCAGGAAGATATTCCCTAAATCTTAGTCTCACTTGCCTTTAGAATCACTGAAGCTGAGCTGGGCGTGGTGGCGCACATTTGTAATCCCAGCACTTGGGAGGCTGAGACAGGAGGATTGTGCATGTTCAAAGCCAGCCTCAGCTACTTAGTGAGGGTCTCAGCAACTTAGTGAGACCCTACTTCCAAATAAAATATAAGATAGGTCTGAGAGTATAGCCCAGAGGTAGAAAAGCCCCTGAGTTCCACCCACAGTACCACACACACAAAAAAAGAAAGATAAAAAAGAATCACAGAAGCTGAGTTCTATAAAATTGTAACTCACACAGTTAGGCATGGTGGTGCACACCTGTAATCCCAATACTTGAGAGGCTGAGACAGGGGAATCACAGGTGCGAAGTCAGTCTCAGCAATTGAGCAAGACCGTATTTCAAAATTTAAAAAGATTGGGGCTCAGAGATAGAATGCTCCTGGGTTTAATCTCCAGTACTAAAAATAAATAAATAAGTAAACAAACAAATAAATGAATAAAATTGTGACTCATAGCTAGACACAATGTTATCCTAATTCCTTGGGAAACCCAAAGTTTGAGGTCAGCTGGGGACAATTTAGTGAGATCCTGTTTCAAAATAAAATAAGGGCTGGAGGAGGGAGTCACTCAGTGGTAGACTGCCTCTGGGTTCCATGTTCAGCGCTGCAAATAAACAAGTAAATAAAACTGTGATTCATATTTCACTTCAACTAAGTGTGAGAATTACCTCTACTAATTATCATGATGGGAGAGGGAAGTGGGCTCCTTCTGAAGCTTTCATAGATTAACAGTCATTCTAGTGACCATTAACATCTACTAGAATGGTTGTAGTAAAGTTGGGAGTAAATATTGTTTCTATGGTTTTAAAATATAAATACAGGCCTAGGGGTGTAGCTCAGTGGAAAAGTGCCTGTTTGGCGTGCACAAGGCCTCGGGTTCAATCCCCAACACCTAAAAACAAACAAACAAACAAACAAACAAAAATATATATAATTCCATTAGGACAGCAGTTAAACATGCCATACTATAACTGCCAATAATTTCTTTTTTTTGCCAATAATTTCTACTGCTTTAAATATATGAGTATTTTTAGCTGGGTGTGGTGGTGCACGCTTGTAATCCCTGCGCTTGGGAGACTGAGACAGGAGGATCGCACAGGTTCGAAGCCAGCCTCAGTTACTCAGTGAGGCTCTCAGCAACTTAGACCCTGTTTCCAAATAAAGTATAAATAGGTCTGGGACTATAGCCCGAAGGTAGAAAGCCCCTGGGTTCCACCCCCAGTACCACCAAAAATAAATAAATATTTTTAATTTATTGGTTTAAAAATTTTTTAAAGATGAAATATTTCAGACCTATGTAAAAAAGATAAAATATTCATTAAATAGGATACCTTTGAAAAAGAAAAGTGAATCTTTATCTCATCCCTTATATAAATACACTTCAAATGTTCTTTGATTTTTAAATAATATAAATCCATTAAAATTCTAAAAAATAAACTAGGTTTTATAATCAGAGTAAGAAAACTCATTTTAAGCAGAATGTCTTCTTTTTAAGCAGAAGACTGTCAATTGGAGATTTTTTTAAAAACGTTTAAGCTAAATATCTCCCAAGCAAAGACATAAGAAACAAGGTTTCTTGTTTAGTAGGAAACTAATATTAGGAAATAGTAGGAAAAATATTTATAATATTTACTAAAAAGGAATATGATATAGATTACATAGAACATTTACCTAAAATGACCAAGTAACTTTTATATGGAAGATCAATCAGGAGTTCAAAGAAGAAATACAAAGGGCCCCAAACTCTTCAGCACCGTAAGATGTTAGTGCTTGAGCCACTTCTGAGATTACCAGCCCAAGTCCCCCACTTTATACAGGAGGAAACCGAGGCCCAGCGATGTTCAGTGATATATTCCATATCACCCATCCAGTTAGCGCAGAATCAATTCAACTCTGCCTTGAAAGCAGTTGGAAGAAACCAAGAGTGGTGGTAGAATGCCACTGGGTTCAATCTCCAGTACCAAAAATAAAATAAAGTAAGCAGTCAGCACATAAGATCCTAACACATCAGATATGAATAAAAGGAGTTGTAAGCTGAGTATGGTAGTGCACGCTTCTAATTTTAGTACTTGTGAAGCTAAGAAAGGAGATCACAGGTTCATGGCCAGCCTCAGCAACTTAGTGAGGCTATCCACCACTTAGTGAGACCCTGTTTCAAAGTAAACAAATACAGTAGGGATGGGGGTGTGAGCTGGAGGCAGAATGCTCCTGGCTTCCAACCCCAGTACCACAAAAAGAAAAAAAAAAGTTGTGGCTCTCTGCGTTCATGTCTGCATCTGCCCTTGGAGAGGCTTGGAAGAATAGTACAGGAGGGTTTCAGGGCAGTCCTTGTCTCTTCTCTTGGGGTACCCTTATGTTAGGCCAGATGGAGGTTGAGGTGATGAGGGGGGAATATCAGAACCTGGGCTTCAAGAATTGTCATATCCACCAACTGTGTCTAGATTTTTTTTGTGGGTTTTTTTATTTTTAGTAATGTTTTTATTTTTTGTAACATGGAGCATGATGGAGAATTGCAGGAAGAATTTATGCCCATTTAGGATTCAGTCAGAAGGAGAAGAGAGGAATCCATAAGACCATCAGGTGGTGCTGAGAGGAAGAGCCTCTTAGGAATATAAATCTCAGAACCAGAGCTCGAGCTACCCAGTCCAGTTGTCCTTTAAAATATGGGGATGTTTGAGCTGGGTGTGGTGGTGCACACTTATAATCCCAGCATTTGTGAGGTTGAGACAAATTAAAGAATAAAAAATAGGGCTAAGGGTGTAGCTCAGAGGTAGAATACCACCGGGTTCCATTCTCAGTATATATATATATATATATATATATATATATATATATATATATATATATATATAATATATATATATATATATATAATATATATATAAAATATAAAATATATATATATTTGTGTGTGTGTCTGTGCGCGCGCACGCGCGTGTGCGTCTGGGGATGGAACCCAGGGGCATTTGAACTCTGAGCTATACCTCCTGCCCTTTAATTTGAAACAGGGTCTCACTGAATTGTGGAGGGCCTCACTAAGTAGCTGAGGCTGTCCTTGAACCACGATCCTCCCAAATGCTGGGATTACAAGCATGTGCCACCACACCCAGCTATATGGATTTTTTAAGTGGTTCTTCACTTTTAGGGATTTGGAGAGGTGAGAAGCAGCACAGACTGATTGTACTTGGAGAAGGAGCTGGGTAAACACTTATTTCTTAACTTTACATTCCCATTGGCTTAGGCAAAAAACAGTCATTTAATGTTTTATGATAGAGTCGGTAAATGGAGCTTAGAACAGTGAAACAAAATGTTTTTTGAATTAATGAATCAGTGAAGCTAGTACAATGCAGTTCTTATAGCCCACAGGTGAGAAGTTATACAGAAACATATTTCAATATGTATTGTAGCAAATTAGCAAATAATCAACTAAAAGTGTAAAGACTAACTGATTTATTTCACCTTTGAAATGAAGGAAGGGGAGACTTTGGATGGAATGGGGTCAAGGAGTCATTAAGAATTGGTGAGATATTGAATGTAACCTGAGAGAATCTTATTTTCCTGGAGGGGAATAGTTTAAAAAATTAAAATTAGCAAAACCAAATTCTTAAATGAATTCTTAAAAGACTATAGCATTTTTACCTCCTTCATTTCTGCATATTAATAAATGGATTATTTAGTGGTAAAATAAACTTAAGAGATTCTATATTGCCAGAAAAAGCTTTGAAAACATTAAAAATAAATTTTATTCAGTGTTAGAAAATGGTGAATAGCCTGGCGTGGTGGCGCATGCTTGTAATCCCAGCGCTTGGGAGGCTGAGACAGGAGGATCGTGCAGATTCGAAGCCAGCCTCAGCTACTGAGTGAGGCCTTCTGCAACTTAGTGAAACCCTGTTTCCAAATAAAGTATAAAATAGGTCTGGGAGTATAGCCCGGAGGTAGAAAGCTCCTGGGTTCCACCCCCAGTACCACAAAAATAAAATAAAATAAAATAAAATAGTGAATAGTCCAAAAAACAAGAGAAGCATAATAAACTATGTTTACCCCCCCATAAAATAAATATAAAAATAAAATAGGGCTGGGGATATAGTTCAGAGGTAGAATGTCCTTTGAACTCAACTCCCAGCTCTGCTAAGTAAGTAAATAAGTAAACAAACAAACAACACAAAGTAATTAGTGGTATGGATATTAAATAAATATGGCAAAAATTGTGAATTCAATTTTTCCAGTATGCAAATGACTTAAGTTTGGATACACTGATAATTCATTCTGGAAAGACATTTCATAGTTCCTGTCAATCCACATAAGCACACGTTCATGCAGCCATAACAAAGAGTTTGTGAAATAATATTGACTCTTCTTTGTGCGATGTACTCTGGCCCTCACTTATCTCTGACTCCCCTGCCCTTTCTCTTGCTTCTCATTCAGTTGTCTCTAAGTCTTTGTTGCCACCTTCTAAAGGCTCTTTCCCGTTTCGATCCTGTCCTCTGCCCCCATCACCTTTCGCCTGGACTAGATCCTAACTGATCTTCTCACTTCCAATATCATTTCTCTCCTCCAGTCCACCCTCACGCTATTGCCCAAACTCTGATCTGATCCCATCATGCTCCTGGGCACAAGATCAAGTCCAACCTACTCAGTGAGACTTTAAAGGGATTTGGTTACTGCTCCCTGCTAACCTCTCCAAGTGCAAATACTGGCAGAATCAGGATTAGAAAGCACATTTCTTGGTTCTCAGGTCTTGAGTGTTTTGGGGGGGGGGGATGGGGTTGAACCCAGGGGCATTCTACCTCTGAGCTACACCCCAGCCCTATTTTTGTATTCTTTATTTTGAAAAAGGGTCTCACTAAGTTGCTGAGGGACTCACTAAATTTCAGAGGCTGGCCTCAAACCTGTGGTCCTCCAGGAATTTCCTTTTTCCCATTATTTTTAGAATGAGTATCACATTTTTCCATGACCCACAAAGCCCTGCCAAAGGTTCATTTTTGAGCTGCTCTCTTCTGTTTTTTTCCTGTGTTCCAGCAAGCATTGACCTTTAACTCCCCTTTCCAACACAAGGCTGTGTGTGTGTGTGCATGCACATGAGCACGTATGTGTGTTACACCCCCAGCCCTATTTTACTTTTTATCTTGAAACAGGGTCTCACTAAGTTTTGGAGGGCCTCGCTAAATTGTCAGCAGAGGCTGTATATGAATTCAGTTGTATGGACTAAAACATACGCCTTCTGCATAATTTCCCACTTGTTTGGGGGACTAGTTGGTTAGCATCTGTTCCCGTCCCATGTGAACTTGCAGGCACTCTGCTCCACCAGGCGGGGACAGAGGGGGCCTCCTCTGCCTTTGTGTGTTCAGCGGGGAGGAAATGAATGAGTGGACAATGGTGTCTAAATTAAATTTGGCTTAACATGAGAAGAGTTGCTGGGCTTCGGGAGAGGGGCTCAGAGAAGTAATCCTTCTAAAAGAGGTTAAACTGTCTTGAGGACAATAAGGAGTCACTTGAGAGTTTTAGGAGGGAAATCTGCCTCCTTTCAGACTTCTCGCGCTTTGTAAAGTGGACTTCCCAGTCGGCACTGGCTCCAGGACCCACCCTTGCCCAACAGATCGTCCAGGCTCCACCCATGACCCTGGGGCTTCCAGGGAGAAAGAAGGGGAAAAGGCAAAGGGCTTGCCAAACACCACGTCGGAGCCTGCAGCTAGCGACAGGCTTCCACCGACATGGCGAGCCAGTGTGGCAGCGAGGTATCCCAACCCTCCATTCACTTCTCTAAGTTTTCCAGCCTCCTGGCAGTTGGGTGGGGTTCTGAAAGGAGGGCTGTAAGAAAAGGTAGTGCGCATCAGCTCTGAGCTGTCCAGTCCAAGAATCGCCCCTCCTGCCGTAGCTGCAGGATCTCCAAGAGCCGCAGCCACAGCGACCGTGGTGCCCGCATGGGTTGGAGTCTGAGCGATCAAGAGGAGCGGGAGTCTCTGTTGACCTGTGTGGGACAGGTGGTGTGTGAAGAGAAGTGAGCCTCTGCGGGTCTAAGCCACTGCGATCTGGGGGCATAACCTACAGCTAGCAAACACACAGAGCGAGACAGAGCAAAACTTTCTTATATATTTTATGAAAACAACGATATAAGTATATAATCATATAGACTATTCAACAAATCTGGGAGGAAAAATGGAAGCAATTCTGGAGTAATGGGATTATAAATGAAGCATATATATATTGGTGGTACTGGGGATGGAACCCTTCTACCTCCAGGTTACCCTCCCAGATCTATTTTTTATTTTATTTGGAAACAGGGTCTCTTAAACCAGCACGGCTGGCTTCAAACCTGCACGATCCTCCTGTCTCGGCCTCCCAAGTGCAGGGATTACAAGTGTGTGCCACCACGCCCAGCTAAATGAAGCTTCTTTTTTTAAAAAAATGTCTTGTATGTATGTATGTATGTATGTTTGCAGTACTGGAGATTGGTCCCAGGGGCATTCTACCTCTGAGATACATCCCCAGAGCTATTTTATCTTTTATTTTGAAACAGCATCTCACTAAGTTGCAGAGGGCCTCACTAAGTAGCCGAGGCTGACCATGAACCTGTGATTCCCATCTCAGCTTCCTCAGTTCTAGAATTATAGGCATGCATCACTATGACTAGTTTGTTTGTTTGTTTGTTTGTTTGTTTGTTTGGGTGGTACTGGGGTTCCTGGAAGCCCTTCTACCTCCGGGTTATACTCCCAGATCTTTTTTTTTTTTTTTTGAAACAGGGTCTCTTAAGCCAGTGAAGCTGGCTTTGAACCTGTGCCATCCTCCTGACTCTGCCTCCCAAGCACAGAGAATACAAACGTGTACCACCACGCCCAGCCTTTTTATTTTGAAACAGAGTCTTGCTAAATTACTGCTGAGGCTAGCCTCAAAGATATAATTCCCCCTGTCTCAGCTTCCCAAGTATTGGAATTACAGGATTACAGGTGTGTGCCATCATGTATGGTTTAACAAACTATATACACATATGTGGTACTGGGATTCCTGGAAACCCTTCTACCTCCAGGATACATTCCCAGACCCAATATATATAATGTTTTTGTTTGTTTGTTTTGTTTTATTGTTTGTTTTGATGGTACTGGGGTTCCTGGAAACCCTTCTATCTCCGGGGTACACTCCCAGACCTATTCTTATACTTTTTATTTGGAAACAGGGACTCTTAAGCCAGCACAGCTGGCTTTGAACCTGTGCGATCCTCCTGTCTCTGCCTCCCAAGCGCAGGGATTACAAGCATGCGCCACCACACCGGGCATTAACAAATATTTTAACAAGTAAAAGTTGCCAACAATTCTTTACTCCCTTCTGCTATATACATCCATACTCTTTGCAGGGACTTTGCAAACACTTTCAAGAGAGTAGGCAGATGTATCCTACTTCTTCCACCCCCAGTGATACTGGACTTGGCCATGTAACTTGCCTTAGTGATGAATTATTAGCTGATGAGACACGGCAGAAGCTTCAGGTGTGTTTGACTGAATTGACTGGGCCCTTGGAACATTTTGTTCTCTGCCTGGTGTTCTTTTATGGCTCCATCCCAGGATAGGACTCCAAGCCTGGTCCCGACTAATTCAGCCAGTTCAGCCCACTGAGGTCACACTCAGACTGACCTGCAGCCCAACTAGCAAGATAAAAATGAATATTTTCTGTCCTCAGTTCCTGAGATTTTCAGGTAGTCTGTAAGGTAGCAAAAACTGACGAATCCAGAAGTAAAGTGGGGTTTGCTCTTGTTTTCGTTAAAAACGAACTCGTTTTCCTCTTGTGGATGGGGGAAAGTCATAATGCGCAGCTGACCTTCTCCTCCCCCAACCCATTTCTGGGGCATCTCCCAGCATGCTGGTTGTGTAACAGCAGAGGGCTGGGCAGCCTCATTCCCACATTAGCCTGACAAGAAAGTAAATCAGGACTATCACACCCCCAGCCCCCACACACGCCCAGCTTTAGCCAAAATGTTTTCTAGCCGGAGTTCACGACTCGTTTTATAAAAGGAATGTTGCCGAAAGGAAGCCAGGGGGCACAAGGCCATTAGGCCCAAAGACCTGGGCTACTGAGATCGCGTTTCCCCTAGTCCGGGTCTCGGAGGAGCTTCTTCGCTCTCGGCCGGCGCCGCCAGCTCCTCCAGTTCCCTCCCCCAGTCCCCAGTCCTCTTCCCCGCAGCGCAGAGCCTCCGCGCCATTGCGGACTGTGTCCTGGAGGTGGCAGCAGAGAGCTGCTCTCTGCCCCGCGCGCTGACGTCACCTTGTTTACCCGGCTCGGGTCATTTTTAGATCTAAGATCACAGGATGTTAATTGGGCCAATGATTTCCCATTCGTTTGGCCAGAGGCCCTCCTGGTGGGCATCTGGACAAATATGATGTCCTTTTTGACAAAGAAATTTGCTGAGGGGGAAAGGGGACATTTATTTGCAAACACTTGGAGTTTCTTCTTTAGGAGTTAGGAAAGCCGTGCGTTGCTGGGTGCTGTGGGCTTTTTGGGTCACTTTGGTTTGGCTGAAATAAGAGTGGCGTGGACTGGAGAGGGGAGGCAAGCTAGATATTACCACGGTGTCTAGGAGGCACGGCCAGGGCCAGCGGAGAGCCCTCTGAAGGACTCTTGCCTTTTTACTTCCCCTTATTTATAAAGTAACTGCTCAGCAGGAAAGCATGTGGACTTCGGAACTTGGATGGTGAATGAAGGCAGCTGATTTGATCAGGCCGCGTGGCGAGGCACCTTGAAACTCAGGCCTACGAGGCCCCTGCCCCCCTCCCCCCCAGTCACCCAGGAGTTGGATCTGAACCTTCCAGACCCATAAAGCACCCGCTATTCTTTATTTATCACTTCTATGGTAACCAGCTACTGAGGAAAGATGAGGCACAGAGGAGCTAAAGGGCCTGGCCCTGTCTCTCAACTCCTGCCTCACCTAGTTTTAGCAAAAGTAAAAACATTAAAAATAGCCAGGCGTGGTGGCGCACGCTTGTAATCCCCGCGCTTGGGAGGCAGAGACAGGAAGATTGCACAGGTTCGAAGCCGGCCGCGCTGGCTTAAGAGACCCTGCTTCCAAATTTAAAAAATATATAAAATAGGTCTGGGAGTGTAGCCCGGAGGTAGAAGGGTTTCCAGGAACCCCAGTACCACCAAAAAAAAAACAAAAAAAAAAACTGAGGTTTGCTCTTGCAGTGCCAACTGGTGCGTAGGAGACAGAGGAGCTGGGAGTGTGTCTCTGTAAAAGAGGCAAAATAAACAAAATTCCTCTGCTAAACAGTCCTTTACAGGAGGGTAGAAAGCCAGGCGAGGTGGCCCACGCCTGTAATCCCAGTATTTGGGAAGCTGAGACAGGAGGATTGCAGGTTTGCGGCCAGCCTCAGTTACTTAGTGAGGACCTCTGCAATTTAGTGAGACCGTTTCAAAATAAAGAATGATAGAATGCCCCTGGGTTCCATCCCCAGTACTAAAAAAAAAATAAAAAATAAAAAAAGAGGGTAGAAGCATCTTATGCTAAAAAGTGAGAGAGAAGTCAAACATGAGAAGTCAAATAAGCCTGGACGTTTCCTAAGTGTCTTTTCCTGCTCCAGCTCTCATCTCATCTTCAGCTGCGCTGCTGTCACCAGCACCACACAGAAACAGACTCCCTGAGAGGGCAAAGTCCTTTTGGCTCCAGAGGGTTGTAGTCCGCAGGAGTGACAGGCTGGCCCGCAGAGGCAGGTGGCTTTCATCGTCGGGGGGCAGGGGGTTCAGTTCAGTTTGATTTGATTCATCGACTATTTCTCGAGCTCCTAATCCGTGTCAACTGCTCAGAGGGCAGCGTGGTGTATAAGAAGATGAAAAGACACAATACCTGCCACGGAGGAACTTGGAGCCCAGTGGCATTCCTAGGCACGGGGAGTTTTCTGTTTGTTTTTCCTTCTGTAAGCACAGACTGAAAGAAGGATGAGGAGATTACAGTGGAAAGGGGGAATGTGGGGATAAGCGGCTGGGAAGGCTTTGCTCTGGAGTCTGCTTCTAGGGTGCCGGGGCCAGGCCCTGGAAGCAAAGGCGGAGCAGCTGGGCAGGGCCCCGAGGCCGCACTGCTGCACCCGGTAGCTGGGGGAGGCCGAGAGAGGTGAAGGGGACAGAGGAGACCTTTGCTCAGAGGTCAAACTGTCCAGTGAAGGCCGGGTCAGCAACCAGTCAACAAGAGCCACAGAACTCTGCAGAAAGTATAGATCATCCCCTGTAACCGTGCTGGGTATATGTTCAGGAAAAGCATTTAGAGTCAGCTTGAGTTTCTTACATCTATGAATAGGAAGAAATAAGTGGCCTCAGGTGCACTAATCACCAGTAAAATCACCTTATTAAATGCCTTTTGTGAAGAACCTGGTAGTAGCCAGGCATGGTGGCACCCGCCTATAATCCCAGTACCTGGGAGGTTGAGACAGAAGCATTGCAGGTTCAAGGCCAGCCTCACTAACTTAGTGAGACTCTATCTCAAAATAAAATTTAAAAGGCTGGGGATGTAGCTCAGTGGTAGAGCACCCCTGGGTTCGATTCCCCATACCACCAAAAAAGAAAAAGAAAAAACCTGCTGATAATTCACATTCATCCTAAGAACAGGGAAGAACAAATGGAGAGATAGCAAACAATGAAAAGTTTTTAGTCATATATATATATATATATATATATATATATATATATATTTTTTTTTTTTTTTTTTTTGTGGTACTGGGGGTGGAACCCAGAGGCTTTCTACCTCCGGGCTATACTCCCAGACCCATTTATATATTTTTATTTTGGAAACAGGATCTCACTAAGTTACTGAGAGCCTCACTAAGTAGCTGAGGCTGGCTTCGAACCTGTGTGATCCTCCTGTCTCAGCCTCCCAAGCGTGGGGATTACAAGCGTGCGCCACCATGCCTGGCTTGACTATCTGATATTTTAAAAATATTTTTAAACACTTTTTAATAGGGCCTGCATTATGGCTCAGCAGTAGAGTGGGTGCTTAGCATGCAGAAGGCCCTGCACTCAATCCCCAACATCACAAAAAAAGAAAATAAAACCTTTTTACTTTAAAATTTTTTATTTTTTTTATTTTTTTTATTTATTTTTTGGTGGTACTGGGGTTCCTGGAAGCCCTTCTACCTCCGGGCTACACTCCCAGACCTATTTTTACATTTTTATTTGGAAACAGGATCTCCTAAGCCAGCGTGCGGGGCTGGCTTCGAACCTGCGCGATCCTCCTGTCTCTGCCTCCCAAGAGCGGGGATTACAAGCGTGCGCCACCACGCCCGGCATTACTTTAAAATTTAATAATTGAGCCAGGCGTGGTGGCGCACGCTTGTAATCCCAGCATTCGGGAGGTTGAGACCAGAGGATCGCGGTTTGCGGACAGCCTCAGCTACTGTGATAGGACTGAGGCCCTCTGCAACTCAGTGAGACCCGGTTTCAAAATAAAGAATAAAAAATAGGGCAGGGGGTGTAGCTTGGAGTTCAAATGCCCTGGGGTTTCATCCTCAGACCCGCAAAAAAAATAAAAAAATAAAAAATAAAATAAAATTTAATCATTTACAACATAATAAATCACAAGGCAGGGCTGGGGGTGTAGCTCAGTGGTAGAGCACTTGCCTACCATCCCCAGTACCAGAAGAAAAAAAAGTTAGAAAATAAAGTATAAAGCAAACACGTTGGCATCCTTGCATGTACCCACAAAAGGAGAGCCATGCCAACCACTGCAGCAAAGGCTTTTGAAGCCACAGTAACTGTTGCAGTTCCAAGGACAGACTGCGTGATTGGATGGGTCACCTACAGGATGCTCTGACACTACCAAGGAAGGAAAGGACCCTTCAGCCATCATTCAAGCAATATGTATGGATTATACATGATAGATAATGTCACATACAAATTATAGGACCCATAATACATATTTATCTGAAGGAGGAAGGAAAGAAAGGGTGAAAGGAAGAGAGGAAAGGATCTAGCATTTATTGAGTGCCTACTGTCCGCTAGCTGCTTTACCTGAGCTAACGAGATGAAAATCGACTCTCACTAGGACTGAGGCTGGTGTGATTATGCCCACCCTGGAGATGAGTAAATGAAGGCATGGAGCACAGCTTCAGTAACCTGCCCAGGGCCCAAAGGAAAGGAAGAGCAGAGCTGACACCAGGACCCGGCAGCCTTCCCACCACTCTAAATAATAAGTCGGCTGGCCGGCGTGGAGCTCAGTGGCAAATCGCCTGCTTTGCAGGTGTGGCGCTCTGGGTTCAGTCCCCAATTGCAAAAAGACAGAAGAAAAAAAAAAAGAACCCCTTTAAATAATCAGTTGGCTGGTTGTGGCAGCAAGAGCCTGAAATCCCAGTTCCCAGGCTGAGACAGGAGCATAGCAGGTTCAAGGCCAGCCTCAGCAATTTAGCAACACCCTCAGATTCTGTTTCCAGATAAAAAATAAAATAGGGCTGAGGTATAGTTTGAAGGTACAATGTCCCTGGGTTCAATCCTCAGTACCACAAAATAAGTAAATACACAGTAAGTTGGCTAGTATGCTGGGCGGTTCTCTCTGCCCCTCCAGATCCATCCTCCATCCTCCTCCTGCCTGCTGTACACCACAAACTGTATCAACAGGCCCAGTCAACTCTTGGGCTTCTGGTTGGTTTAGTCAGTGAGAATCTGAGGCAAGAGAACAGGAGGGGAAGAGGGAGACCTGAGGGCACCTCCAGTCTGGCGCCCCGCCTGCCCCCCCCCCCAGGCCTGGGGAGGTCAAGGCTGTTACTTATTGCATGGCTTCTGGGGTTTGCCTGCATCCTGCCCACACCTTTGTAAGTAGCCCTTTATTCAACTCTCCTCAAATTACCCAATTTGAGTGTACCATCTGTTTCCTGCCCAGGTCTCCTTGATGTAAATAGGAAGTGAGCAAAGCAGGCGCTCAGAGGCCTTGCTCCCGTGGGCAGCGCTCCTCCTGGTACCGGAGTCACAGGTGGGTCGCGATGCCCTCCCACGTGGAGGGCTTCAGGACATTCGGGGGAGGGGGGTTCTGGCACTGCACAATGAGGTTGCTCCTCAAATTAGCGTCTCCTGAACTGAGACAGGCTGCCTTCTACTGGCTTAAATTCTAGGAGCCAGGCATGGTGGCGCACGCTTGTAATCCCAATACTTAGGAGACTGAGACAGGAGATTGCAGGGTCTCAGACAGCCACAGGAACTTAGTGAGGTCCTCTGCAACTTAGTGAGACCCTGTTTCAAAATAAAGAAAAGAAATAGGACAGGGGGTGCAGTTCAGAGGTCGAATGCCCCTGGGTTCCATCCCCAGACCTGTAAAAAAAATTTAAAAATAAGATAAAATAGGACTGGGGGTGTTGCTCAAAAGTAGAACATGCCTGGGTTCAACCTTTAGTATTTAGTAACACACACACACACACACACACACACACACACCCCACAACTGAGGATGTAGCTCCGAGGCAGACCAAAGTTTGACCACACCAGAGACCACCTTGTAGCCAAGAGATTTATTGGAGGGGCTGGCATGAAAAGAAGAAACAAAGAAAGAGAGAGAAAGAAAGAGAGACAGAGGGGGAGAGAGAGAAAGAACAAAGGAAGAGAGGGAGCTTGTGCTGGGTTACATAGGGGCTTAGGGTTATGTATTGGGGGATACTAGGCTAGGAGAAATGCCCTTTCAACTAATTGGCTAGAGTCCCATGGAAGGGGGTCATTCCACCAGGTAATTGACTTGGGGTCAGGGGAGAATATCCCTTTCCCTGATTGGCCAAGGGGCACCAGGAGGGGGCAGGTCTCCCAGGTAAGTTAGGGGAATAGTAGCTTATCTGGTCAGACCAGAGCTTCTCGGGAAACTTAGCTCATGTGTGTGTGTGTGTGTGGGGGGGTGTTTCTGAAGTAAGAACTTAATTTATCTAACACCTTTCCCAAATGCTTCCCTTTTGTAAACATGACCTCTCTTTTTGGCTATCAATTTCTCTCTATATAGTAATATTCTTATCAGCATCTAAAGATGTCCTAATATCCCTTATACTAGACTCTCTTTTCATTCTGTTCAATTTCTCTGATCCACTTCACAGCTAAACAACTTATTTATTCATTCATTCATTTCGTACGGATTGAACCCAAGGACATTCTACCTCTGAGCTATATTCCGAGTTCTCAGTGAGATCTCAGGATCTCACTAAATTGCTGAAGGTCTTGCTAAATTGATGGCCTCGAACCTGTGGTCTTCCAAGTCGTGGGATTAGAGGCATATGCCACCATGCCTGGCCACAGTTAAACTTCTCCAAAAACTCCTGTGAACACTTCTTCCCTCTCACTCTCTTCAACGTAATCCATTATCATTTCAGTCCACTCCTCCAAACCACCCTCTTCTGGTCACTGATAGCCCCACATTGCTGCAGCGGATGGGCCTTTTCCTTTCCATCTGCTCTGTCTCAGCCTCTCAGCTGCCTTGGGTGATGGCAAGCTCTTCCTGTTGATGTGTCTTTCTTCTTTGTCTTCTGTGGAGCTTGTGGCTTTTCGTGGCTCTCAATCCCTGGATCTCCTTCCAGGCTTGTTCTGTGTCATGGCAGGAGTTCGTGGGGTGTGTGGTATGTAGAGCTTAGCTCATCCATTGGTTCTTCACACTGTCTGTCTTTGGGTAACCAATAGATGCACGAGGCTGATGGAAGTTGGAGAAGAGGAAAGGTGCGGCAAGGAGAAACTCTGGAGCTGGTGTCAGGATGTTCTCTGGCCCGTCTCACCCAGTGCCCCTGGGAGCTCACACAGCCAGATGCTGACATTCATCTCCGGCTTATTTATTTATTTATGGACTTATTTTTGGTACTGGAGATAGAGCCCAGGGACATTCTATCTCTAATCCACACCCCATCCCTATTTTTATTTATTTTTATTTTGAAACAAGGCCTCACTAAGATGCTGAGGGCCTTGCTAAATTGCTGAGGCTGGCCATGATCCTGCAATGATCCTGTCTCCGCTTCCCAAGTTCTGGGATGACAGCATCTTCAAGCTTTCATGGCAATGGCCCCTTATTAATCTGTTTTGCAATGGAAGAAACTAGGAGCAGGGAGAGCATGGAATTTATTCATTTTCCGGGTTAGGATCACTCAAGGAGCAGCAGGGTCTTGATAGGCCTTTTCACACCTATGTCCTGCGGGATCTCCAGGAAATAAAACTCAGTCTACCACACAGCTCAGCCTTTACCAGAATCAGTCCTCTCTTGAGGAAACCAGAATCAAAATGAGGCCAGAGCTCAATCTCAAGAGGTCATCATAACTATTCTGACTCTTTACTGGAGCTGTGTATTTGTGTTTGGGGGAATAGAGTCGGGGGCAGGGAAGGAATGAAGAAGAGACAGGAAATAAAAAATGCATTTTTTTTTTTTTTTGGTGTGGTACTGGGGATGGAACCCAGGGGCATTCGACCTCCAAGCTACACCCCCAGCCCTATATTTTATTCTTTATTTTGAAATAGGGTCTCAGTGAGTTGCAAAGGGCCTCACTTAAGTAGCTGAGGCTGTCTGCGAACTGTGATCCTCCTGTCTCAGCCTCCCAAATGCTAGGATTACAAGCGTGCACCACCGCCCCCGGCTAACAAAGCTCTTTTTGATCTTGTCTGCAGAGACAGTTATGAATATGAGAGTCAGGATTTCTTTCAGTGAGAATTGCTTGAGAGAAGCTAATGTTGATCTTTGGCCTTTAAAAATTCTAAATGCAGGTAAGCACAGTGGCATACCCCTGCCCAGCATGAAGAGATGGTATCATACTGCACACCCCAGCCTGGAAAAAGACCAAAGTTCACAGTACGGTTTCTCCTATACTCATACTTTGGCACCAGTGTAAAGTGCAGAAGTAATGGGTCATAGTTGGGGACCATATGTAGTCTTTTTTTTTTTTTTTTTTTTTGGTGGTACTGGGAGTGGAACTCAGAGGCTTCCTACCTCCGGGCTATACTCCCAGACCTATTTTCTTTTTTCTCTTTCTCTTTCTTTCTTCCTCTCTTTCTCCTCCTCCTCCTCCTCCTCCTCCTCCTCCTCCTCCTCCTCCTCCTCCTCCTCCTCCTCCTCCTTCTTCTTGTGATACTGGGGTTCCTGGAAGCCCTTCTACCTCCAGGTTACACTCCCAGACCTATTTCTATATTTTTATTTGGAAACAGGGTCTCTTAAGCCAGCGAGGCTGGCTTCGAACCTGCACGATCCTCCTGTCTCCGCCCCCAAGCGCGGGGATGACAAGCGTGCGCCACGACGCCCGGCCTCCATCTGTAGTCTTCCTGCTCACTTTTGTCATCATTGCTACCATAGTGTCTTTGAAAAGGTTAATGAGAGGCGACATGTAGAGAAAAATGTGGGGTCAAAGTAGATCTGGGCTTGCATCTGTGCGGTACTATGTAACCATCAGGCGATTTACTTACTTTTTTATTTTATTTTTGGTATTGAGGACTGAACTCAGGGGAATTCTACCTCTGATCTGTACCCCCAGCCCTTTTCATTTTGAAACAGGATCTTACTAAATTTCTGAGGCTAGCCTCAAACCTGCAATACTTCTCTCTCAGCCTCCCAGGTACCCGGATTGTGGCTCACCAGGCCATTTATATAAATTGATCTCTACTCTCAGAGCCTCAGTTTCCTCATCTGTAAAATGCAATAATAAGCCAACTGTGGTGGTGCACACCTGTAATCTCAGTACTTGGGGGCTAAAACAGGAGGATCACAGGTTCAAGACCAGCCTTAGCAACACAGTAAGAAAATCAGCAACCTACCAAGACCCTGTTTCAAAACAAAATACTTAAAAATGGGCTGGGGATGTAGCTCAGAGGTAAAATGCCCCTGAGTTTAATCCCCAGTAACACCCACACACCCACACACACAGACACACAGAGCAATAATAAAAATCACTTTCTGGAATTATGGTGAGGATTAAAGTTAATGCTTATAGTTTGTTATGATGGCACATGCCTGCAGTCACAGTCTCCTTTGTCCCAGGGAGTCTCCATATAGTTTCAAGATGGAAGGCACAGTCAAACCCAACAACATATTATTATTATTATTATTATTATTATTATTATTATTCATTTATTTTGGTACTGAGGTTAGAACCCAGGGCCATTCTACCTCTGAGCTACACCCTCAGCCCTTTTTATTTTTTATTTTGAAACAGGATCTTGCTAAGTTGCTTAAGTTCTCACTAAATTGCTGAGGCTGACCACGAACCTGCAATTCTTCTGCCTCAGCCTCCTAAGTACTAGGGTTATCTCACACGCTTACATTTGACCAACAGGAATATATGATCACTGAAGTCGATCGTCTCCATCAAGTTTATTGCTATTGGCTAGGCAACCAATAACCTAACCAATAACCTACTTCATCCCCCTCCCAAACATTCACTGATTACCTATTCTGTACTCAGGATTTAGAAGTAATAACATCACAGTTTAATCCCAAGCTCTGCACATTTAGAGCCTAAATACTAGAGATCTTGAGTCACAGAGAGAAGGTGCCCACAATGTCATCTGAAGCTAGGAGCTGAAGGGCAAGGCCAAGGTGCCTGGGCCAGGTTCGTTTATGGCCAGGAAGCCCCCGTCCTGGAAGCAGGGCTTGCCGAGGAGGTGAGGAGCTCCCCATGTTTCAAGCTGGCACACGGCTCTCAATTATGATCCCAGAATTATTAGCTTTGATTCTGTGAGAAAGGAACACATCAAAGCCAGAATCCCATGAATTAAAACGTTGACTAATCGAGCTAATTATAGTTCAGTCATCTGAATTTTCACACAATGAGCTGAGTTCTCATGAAAGACTTTTCTTGAGCAGGAGTCTTTGATGATGAAGCAGCTATTTATGTCCCAGACCCAGTCCTCCTCGCTCTGGCCAGGGGGTCTTCTCTAGGCAGCCTTTTGCCCACTTAGACTCCCTATGGATTCAGCCCTGGTTTCTTGAAAGCTAAGGCAAGTTCAGTTGAACTGAAGATTATAAAGATGTTGGGAGTGAGATTCCCCCCTCCCCAGAGAAATAGCTAACCAGTGTGGCAGGATGTCATGATGAGATTCTTTTCATTTTCAATTTTATTCCAGATTTTCAAATACTTAGGTAATTTACATAGGCTAATTATACTTTAGGGAGAACCTTCTCACTTAACATGTCTCAGTTATCAGATGCAGAGTGGTATGATAAATTTTAATCACTGTTTAGATGTTCTCTGCTATAGAGTTAGTAATACAGACTAAGCCTAAATCTTTGCTGAACTAGAATAGGTAAGCTATCAGCTCCCTGAAGAGAGAATTCATTCATTCTGAGTACCAGTTGGGCATCGGGAAAAATGGTGCATTGCAGAGTGGTTCTTGACTGGGAGACATTTTGGTGCCCCCCCCCCCCCCGGCCAGGGACATTTGTCAATGTCTGAAGACATTTTTGGTTGTCTCAACTGAGGGAGTGGGGACAGGCACTACTAGCATCTAATATGCAGAGGACAGGGATGCTGCTAAACAGCTTGCAGTGGCCAGCTCAGATGCCCCACAACACAGAATGATCTCACCCCAAATGCTGAGAGTGCCAAGACTGAGAAACCCCACATTAAAAGGAGAAGTCAGAGAGAATTAATAAAGGAAACACTTCTGCACATATATGACATTGTATGTGCACAGCACCAAGTGCTGTGTGCAATCTGTCACTATCACTCTGAACTAGTCATAATGTGAGACTACAGTGCACACACACACACACACACACACACACACACACACACACACACGTCATACATTCAAGGTAACGCACTTTGCTGGGGCTGTAGGTCAGTGATACAGTGGTTGCCTCCCCTCAGCATCACACAAAAAACTTTAAAAATAAAATCAACCAAACAAGGTAACAACATATTTACTTAAAAGGTGTTACGTAGCCTAGGCCTGGTGGCACACTCCTGGAATCCCAGTACTTGGGAAGCTGAGACAGATGGATTGCAGATTGGAGACCAGCCTCAGAAATTTAGTGAGCTCCAGTTTCAAAATAAAAAATACAAAGGGCTGGAAGTATAGATCAAAGGTAGAATGCTCCCGGGTTCAATCCCCAGTATTAAAATAATAATGATAAATAAGGTGTTACCTGCCACCAAAACACATATTCGTGTTTAGCATTTCTGAAAGAGAGCTAAGCATAAATGAATGGATTGCATGCCTGACAAGTAGTCAGCACTTGATGAATAGTAACGATGTCTGCTTATAGACACACAGGCTCCCGGTGCATAGTTAAGAAGTAGGTACACAGAACATGATCTATTCAGTATGTTTCTGTCCCTAATGATCTCTTTATTAAGAGAGTTCTAATTTCTGTTATATCATAATATATGAGTAACAAGAAATGTTAAAATCATGTAAGACCTAGATGTAGATTAAGTACTTCTACTATTAAACTTAGTGTTATCAAACAGTGCTTAAAGCAACTAAAAAATCCGTCAGCCTTCTTGGTTCTGACTCCTCCGTATATTATCCAATGTATTTGGAATTTGAAGTTAATTTTGCATTTTCAGTACACTTTAGTTTGGCTTGGTTCGGTACTAAGGATTGAATCCAGAAGGGTTCTACCTCTGAGCTGCACCCGTAGCCCTTTTTATTTTGAAAATGGGTCTCTCTGAATTGCTGGCATAGAACCCGAGATCTTCCTGTCTCATCCTCCCAAGTACTGGGATTACAGGTTTGCAACACCATCCCCAGATCAACACATTTTTAACTTTAAAGAGTTTCAGTTTGATATTATCTTTTTGGAAAAAGTTTTTTTTTTTTTTTTGGTGGTGGTGGTACTGGGGTTCCTGGAAGCTCTTCTACCTCCGGGCTACACTCCCAGACCTATTTTTACATCTTTTTATTTGGAAACAGGGTCTCCTAAGCCAGCGCGTGCGTGCGGCTGGCTTTGAACCTGCGCGGTCCTCCTGTCTCTGCCTCCCAAGCGCGGGGATTACAAGCGTGTGCCACTACACCTGGCGAAAAAAGTCTTTAAAAAGTATTTTAAGGCCAGCGTAGAGCTGAGCATGGTGATGCATGCTAGTAATCCCAGTACTTGGGAGACTGAGAAAGGAGAGCAGGTTCACGGCCAGCCTCAGCAACTTGTGAGGTTCTCTGCAATTTATTGAGATCCTGTTTCAAAATAAAGAATAAAATAGTTCTGGGGATGTAGCTCAGAGTAGAATGCCCTGGGTTTAATTTCCAGTACCACAAAAAATTAAAAAAATAAAAATAAAAAAAGCCGATAGAGTGGAACACACTTGTAATCCCAGTACTTGAGAGATTAAAATAGGAGGGTCACAGATTGCAGGCTAGCCTCAGCAACTTATTGAGTTCTTGTTTCAAAATAGACAATAAGGGAGTGGGAATGTAGTTCAGAGGTAGAAAACCCCTGGGTTCAGTCCCCAGTGCCAAGAAAAAAAAAGTGTTTTAAACTGTGCTTGGTGACACATGCCTGTAATGCCAGTACTTGGGAGGCTAAGACAGGAAGATTGCAGGTTCAAGACAAGTCTTAACAATCTAGCCAGATTCTCAGCAATCTAGTGAGATCCTATTTCAAAATTAAAAATAAAAAAGGTGTGTGAGTGTAGCTTGGAGGTAGAATGCCTCCAGTAATGGTAAATAAATAAATAATAATAAAAAAAAGGCTGGGCGTGGTAGTGCATGCCTGTAATCCCAGTACTTGGGAGGTCAGCCTCAGCTACTTAGCAAGACCTTGTTTTAAAATAAAAAGTAAGAGCCGGGTGTGATGGTGAATGCTTATAATCCCAGCATTCAGGAGGCTGAAATAGAAATAAAGAATAAAAAAACAGGACTGGAGGTGTAGCTCGAAGGTAGAATGCCCCTGGGTTCCATCCCCACTACTACTACTACTACTACTACTACTACTACTAATACTACTACTACTACTACTACTACTAATAATAATAATAATGTAAAATAGGGTAATCCCCAGTACTAAAAATACAAAATAGTAAAAAATGTTTTAATGAATATGTGCACATAACTTTGTTTTATGTTATTTATGTTATAGCACTGGAGATGGACCCTGAGTGCTCTACCACTGAGCTGCATTCCTGCTTTTTAATTTTTTGTGTATTTGGTACTGGGGATTGAACCAGGGACACTGTACCCCAAGCTCTATTTTTTATTCTTTATTTTGAAACAAGGTCTCACTAAGTTGCAGAGGGCCTCACTAAGTAGTTGAGGCAGGCTACGAACCTACAATCCTCCACTTTCAGCCTCCCAAGTACTGGGATTATAAGCGTGTGCCACCATGCTTGGCTAAAAATAATATATATCAAGGTCTCCCTACATTGCCTGGGCTGGCTTCCAATGCACATAATTTCTTTTTTAGAGGTCACATGAGTTTTTAATCGAATGCACATAATTTCAAAAGTCCAATAGTAGTATTAAAAGACTACCAAAATTCAATAGCTTCATTTTTTCTTGCTCCACACTCCCCCACTCTTTCTGTTCCTCTTGCCTTTAGAGATTGCCATATTTAAAATAATATGCATGTACTATTCTGTCTCTCTCTCTCCAGTGGTAGCCATCACACTCAGGGCCTCACGCATGCTAGGCAGGTGCCTATGTCTGAGCTCCACGCCAGCCCATACTGTGCACTTTCCACTGGACAAGTTAGATGCATTGTTTTCTTTCTATGATAAATGAGAATTCAGCCTTCTTTTTAACCATTTCCTTCTTTTCCCTCGTTTTAACCATTTCCTTCTTTTCCGATGTTCCTATATAATTCATAATTTTGGTTAAGTCAGTATTTTGTGTCTATATAATCATACATATGTGAAATAAAGTAGAGCATGATAGCGTACCGTGATTGAATGTATTACTCTGTGTTTACCCCGAAGTCAATCCTTGTCTTGTTTGTCATTAGAGACTGCTTTAAATTTCTTCCTTTGCAGTCACCTTTGGTCAAAAATATTGTACTTGTGACCTAGTTTCTCTTTGCAGAGGCCAAATTTAACTGACATTCTGAGTTTTCAGTCCTTGAATGTCATGTGCCTTGTTTGAAATGAGACTCTAGCCTAGAGGTGTAGCCCAGTTCCAAGTATCGGTTTTATTTTCCCCAAATGGGTCATTTTTCTTTTTCTTTTTCTTTTTTTACGGTACTAGAGATTGAACGCATTCTACCTCAGAGCTACCCAGCCCTATTTTATAATTTTTTATTTGGAAACAGGGTCTCACTAAGTTACTGCGAACCTCACAAGGTTGCTGAGGCTGCTCACCAGCCTGCGATCCTCCTGTCTCAGCCTCCCAAGTACTGGGATTACAGACATGCGCCACTGCACTTGGCATGGGTTATTTTCTAGTAAGAGGCTTCATCTCCATTTGAACGTCGCGCTCCAGTTAAGTACAATAGCATGCACCCGCAGTACGAGTGACAGGGGAGGCTGAGGCAGGAGGATCACATGAGCCCAGGAGTTCAAGGCCAGTTTGGGCAATATAGTAATACCCTTCTATGTTTGTCAATAAATAAATAAACGGAATATACATATATATATACATATATATACACATATACATACATATACACATATACATATACACATACACATAAACACATACACACACACACACACACACACACACACACACATATATTGGTGGTACTGAGGTTCCTGGTAACCCTTCTACCTCTGGGTTACACTCCCAGACACCTATTTTTTTATTTGGAAACAGGGTCTCTAAAGCCAGCGTGACTGGCTTCAAACCTGCGCAATCCTCCTGTCCCTGCCTCCCAAGCGCCACCATGCCCGGCCAAGGAAAATAAATATATAAATAAATGTATGTATGTATGTATGTCATGGCTAGAAAAATCTGCATGATCAGCAGAGTATCTCAACTGGAAGCAGGCCTCTCCTGAAGAATGCCAGCCTCTCCAGGTTGGATGGCAGTGTTCTGACTTAGTTGTGGTCTGTCTGCCTTGGAAGGGTGGCTGAGTACATCGAGTCAGTTTCCAGGTGATAGCTGGTCTTAACCTACCGACCCCTGTCTATTCTTGTATCTTTTCTTATAGCATTTCTTCCAATCTGAAACCTAAACCAAGCTGCAGGAGAAGGACTTCAGGCAGTCTGCCTTATAAAATTCGGAAGCATCCAGCTCTCTCTCCAAACTCAATGGCTCTTACTTCTCACAGAGAGACAGAGGCACCCACTAGGGCTGAAACACGGCCACAGGATCTGTCTCTCAAGTTCAACCCTAGTTTTGTGATTCTGGAAATCTGCTTCCTTCGTAACACAGAGCGATGGGGTTTTGTGTGGGCGGACACATCCCACATTCCCAGTTTATAATTTTGAGCCAGAAATCTGTGAGCAACTACACTCGTAATAATAGGAGGAGGAAGAGAAGGCATGTGTGTGGATTCATCTTTCTAGGGATGTGTGGCTCATGTGAATTTTTTTTTTTTTTTTTTTGGTGGTACTGGGGTTCCTGGAAGCCCTTCTATCTCCAGGCTACACACCCAGACCTATTTTTACATTTTTATTTTTACAATTTTATTTTATTTATTTATTTTATTTTTATTTTTATTAGGGTCTCCTAAGCCAGTGCACGCGACTGGCTTCGAACCTGCGTGATCCTCCTGTCTCTGCCTCCCAAGCGCGGGGATTACAAGCGTGCGCCACCACGCCGGGCTCATGTGAATATTTAAATGGTCTCGTGTTCTCGGAGCACACAGTGACTGTCTGATGGGGGGAGGTGGTGACAAGAGGGACAGGTGGCGCTGGGAAAGCTGACCTAGGATGAAAAATTAATTGTGCTTGATTTTCAAATTAGATCATTGCAAGCTGATGGCTATGAATTTTAATGTGATTTTATACTTCACTTTTTTTTTTTTAGAAGATTCGAACTCTATTATTCACCAACTTGGCAATTTATGAACTCACATTTCAGCTTTAGTTTTACCTCATCACAAGTGGAATTACAGGGCTGGAAAGCTCTACCAGTCATCTTCTGTTGGCAAGAACCACACCCAAAGCCAACCACAGCAACAGGGATCCCTCACACACTTTTTTAAAATAAGACTTCTAATTTAAGGTATTCCATAGCCAGTGTCCCTTGGGAGCAAGTTCTGGTGTTCCACTTTTCCATTCAGTCAGCCTCTGCTACATGTCCTCTTCCCTGCCTCCACGCAGCTGGATAGACAGACAAGAAGCCTTCATTAGCTTCAAACAAAGCTTTTTTTTTTTTTTTTTTTTTTTTTTTTGGTACTGGGGATTAAACCCAGGGGCATTCTACCTTTGAGCCACACCCCCAGTTTTATTTTTTTTATTTTTTATTTTTTGTGGGTCTAGGGATGGAACCCAGAGGCATTTGACCCCCGAGCTACACCCCCTGCCCATTTTTTTATTCTTTATTTTGAAACAGGATCTTACTGAGTTGCGGAGGGCCTCACTAAGTAGCTGAGGCTGTCCGCGAACCGCTATCATCATGTCTCAGCCTCCCAAATGCTGGGATTACAAGCGTGCGCCACCACGCCTGGCTCTTTTTTATTTATTTATTTATTTATTCATTTATTTATTTTTGGTGGTACTGGGGATGGAACCCAGGGGCCTTCTACCTCTGGGCTACACTCCCAGACCTATTTTATATTTTATTTGGAAACAGGGTCTCTTAAACCAGCCGAGGATGGCTTCAAACCTGCGCGATCCTCCTGTCTCAGCCTCCCAAGCGCCCACTTTGAGGCAGACCAGATTTATTTTATTTTATTTTTTATTTTTATTTATTTATTTTTTGCTGAGGAACAGCTATGCAACAGGGAGACCATGGGGTTAGGAGACATAGGGTTTGAAAACCAAACCTCAGGAGAGACACCTGGGCAAGATTACCGTCTCAGGATCTCTGCTTCCTTGACTGTAGAATAGTAACACTTCCTGTAAGCTACTGTGATTAATAACAGAAAGCACTTAGCACTGAACCTGGCACCTTTTAGATGTACTATGTCATTGGATGAACCAAGTGCAGGAAGGAAAGCTCCAGGAAGACTTAAGGGCTACTTGTGGGTAGTCACAAGAGAGGCCTGTGTGGGTCACCCTGGCCTTGGTCAGCAAGGCAGAGATGGCCCCTGGGTCCAACCCCCAGGACACGAAGGATGGAAGGAAGGAAGGGAGGGAGGAAGAAAGAAGCTGGGTGTTGTGTTGCACATTTGTAATACCAGTACTTGGGAAGCCAAGACAGGAGGATCACAGGTTTACAGCCAGCCTTAGGAACTTAGCGAGGCCATCCACAACTTAGAGAGACCCTGTTTCAAAATAAAATAAGACTGGGGATGTAACTCAGAGGCAGAATGCTTCTGGGTTTAATACACACACACACACACACACACACACACACACACACACACACACACACAGAGTCATTAATCGTGAATCTTTGCAATGTAAGCAGCCTTTCTGAGCCCTAGCCCATGAGTCAGTAAGAAGAACAAATAGCATCTCCTCCCATCAACTGTCAGCAATGAGGCATGCCTGGTATAAGAGAGCGGAGGAAATAAAAAGGTAACACAAGTGTATGACCTCTATGCGTCCCCCGTACGTGCCTCTTACCACCTTAATACTAAAAACAGTTCTTTATGAAAACTAAAGCTTTGTGTCAACACAACATTTTCCTCCTCCCAAATTAAGAAATTTTGTTAAGTGGTTCATGATCATCTTGGAACTTACCTAATTGTAAAAAGACCTGAAACTAAAGGGACTTCTGTTCCCTGTGGACAGAAGAGTGACAGAGACTGTTTTAGAGCAATCATCTCTTCTTTTTTGGAAATTACCAGTTCAAGTCTCCATTGGTTTCACATGCTGTCCCTTTGATCCAGTGGGGGTTTCACACGAGGAACAAGGACAGGCTGTTCCTCCTATTTAACCCTCCGGGTACTTTGTTTTTACAGTTTTCTCTAGATGATAACAACTCCAATACATGGAAGAATCTACCAGAGGGAAGAAGGTTGCCATCTACATTTCCTCTTGTACTTTAAGTGTAAGTTGGAACATACCATAGAAACACAGGAGTTTTCATCTGCGTCACATTGTGCTTCTGAACTGCAGATATTCTTCTGAGAGACTAGGCTCCACAATACACTGGAAAATAAGGAAGCGACTGGGCAGAGAATAGAGAGAGGAATGAGTATACGCCTTTATTTTCTCCACTTTTTGTCTTAGAGCAGTCTGGAGCCGAGCTTGCTGGTGATATCAGTTTGCTGTGGGTAGACATGATGCCAGTGGCCTAAATCGGGCACTGTGACTTCAGTGTTGGGAAAAGGGGGGGGGAGGGGAGGCCAGGGCTGCTGCCAAGAGTACAGTAAATGGCGGTGGCTGTCAGGACGAATCCATTACTTTCCACAAAACTGAATGGTCAGGGAGGATTTTCCCCTTCATTTTAAGGGAAGAAGAAGAAAAGTCCTTAATTCCTTGTGGGTTTTCATTTGGTTTGTTTCCTGTATGGTATTATAGATTGAGCCCAGGGGCATTCTACCTCTTAGCTATACCCCTAGCCTTTTTTTTTTTTTTTTGGGTGGTGGTACCGAGGGTGGAATTCAGGGGCTTTCTACCTTGGCACTATACTCCCAGACCTATTTTTTTATATTTTATTTGGAAACAGGGTCTCACTAAGTTGTTGAGAGCCTCACTAAGTAGCCGAGGCTGGCTTTGAACCTGTGCAATCCTGTCTCAGCCTCCCAAGTGTAGGGATTACAAGCGTGCGCCACCACGCCCGGCTCCCCTACCCCTTTTTATCTTTTTTTTTTTTTTTTGCGGGTTTGGGGATGGAACCCAGGGACATTTGACCTCCAAGCTACACCCTCTGCCCTATTTTCTATTCTTTATTTTTTGAAACGGGGTCTCACTGAGTTGCAGAGGGCCTCACTAAGTAGCTGAGGCTGTCCGTGAACCGAGATCCTCTGGTCTCAGCCTCCCGAATGCTGGGATTACAAGTGTGCCACTCCCAGATCCTTTTTATCTTTTATTTGAAACAGGGTTCCTCTAAGTTGCTGAGGGTCTTGCTAAATTGTTAAAGTTGGCCTCAAACCTGCAATTTTCAAACTGTTTCAGCCATCCTGAAAATATAGGTGTGTGCCATCACATCTGGCATATTCCTTGTGAATTTAAGAACAAGAAGTCTTTCAAATTATAAGGGGGAGAAAATACAAAGAGAAACTTTATTATTTATTTATTTATTATTTATTTATTTACTTATTTATTTTTATTTATTTTTCTTGCCGGTCTGGGGATGGAACCCAGGGGCATTCAACCTCCAAACTACACCCCCTGCCCTATTTTTTATTTTTTATTTTGAAACCAGGTCTCACTGAGTTGCAGAGGGCCTCACTAAGTAGCTGAGGCTGTCCATGAACCGCGATCCTCTGGTCTCAACCTCCCGAATGCTGGGATTACAAGCGTGCGCCACCACGCCCGGCTAAAGAGAAACTTTATTATGCAGGTCACTTAGCAAATGTCTGGTGTTCAGAGCCTGAGCTAGAGAGCAGAAGGCCAGCCTGTGTGGCATGGGCAGGGGCATGCATACAGAGGTCACCAGGGCACCCTGGTTTGTGCCCTGCTTGGGTGATTGATTGATTGATTTGTACTGGAGGTAGAACCCAGAGGATTTTCTACCTCCGAGCTATTCTCCTAGACCTATTTTATACTTTATTTGGAAACAGGGTCTCACTAAGTTGCTGAGAGGCACACTAAGTAGGTGAGGCTGGCTTTGAACCTGTGTGATCCTCCTGTCTCAGCCTCCCAAGTGTGGGGATTACAAGCGTGCGCCACCATGCCTGGCTTGCTTGGTTGTTTTAGCCGCATTCACTATACAGCTTAGGGAATTTTGAATTTTGTTCCTGGAATCCTCTTCCCCACTCCCACATTGTCTGGCAGTTCATCCCGGTGTGGTGATCCAACTTGGACCCTTCCCTTTCACTCTCTCCCTCAAAAATCCCAGGTCTCTCTCACTGGCTAGGCTTTAGAAAATCATTTCACTTTTTTGAGCCTCATTTTTTTTTTTTTTTTTGCTAAGCATCACTAATAAAGCCAGGCATGGTGGTGCACAACTGTAATCCCAGTACTTGAGAGGTTAAGGCAGGAGGATGGCAAGTTAGATGACAATCTCAGCAACATAGCAAAACTCTCAGCAATGTAACAAGACTGTTTCAAAAAAAATTTTTTTAAAGGGCTGGGGGTCTAGCTCAGAGGTAGAATGTCACCAGTACTATACACACACATTTACACACAGCACTAGTAACACCTGTACTGTAAGGATTAAATGAAATAACAAATGCACCCAGCATGGTGCATCCATCCTGAGACAGGAGGATCGTAGATTCATTTGGGACCAGCCTCAGCAACTTAGTGTTACCATATTCCAGTACCTGCCCCAATTCCTGAATCAAATAATTGGGACAAGTCTTTGGGAAGAAGGAAAAAGAAATTTGTTGATTTGCTAGCAAATTGAAGAAATCAGTGAACATTAGCGTTCAGGAGTAAGCCCTGGATTCTCCTTGAACAAAGGAATCAAGTTCCCTTTAAGAGCTAGCTCTTCAGAGTCATGCTAGTGTGTTATCAGAAAGGATGTAATTCATGGTTAAGTCTTCCTTGAGTTAGTTCTTATTTGGATCCGCAGGCCAGGTTCATGTTGTCTTGTTTATAAGAAGGGACACAGTTCTTATCTAAGTCTTCCTTGAGTTAGTTCTTTATATTCATACATCATATTGGGGTAAAGAACTTGTGTGTACATACATGTACACATCACTGATTTAACCCCTACCCAATTCCCACCCCATTTCCTCCCCATCCCTCCTTCCCTTGCTTGGCTTAGTGGTTGATTTTGATATGTTTAAGTACATTGTGTGTTTTAGAGATTTTCCTCTTCTCCTTTCTCCTCCTTTAGGTTGTCTTGTTTGCTCCTCTATAGGATTTCCTTTTTCATCTAGAGTTCCTCCTATGACCCATTTCTCCCTAGCTCTCACATATTAGGGAGAGCATCTGATTTCTTATTTTTTGTGACTGACTAATCTCACTTAACATAATGTCCTCCAGTTCCATCCATTTCCCTGAAAATGATGTAATTGAGTTTTTTTTTAATGGCTAAGTAAAATTCCATTGTGTACATATCCCACAGTTTTGTAATCCATTCATCTGTTGATAGACATCTTGGCTGGTTCCATAGTTTGGCTATGGTGAATTGTGCAGCTATGAAAATAGATACACATGCATTAGTTTGGTAGTTTGGTTTCCTATCTTTTGGGTAGATACCCAGAAGTGGTATTGTTGGATCAAATGGTAGATTTGTTCCCATTCTTCTGAGGATTCTCCATACTGTTTTCCAAAGTGGTTGCACTAATTTACAGTCCCACCAACAATGTCTTAGAGTTCCCACTTCACATCCTCACCAGCATCTGTTGTTGTGTTTTGAATGATTGCCATTCTAGTTGAAGTTAGGTGAAATCTCAGGGTAGTTTTGATTTGCATCTCTCTGATTGCCAGTGATGTTGAGCATTTTTTCATGTATTTATTGGCCATTTGAATTTCTTCTTTTGTGAAGTGTCTATTTAGTTCGCTTGCCCATTTTGTTATTGAATGCTTTGTTTGCTTAGTGTTGAGTTTCTTGAGTTCTTGAGTCAGTTCTTATTCAGATTCACAGGTGCCAGGTCACCTTCTTTCAGTAAATGGATAAGAACAGGTTATGTGTTAAAAGGGGGTGATGGAAAAAGGGGAGGACAAAGGAAGAAAAATGTTAGCTTTGAAACAAGCCATCTGCTAGCTGCCAGGGTCAGAAGCTGCACCCCCCACCTTCAAGACCTTGCTTCAAAATAAAAAAAAAAAAAGGCAGATAGAATGCCCCTGGGTTCAATCTTCAGTACCGGAAGGAAGGAAGGAAGGAAGGAAGGAAGGAAGGAAAGAAGGAAGGAAGGATATAATGAATGTGAAATCAATTATAGCTAGTTTTTATTGAGAATGTAGCACATGCACACAGTGTGATGAATGCTCTACGTAGGATACCCATTCCCCATTTTATCCTTCCAACAGTCAGTAAAGCAGGCATTCTCATCTCCATTCACAACAAGGAAATGGAGGCTAAGAGAGATGCACAGCTAGTTTGTGGAAGTATCAGATTTGGATCCAGTTCTTACTTCAAAGTCTGTGCTGTGCTGATAATGACAATTCCACACAGCCTCTATAAATGACCGGGTAAAATACTATGTCAGCAGAAGAGAATTTATGAGACCCACAGCTAATGTACAGTACAATTATTAGATAAGTTTCAAGGTACCAAAGATCATGTCATTTGCAGATTTAAGAAAAAAAACTGCAGCTGGGCATGGTGGTGCACGCCTATAATCCCAGTACTCGGTATACTGAAACAGGAGGATTGCAGGTTCAAGGACAGCCTCAGCAAGTAGTGAGACTTTCAGCAACCTAACAAGGTCCTGTTTCAAGATACAATAAAAAAAAGAGCTGGAGTTGTAGCTTGGAGGTAAAATGCTCCTTGTTTCAATCCCCAGTACCAAGAAAACAAAAAACCAACCAAACAAACAAAAAACTGAGAGACAATTAATTTGCACAAAACGCTACACCTTTTCCAGGTAAAAGGGACACTTACCAAGCTCTGCTTTAATCTGTTTTAATATTTTTGTGTATGTGTGTACTGGGTATTGAACCCAGGAACATTCTACCTCCAAGCATCACCCCCAGCCCTATTTTTTATTCTTTATTTTGAAACAAGGTCTCACTAGTTGCAGAGGGACTTACTAAGTAGCCAAGGCTGGCCACGAACCTGGATCCTCCTTTCTCAGCCTCCCAAGTACTAGGATTACAAGCGTGTACCACCACATTTGGCTTTGTTTTAAATTTTATTATTATTTCTGGGTAACATTTTGTCTAAAGAATGGTTCTGAAGCATACTGTTTTTAAATGCATTTACTATCCTGTTAATGGTGGCATTTTATTGAAGTTTTCAGAGACAGAGAAACTCAAGGACCCAGAGTTGTCTCCATCCCTCAGTCCTATCTCGTGGTACCATTGTATCCAATGTAATGAAGGATAAATATTAAGAGCTAATAACTAGCCAGGTGTGGTGGTACCCATCTGTAATCTCATTACTTGGGAAGCTGAGACAGGAGGATCACAGTTTTAGGCCAGTTTCAGCATCTGAGTGAAGACCCTCATCAACTTAGTGAGAACCTGTTTCAAAATAGGGTTGAGGGTATGGCTCAAGGGTATAATACCCCTGTGTTAAGTACTTTGTCCCCCCCAAAACCAAAAAAAGCTAAAAAGCTAATTACCCCTGTGTTAAGTACTTTGTCCCCCCAAAAACCAAAAAAAGCTAAAAAGCTAATAAGCTAGGTGTGGTGGTATACTTGAAATTCCCAATACTGGGAGACTAAGGAAGGAAGAAGATCACAGGTTCAAGGCCACCTTGGGTAACTTAATGAGACCCTGTCTCACAATTAAATTTTAAAAGTACATGGTGATAGAACACTTGCCTATAGCATGTGCGTGGCTCTGGGTTCAATCTCCAGTACCAAAAAAAGTAATTAAAACATAAAAAATGAAAAACTAATGACCAAGAAGGACCTTTTCAAAGAATTATTTGAAGAAGCTAGGGTTTGTGGCACACATGTATATGTAATCCCAGTACTTGGGAGGCTGAGATAAGAGAATCGCAGATTTGAGAAAAGCCTCAGCAAGTAGTGAGACTTTCATCAACCTACCAAGACCCTGTTTTAAAAATTAAAATAAAATAGGGCTGGGGGTATAGCTCAGAGGTAGAATACCCTGGGTTCAACCCTCAATAACACACACACACACACACACACACACACACACACACACACACACATACTAATTATTATCTTAAGAAGGCAAAGTAGCCTGGCTGATTGAGGCAAAGGTAGTAGAAGTCTGAATCAGTATAAAATAATAAGGCATGGTATAAAATTAAAAAAATAAGATTTCAAGGGGGCTTGGAAATGGTGGCAAAAATGACCTATGAAGTTGTCCCTATGGGAACAAATAGATAAATACTGTTGTGGTTTAGATATAGGACGTCCCCTGAAAGAGCTCATGTATTGATGTTCAGAGGTAATATAATTAAATTATGAGGGTCATAATCTCATAAGATGAATCCATTGCAATGAATTTATTGGGTGGTAACCTAAGCAAGTGGGCTGTGGCTACAGGAGGTGAGTCACTGAGAATGTGGCCTTGGGGACTGTGTTTGTGTTCTTGAATCCCCTTGCTCGTTCTCTCCTTTCTGGACTTTGTAAGTTGAGAGCAGAGCCCTTGTGCTCCTGTCTCCCACCACCATGCCTTGAGCTCTGTAGATGTAACCTGGCCTGACAATGGACTAAACTCTTGAAATCTCTAGAATTGTGAGCAAATATATCTTCCTTCCTCTAAGTTGTGGTGGTCAGTTGTTTTAGATTACAGTAGTAAGACTGTTGAATGAAAGAGTACCATTCTGTTAGGCCCTAAAATCCACTCATTCATTTAATTATCATTTTTGAAATATCTACTGTATGCCTGACACTGTAGTAGGCAGAAGGACCACAGACAAGTAAGGCAGTTTCTGCATTCAAGGGACACATAAAGCTGTCATGGGAGGTTGCCAGAAGTCAAAAGGCTAGGGCAATGAGAGCTTTGATAGATATTTAGAGTCTTAGGGCCCTTAGAGAAAGGCCATCTCACCCAGCCATTGGTGTGGGGAGGATGTTGATCAGGTAAAATGTAACCCTGAAAGAACTCAAAACTAGAGGAGACTGACATAGGCAAGCAGCTCTACTCTGGCTTTAAGTAGAATAGAATTTTGTTTCTTTCTCCCTTTTCCAGGTGAAGTAGAGATGGCCCCTCAACCAAGATTTCTTGACCATAAGCCACAAATTGATTAAAAGCCAAACCACATTGTCTCAGGGATTTTGCTAACTAAAAGTTCTGCTTTCATTGACTATAAATAGCTTCTTAAACCAGGAGCGGTGGCGCACGCGTGTAATACTAGTACTTAGAAGGCTAACATAGGAGGATCACAGATTAGAGACCAGCCTCAGCTACTTAGTGAGGTCCTCCACAACTTAGTGAGGCCCTGTTTTGATATTAAGAATAAGAGCTGGGCATGGTGGTGCACGCTTGTAATTCCAGTACTTGGGAGGCTTGAGATAGGAGGATCCAGGTTTGTGGACAGTCTCAGCTACTTAGTGAGGCCCTGTTTCAAATTAAAGAATAAAAAATTGGGCTGGGGGTATAGCTCAGAGATAGAATGGCCCTGGGTTCAATCCCCAGCAACACATACACACACACACACACACACACACACACACACACACACACACACACACACAGGGCAGGAGATGTAGCTCAGAGGCAGAATGCCCCTGGGTTCAATCCTAGTATCACAATACATAAATAAATAAATAAATAAATAAATAAATAAATAAAAACTCTTTAAGGCTGTTTCTTCTCACAGAAATGAAAACAGCTATTCCTTAGAATCAGCTTGGTGGCATTTTCCTCAATGGTCACTTTGGCCTCTCCTCCTTTGAATGACTTGAGTGTCTGCTGTGGTCACTACATCATGTATCTATCAGATACTTGAAAAAATATGAAGATGAACTGAAGTAGCTATGAGACCAAAGCAACAAAGTGGGGGCGTCTAAAGTACAATGGCTCAAACCGGTTGGAAGTTATTGCTCATGAAATGAAGTAAGGACTCCAAGTCAGTAGCAGTGCTTTCCCTCACAGAGAATCACAGCCCCAAAGTCCTGCATCTCTGAGGTTCTGCTTCTCCAGGGCCTTGACACCTCTCTGTATCAGTTAGAGGAAGGGCAGGGAAGACGGTTTGAACACTTTCTTACTCTGGTCTGGCTCACACTATTTTCTCTCATGTTTGTTGGCAAACATTAGTCACATGCCCACTCGTGGTGCAGGGCCTGCTGGGAAATGGAGTTCCGAGCTGAGCGACTGTGTCTAGTCGCAGTGCTATTGTTATGAGAGAGGAAGATTTCGGTGAGCAGCTACTGTCTTTATCACATAAACTGACAGGAAGAAAATGGTGGTCACAGAAAATCTAAGTTAAGAAGTTACTCATAAGAATGCCTCTTAGGCTGGGTGTGGTGGCACACGCTTTTAATCCCACTACTTCAGAGGCTGAGACAAGAGGACCGTGGGTTCCAGCCACAGCTACTTACTGAAGCCCTCTGCAACTTAGTGAGACCCTGTTTCAAAATAGAATAAAAATAGGGCTGGAGGTATAGATCAGAGGTAGAATGCCCTGGGTTCAATACCCAGTATTGTTAAAAAAAAAATAATACCTCTTGGTTTGCATGGTGGTACATGCCTATAATCCCAGTACTTAGGAAGCTGAGACAGGAGGATCACAAGTTTAAAGACAGCTTCAGCAATTTATTGAAACCCTATTCAATAAAGATAAAAATAGGCTGAAGATGTAGCTCAGAAGTAGAATACTCCTGGGTTCAATCTCCAGTACAAAATAAATAAATAAATGCCTTTCAATAGGACATTTTTATAATTATTTTATAATTATAATTATCAGACAGAAAAAGCTAAAGGTAAAAACTTCAAAACTGAAGATAGAAACCTATCCAAAAATGACCACAATCAAGTAATGATATGTTGCTGAATTATTAAAACCTGATTAGTGTTTTTTTAGATTAAGGAATCTGACAATGAGATAGCATTAACAGCAATAAATCATGGGAAGATGTCATATTTTCCCAATCAGAGCAATTTAATCATACAAACTTTTAAAAAATTTTTTATTTTTTTAATTGGTGCATTGTAATCATACATCACATTGGAATACAAGACTTGAGAGGATATACAAGCACACATCATCCAATTAGCCCTCATCCCGCCCCCATCCCATTCTCTCCCCCTCCCTGGATCCCATGCTTGTTTGGTGATTAACTTTGATACATTTGTTTATGTACCTCCTGAGTTTTAAAGAGGCTCCATCCTCCCCTATTCCATACACTCTGATTGGTCACCTTAGTTGCTTCACTATAGGGCCCTTTCTATAGCTCGACCTCTTCCTGTTGCCCCTTTCCTCCTAGTTTTTGCTGACTAGGGGAAGCATCTGATTTTTATTTTCTGCGATATTTCTCTGTGCATGCCGCGTTGCAAGTACCGATCCCACTCTTGATGGCCCCAGTATAGCCTGGCTACCCGGTGGACTGATCCAGATCTCGCCGGCTCAAGCAGCGGCCTTGCCTCATGGGAGGCCCCGATTCTGGTTTCGCTGGCCCCAACACCAGCCTAACCCCTCAGCTGGCTCCGATTCCGGCCTCGGAGCCCCAGCACCAGCCTAGCCTCACAGAGGGTCTGATGCCGGCCTTGCTGGCCCCAGCACCAGCCTAAGCCCTCGGCAGGCTCCAATTCCAGCCTCAGAGGCCTCTGTAGCAGCCTTGCCTCCTGTCAGGCTCCGACGCCGGCCTTTGGCCCCAGCATGGCCTAACCCCTCAGCAGGCTCCGATCCCGGCCTCGGAGGCCCCAGCACCGGCCTTGCCTCACGGTGAGCTCCGATCCCAGCTTTGCTGGCCCCGGAACTGACCTAACCCCTCGGCAGGCTCCGATCCCTGCCTCGGAAACCCCAGCACCGGCCTTGCCTCATGGCAGGCTCCGATGACGGCCTAGCTGGCCCCAGCACTGGACTAACCCCTCGGCAGGCTCCGATCTGGCCTTGGGGCCCTCAGTAGCGGCCTTGCCTCATGGAAGGCTCCAATGCCGGCTGCTAGTCCCGGCACCGGCCAAACCCCTCGGCAGGCTCCGATCCTGGCCTTGGAGGCCTCAGTAGAGGCCTTGCCTCACGGAAGGCTCTGATGCCAGCCGCTGGCCCTGGCACTGGCCTAACCCCTTGGCAGGCTCCAATCCCGGCCTCAGAGGTCCCAGCACTGGCCTTGCCTCACGGCAGGCTCTGATCCCGGCCTCACTGGCCCCAGCATTGGCCTAACCCCTCGGCAGGCTCCAATCTCGGCCTCGGAGACCCCAGTAGTGGCCTTGCCTCATGGCAGGCTCTGATGTTGGCCATTGGCCCCGGCACCGGCCTAACCCCTTGGCAGGCTCCGGTCACTGCCTCGAAGCTCCAGCACCGGCCTTGCCTCATGGCAGGCTCCAATCCCAGCTTTGCTGTGTCCGTTGCCGGCCTCACCCCTCGGCAGGCTCTAATCCGAGCACCATCTTCGCCCAACCAATTGTCCCACGTTCTCGAGGGTGCGTGGTGGTAGCATTCTGCCTCTGGGGTTATTATTTCAAAGGTTCCAGGTGTAATGCATCAGATCTCTGCCTCCCCTGAGTACTGGCCACTGCCATTGCCACTGCCTCCACCATTTCAAATCTTTCCCAAGCTCTTTTTCTACTCTGAATGTTGTCCAGTGTTCCTAAGCATGCGTGACGGTAGCATTCGACATTTGGTGTAATTTCTTAAAAAAAAAATAAGGTTGGTAGAATCCGATTTCTGCTTCTCCTGAATACATTCTCCACTGCCATTGCAGAGACTGCTTTCAATACCGCCTTTCTCCTTGGTCTCTGCTAAACTCTCTCCTTACAGGTGATGTCCAAGATTCTTAACAATATAGAGAAAAAGCAGTCCTCCTTCACGGGGAATTTTTTCTATAAGTTCCAGTGCATTTGGGTAAGTTTTGTCTGCATCTCCAGTATCTTGGCATCTGCCACGGCCTTCTTAACCTCTCCCTGATATTTTTCTTTTTTCTTTTTCTTTTCTTCTTTTTTTTTTTTCTCAATAAGGGAAGACAGTATATGTGGTTTGAGGAGGTAGTGGGATCAGGCACTCAGTAGCACTGTGACCCGGCCCAGTTTCCCCATGGGTCCAGCGTGCTCCGTACTACTCCACGTGGGGCCCAGAGTCCCACAACCCGGGCCCCAGCTGGTGTGCCCCGCGCGACCCCCGCCCAGGACCCAGGGTACTGGGCCCAGTTTCTCCAGGGGTCTGGTGTGCTATGCGTGGTCCGGCCCGGGGCCCAGAATCCTGTGACCCGGGCCCCGGCTGGCGTGCCGCGTGCGATCCCCACCCGGGACCCAGGGCACTGGGCCCGGTTTCTCCCATACAAATTTGTTAATGCCTTTCATATGCTTAGTATTTGGGATAATATTTTCAAAAGATACTGACAAAAGGGTGTAGTGGTACAGGTCGGTAATCCCAGTACTTGGGACTGACACAGAAGGATTGCAGGTTCACAGTCAGCTTCAACAACATAGTGAGGCCCAATGAGGCCCTGTTTCAAAAAAAAAAAGATAAAATAGGGCTGGCGGAAATTGCTAAGTTTAGAAGATGGTGATGGCTGTGGTCTCATTGGCGACTGAGGCCACAGCAACAATAGTTGGCAGCAGCCAAACAGGACAGGTATTCCTCTGAGAAATTTTGGTTTAATATCTGATTGGGACAATATATAGAGACATTTATAGCCACAACTTCCTAACTAAAATATAAGAAAGAAGAAACAGACCAAGATGGTGGAGACAGTGGCAGTGCCCAGTATTCTAGCAGCAGCATCCAGTATTTGGGAGAGGTAGATAAAACAAATCCAACCCACCTTGAACTGTTGGAGAAATCTCCCCCCACCCAAAAAGACTGCTCCTGCCCAACATGCTCAGGAATTCTGGACAGCATACTATGTAAGAAAAATGCTCGGGAGGAGGGTCAAGATGGCGGCGACAGCAGCGGCCAATATTGGGGAGAGGCAGGCAGATTGATTCTAATCCACCCTGAACTTTTGAGGAAATCTCCCCCAAAGTAGACTGTACCTGCTCCACATGCTCAGGAACTCTGGACAACATACTATGTAAGAAAAATGTACCGGGCGTGTTAGATGGGGCCCCGCATAGTTGGGTCAGCCAGCGATGTACGTCCCAGGGCCAAGGGCGCTCCTGGCCACTGCGTTCCTCTGCGCAGAGCTAGGGCTGGGTGTGCTCAGAGCAGCAGAACCCGTTCTCCATGGTGAAGCTGTGGGCCTCTACTCTTGGCAGGGAGATAAAACACATTGCTACTAAGTATTTGGGCCCCCAACTCCTGCAAAAGACACATACTATTTTCTTTTATTAAAAAATATTGAAGAGGGAGGAAGATGGCAGCAGCTGTAGTTGCAGCTGCAGTGGAGACCATGGCCGCAGCAGTGATGGTTAGTAGCAGTCAAACAGGATATGCATCCCCCTGAGACACTCTGGACAACAGATTTTGATTTAATAGCTGAATGGGACAACACACAGAAGCATTTCCAGTCATGACTTCCTATCTGAAATAAAGGAGAGAGAGTGGTAAATGGAGGAATTAGAGGCAAGACTGAAACACGGTGCCAGCCACTGCAAGAAAAGTGATTTTTGGAGGGATATCCCAGAGGAGATCCCAGAAGAGATCAGAAAGCAGACTGCTCCTGCCACCCATGCACAGGAATACTTAACAACAACGTGCTCTAGGAGAGACCAAGAAGGCGGCGGTGGCAGCCAGTATTTAGGAGAAGCAAAGATCCAACCAAATCCACTTTGAATTTTTGAAGAAATCTCTCCAAAAGTAGACTGTTTCTGCCCCACATGCTCAGGAACTCTGAACAACATACTATGCAAGAAAAAATTCTGCGGAGATGAACCAAATGGCAGTAGTGGTGGCGTCCAGCATTCGGGAAAGGTAGACAGATCCTATCCAATCCACCTTGAATTTTTGAAAATAGCTCCCCAAAAGTAGACTGCTCTTGCCGCACATGTGCAGGAATTCTGGACAACATACCATGTAAGAAAAATGTCTGGGGCAAGATGGAGGGAGCCCCGCTGGTATTGCTGGGCTGATTCGATGCACTGGAAGTCCCGGAAGACCTCAGCTCATGGCCTCTGTGCCGCTCTGCACTGTGCTGGGAGTCAGGGTGTGCTTGGAGCAGTGGATCCCGCTCTCCATGGTGAGGCTGTGAGCCTCCGCTTTCAATGGGGATTCAAAATCCATTGTTGCTAGGGAATTGGGGTCTCAGCTTTGGCAAATAAAACATGCTGTTTCTCCTACTAACATATATATATATATATATATATATATATATATATATATATATATATATATATGGAGGAAAACAGGAACCTCTGTAAACATCATGCCCACGGTGACAGTAACCAGAGCCTGCCAGGCGGCAAGGCCAGGTGTGGAGCCAGCAAAGCCAGGTCCAGAGCCTGCCTCGGGGCGAGGCCGGGTCTGGAGCCAACAGGCTAGGCCCAGAGCCTGTTGTGCGGCAAGCCTGGAACTGGGGCCTGCTTCACAGCAAAAGGCCAGTGGGTTTCTTCAACTCTGTGGCCAGGAAGCAATAGAAGCTGCCTTGTCTAATCTCTTAGCAGATTTCCAGACCCAAGTGACCTCTATTTAAAAAAAAAATTGGTTGTGAGTGGATCATCCTGTCAAAGTTACTCACCTTCTGGCTTTCAGGTTTTCAGTAAGTGGGAATAAGTGTGAAGAAATAGAAGCTCTAATACATTGTTGGTGGGATTGCAAGTTGGTGCAACCTCTTTGGAGAACAGTATAGAAGACCCTCAGAAGAAGAAAAATGAACTTACCATATGATCCAGCAATACCACCTCTGGGTATCTACCAAAAAGAATGAAAACCAAAATACCAAACTAATGCATGAACAACCATGTTCATAGCTGCACAGTTCACCATTGCCAAGCTGTGGAACCAGCCAAGATGTCCTTTAACAAATGAGTAGATTTCAAAACTATGGGATATGTACACAAAGGAATTTTGCCCAACCATAAGGGAGAACAAAATTATGGCATTTGCAATGAAATGCCACACACACAAAAAAGAAATCAGATGCTTTTCTTCGTTTTTGTTTTTGTTTTTGCTAGTTTTCTTTATTTGGAAACAGGGTCTCTTAAGCTAGCACGGCTGGCTTCGAACCTGCGTGGTCCTCCTGTCTCCACCTCCCAAGCGTGGGGATTACAAGGGTGCGCCACCACGCCGGCTTCAGATGCTTTTCTTAATGTGCAAAATATTAGGGAGAAATGGGTAACAGGAGAAACTCTAGATAAAGAAGGGACCCTGTAGAGGAGCAATTAAGGTGACATATCTGAAGGGATAAGAGAGAGGATCAGGGAAACTCTTTAAAGCACATGATGTACTTAAACATATCAAAGTCAATCAGGATGCCAAGCATGGGTAGGTGGGAGGGGGAGGGAAGGGGTTAGAGATTGGGTAGGGGCTGATTGGGTGATGTGTGCATGTATATCTCCACAAGTGTTTTTCCCCATTGTGATGTATGACTACAATGCAACAATAAAAATTTATTTTAAAAAAAGCAGGGAATTTTATAAGGCCTGTAGCAAAAAAAAGGATGGCAGAGAGATGAGGAGGAAGTCTCAGTGGACTCCTCTAGGTTTTCTTTTCTTTTCTTTTCTTTTCTTTTCTTTTCTTTTCCTTTCCTGTGTGTGTGTGTGTGTGTGTGTGTGTGTGTGTGTTAGTGAAGATTGAACCCAGAAACATTCTACCCTCGAGCTATACCCCAGTTCTTTTTAATTTTTTTGTTTTGAAACAAATCTTGCAAGGTTGCTGAAAGTCTTATTACATTGCTGAAGCTGTCCTCAAGCCTTCAATCCTCCTATCTCGGCTTCCTAAGTACTGGGATTACAGGCATGCACTACCATGCCTGGCTACTGAGGGCTTTGAAGATAGAAGAATTCATGTGATTAAGGATGTAGATGGCTTCTAGGAGCAGAGAGTGATCTCCATATGACAGCCAGCCAATGGGACATCAGCCTCAAGAAACTTAATTCTACAATAACTCGAATAGAGCTGGAAGTACCTTTTTATCTGAGAACTTCCAAATACCTACCCAGTCTGGCCTATGCTTTGATTTCTATCTTGGGAGGCTAAGGAGGAGCCCAGTTGAGCCTGCCCAGACTCATTCCCCACAAACTATGATCTAATAAATAAATGTTGTTTAGAGCCGCTACGTTTTTGGTGAATTGTTATACAGCAGAAGAAAATAAATTTGGAAATCTGAATTCAATTTAAGCAGAGGTTGTATAATTAAAGGTCTTCCACGGATAGTTTTCTAATTATCTCAGAGTGATCTTTTTATCCTCTCTACTCCTACAACTCTTAGTTTTTAAAAATTCTGTGTTAAAAGCCAGGCAAGGTGGTGCATGCTTATAATCCCAGTACTAAGGAGGCTGAGACAGAGGATTGCAGTTTGGTGGCCAGCCTCAGCTACTTAGTGAGGCCATTCACAATTTTGTGAAACCCTGTTTCAAAATAAAGATTAAAAATTAGGGCTGGGGGGTATAGCTTGGAGATAGAATGCTCCTGCGTTCAATACCCATTATTGAAAAAAGAAAAGAATACATATATTTTGTGCTGGGAATAGTGGCACATGCCCGTAATCACAGTGCTTGGGAGACTGACACTGGAGAACACCAGCCTCGGTAATGTAGTGAGGTCCCTCAGCAACTTGAGACCCTGCTTCAAAAATAAAAATAGATCAGGTGTGGTAGCACCCACTTATAATTCCAGTACTTGAGAGGCTGAGACAGGAGGATCATAGGTTTGTGGCTAGCCTCAGCTACTTAGTAAGGCTCTCTGCAACTTAGTGAGAACCTGTTTCAAAATAAATAATAAAAATTAGGGCTGGGGATGTAGTTCAGAGGTAGAATGCCCCTGAGTTCAATCCTTAGTACTGAAAGAAAAATAAGTAATAAGCCAGGTGCCTAGAATGCTCCTGGTCTTAATCCCCGATACTAAAAACAATAAAAAGAACCAAAACAAAACAAAGATAATAAAAGAAAAATTTAAAAAGGGCTGGGAGTGTAGCTCAGAGAAAGAATGTCCTTGGGTTCAATACCCAGTACTAAAATTTAATTAAGAATTTAATTAAATAAAATTCTGACGTCAAGGGGTAAGCAATAGAGTTTACCTACCATATGTGAAGCCCCGGGAATTCCCATAATGGCCAAAATGAAATAAATCCATACAAGTTGGACTTGGTGGAGCACATCTGTAACCGCAGCACTTGGGAGACAGAAAATCGCAGGTTCAAGACCAGTCTCTGCAATCTAATGAGACTCTCAGCAAACTAGCAGGACCCTGTTTCAAACAAACCAAAAAATAAAATAAATAGGGCTTGGGGCATAGCTCAGAGTTAGAAGAAAGCCTTGGGCTCAACTCCCAGTACTCCAGTATCCCCCAAAAGAAAATTCATACATACAATTCGGAAGTCAGATTTCACATACTGCCTCGTATTTTGTGTTACAAAGTTTGTTTTACCCTGATGGTAAGCTCCTGGTGGCAAGACTCAAGGCTTAGCCGTTTCTGCCTCTAAGAAGGGTAGCCAGGCGTGGTGGCGCACACCTAGAGTCTTAGTACTTGAGAGACCGGGACAGGAGGATAGCAGGTGTGAGGACCACCTCAGCCACTTAGCGAGACCCTCTACTTAAGAAAAAGGGCACAAGGGTATAGCTTGGAGGTAGAATGTGCCTGGGTTCAATCCCCAGATCACACATGCACACACACACACACACACACACACACACACACACACACACACACGAGTATGAGGGTATAGGACAAGGTGGTGTGCAACTCAAGATCTTCAAGAGTTTTCTGTCAATGAACACAAAGGAAATGTTGTTGAAGAAGAGCAAATGGCTGTCATTTTTCCTCAATAAATAAGAACCAGGGCCAACATTCAACTGCAAAGATCAAAGTTAAAGGTCTTGTGTGAGTGCCAGGCTGGCCAGGGTGCTATCACTGTACACAGGCAAACCAGAATGACTAGTCTGACTCACAAAGGTATAATTGAGACCCTTCCAGTTGTGAGTCTGTTTTATTCTTAGTGCCAGTTATTACTCCACAACTCTCACTTCTCCCTGGCCCTGTTTGCTGCCGAAGCTACGACCCTGGCAGGGCATGAAGCCTGCCTTACAAATTCCAATGTTCCCTTCTTAAGTCATCATGGAAAAACAGTCTTACCAGCCTCCAGATGCAGTACGCTTTATTTCTGAGAAATTCCTTACTATGCATTTGATTTATTTATTTTGGTGGTGGTACTGGGGATTGAACTCAGGGTGTCATGCATACTAAGCAATGCACTCTACCACTGAGCTATATACCCCAGCCTGCACATCTACTTCAAACATAAGTCGATTTTATCCATTTACCTTTATGCATGAGCCACTAAGCAAATAAGTTAAATGTTGAAAGTGGCCAGTGCATGTGAGAACGCTACAGACTGGTTCTGCAGTGTATTAGCAATGCACTCATAGTTCTGGAAGAGTCTGTGAGTTGCTCCAGGGCAGAGTATTCATTTCTTATTCTCTTTCTCCGTGGGTAGCAAAGGAAGATGTTTCCCCCTTTGTGGTATCCTGCAGTGCTAGCAGGAATGATCAGACAATCCCAGAAACAGAGGAATTTTTATTGGGATCAGTGTTTAAGAGGAGGTTAGAATGCCTGGTTTTAGGAAATTTTCATGACATTCAGTGATTTGATGTGGTAAGTTTCAGGAACTAAATCAAATGTGGTTTTTCTTTTTCTTGTCCTAACTTTTTTTTTTCTTGTCAGTTAAAAATGTTAATTAAAGGCCGGGTGTCGTGGCGCACGCTTGTAATTCCCAAGCTTGGGAGGCGGAGACAGGAGGATCGCAGGTTCAAAGCCAGCCGTGCTGGCTTAAGAGACCCTGTTTCCAAATAAAAACTTAAAATAGGTCTGGGAATGTAGCCCGGAGGTAGAAGGGTTTCCAGGAACCCCAATACCACCAAAAAAAAATGTTAATTAACTAGTATATTTTTGGTGGGAGGGTGGTACTGTAAATTGAGCCCAGAAGCATTCCATCTCTTAGCTACATCCCCAGCCCTATGTTATTTATTTTTTATTTTGAAACAGGGTCTCACTTGTGGAGGGTCTCCTGAGGTTGCTGAGGCTGGCTGTGAACTTGCGATCCTCCTGTCTCAGCCTCACAAGTACTGGGATTACAGGGATGCACCACCACGCCCAGCTTACTAGTAATATTTTTATTGTATTTTCTCAGCCTCCTGTATGTTATAATTGTCCTTTGACTTTTAGACTAATCTATGCCTTTCCCAGTTTTGTAATAATTCAGAAAGTATTTAATACTCCTACTTACCTCTATCACCCTCTACCACCCTCAACCACCACCACATTCAAGTGTTAAACAGACCCAGGATGTTCTTTGTCTAAAATATCTTTCAAAACCACTTTAAAGCTGAGTGTGGTAGCATAAGCTTGTAATCCCCGTGCTTGGGAGGCTGAGACTGGAGGATTGCAGGTTCGCAACCGGCCTCAGATACTTAAGTGAGGCCCTCTGCAACTTAGTGAGACCCTGTTCAAAATAAAGAATTAAAATACAGCTGAGGGTGTAACTCAGAAGTAAAATACCCTTGGGTTCAATCTTCAGTATGGTACAAAAAAATTTTTAATGCATCTATTACCCCATCTTTACCACCCCCTACATAACTTGGTCAGGTCCCCTGTCTTACAACCTTTTCCCCTCTGTAAATTAGAGCCAAAATATTGATGGGTATTGGGTTTTGAACCTAGTGGCATTCACTTCTAAGCAACACCACCAGCCCTTTTTATTCATTTATGTATTTATTGGGTACTGGGGATTGTACCCTGGGACATTCTACCTCCAAGTTACATCCCTAGCCCCATTTTATTTTACTTTTTATTTTGAGACAGAGTCTCACTAATTTCCTAAGGCTGGCCTGGAGCCTGTGATTCTCCTGTCTTAGACTCCCAAGTACAGGTATGTTCCGCCACATCTGGCTCCAAAGTGATTTTTATAAAACAACCACCTAGTCAGGCATGGTGGCACACTCTTGTAATCCCAGTACTTGGGAGGCTCAGACAGGAGGATCATAGGTTCTTGGCCAGCCTCAGCTACTTAGTGAGGCCCTCCACAACTTAATGAGACCCTGTTTCAGAATAAAGAATAAAAAATAGGAGTGGGGGTGTATTGCAGAGGTAGAATGCTCCTGGGTACAATTTCTAGTATCACTAAACAAACAAACAAACAAACAAATAAATAAAACACCTAGCTGGGTGTGGTGGTGCATGCCTATAAATCCCAGTATTTGGGAGGCTGAGATAAGAGACTCACAGGTTTGAGGCCAGATCCAGCACTCAGCAAGACCCTATTTCAAGATAAAAATTTTAAAAACTGGGGGTATAGCTTGAAGGTTAGAATGCCCCAGGTTCAATCCCCAGTACCAAAGGAAAACAAAACAAAACAAAACAAAACAAAAAAACGCCATCTACTTCATCCTGTCATTCACTGTTTTGCTTTAAAATCTTCCAATGGCTGCCAGGCCTGGTGGCACATGCTTGTAATCCCCGTGCTTGGGAGGCGGAGACAGGAAGATTGCGCAGGTTCAAAGCCAGATGTGTTGGCTTAAGAGACCCTGTTTCCAAATTAAAAAAAAAAAAAAAAAAAAAAAATATATATATATATATATATATATATATATATATATATATATATATAAAATATGTCTGGGAGTGTAGCCTGGAGGAGGTAGAAGGGCTTCCAGAAACCCCAGTACCACCAAAAAAAAAAAAAAAAACCTTCCAATGCCTTTCTTTTTCATCCTTCTTTTTCTTTTTTTCTCCCCACACCCCCAGTATGGGGATCAAACCCAGGGCCTCATACATGATAACAAGCAATGCAAAAACTATATGAGAGAAAATATACTTTCAAATTCAAGAGGTGGTATTTTGAAAGCACTTACAAGGTGCTGAGCATTATAAATAAACAATAACCCAGTTGTATTAATTTTTATTTTTAAAAATTGTTGCAACCAGCCGGGCATGGTGATGCACGCTTGTAATCCCCGCGCTTGGGAGGCAGAGACAGGAGGATCACGCAGGTTCGAAGCCAGCCTCGCTGACTTAAGAGACCCTGTTTCCAAATAAAATATAAAATGGGTCTGAGAGTGTAGCCCTGAGGTAGAAGGGTTCCATCCCCAGTACCACCAAAAAAACAACAACAACAAAAAACAATTGTTGCAACCATGTTCAGTGATATGTGCTGTAACTGTAGCATTACAGGGGTACACCACTGAGGAAGGAGGATCACTTGAGCTCAGGCATTGGAGACCAGCCTGGGCAACATAGCAAGACCCTGTCAAAACACAACAATAAAACCCCCAAGAAACAAAACAAAAAACCTCCAGCTACCAGGAGCTTGCTCTTTGTCCTGCAGAATCCATTCTCCCTCATTCTAGTACCGGTAGTATTCCTAATTAAAAAGCCAAGTAATCCCAGCATTTGGGAGGCTGAGACAGGAGAATCACAGGGTTGAGGACAGCCTCAGCAAGTAGTGAGACTCTTGTCAACCTACTGAGGCCTTGTTTCAAAATAAAGATAAAATAGGGCTGGAGGTATAGTTCAGGGGTAGAATGTCCCTAGGTTCAATGTTCAATGCCTAGTAACACACACACACACACACACACACACACACACACACACACACAGTCTAGTACATGGCCATGTGTAATTAAGTTTACATTTCTAGCCTTCTTCACAGAGCCCTGTGACCATAAACCTTAGCTCTGGCTACTGGGATTTGAAGATAATGTATAAAGATACTGGGAGAAGCCAGGTGAGTTGTCACAGGCCTGTAATCCCAGTGCTTGGGAAGCTGAGACAGGAGGATCATAGGTTCAAACTCAGCCTCAATTTAGTGAGGCTCTTAGCAACATAGCAAGACCCTGTTTCAAAATAAAAAATAAAATTGGGCTGGGAGTGTAGCTCAGAGGTAGAATGCCTCTGGGTTCAATCCCCAGCACACCACACACACACACACACACACACACACACACACACACACAGATACTGTAAAAAATGCCGGGCGTGGTGGCACACGCTTGTAATCCCCGCACTTGGGAGGCGGAGACAGGAGGATCGCGCAGGTTTGAAGCCAGCCTCGCTGGCTCAAGAGACCCTGCTTCCAAATAAAATATAAAATAGGTCTGGGAGTGTAGCCCGAAGCACCATTCAGGCTGCTTGGGGTTGTGGTGTTTCCTCCCTCCTGTGGGTAGACTGTGGGCTCAACCACTGGAGCTAGAGAAGTCATCTGGGCCACAGTCTAGAAGCCTGTGCTCGGATGCTGAAGCAGCAAAATTCTAGGAGCTAGGGCCTGATGATCCCATGATGCCCTCGTAAAAGCCCTAAATTGCTTATGTTTATTTTCAAGACAAACTTTAATCTACTGTTGCTTGGGGCTTTCTATCATTCACAGCTGAAGTTAATCCAGCTAATACTCACTTATACAACTGTCAGCTGTCTTTGAGTTTTTAACGGAGACAGGCTATGTCATAAGTGAAGACAGAGCCAGGGGATAGGGGATGGCTGGCGGCTTACTCCTGCAATCCTCGCACTTGGGAGGCTGAGACAGGAGGATCACAGGTTCACAACCAGCCTCAGCAACTAGCGAGGCCCTGTTTCAAAATAAAGAAATGAAATAGGAGCTCAGAGGTAGAATACCCCTGGGTTCAGTTCCCAGTAACACACACACACACACACACACACACACACACACACACACACACACACACAGGAAAACAATGCAGAAGACAGAACTGTGTATACAATACTACATAGAAACCAGATACAGTGGCACAATCCTCTAATCATAGCTACTGGGGAGGCTGAGGCAGGAGGATTGCAGGTTTGGGACAATTTAGAGACAGGTTTCAAATTTTTAAAAAGGCATGAGGAATTTGATTTGGAGAATGTAGCTTAGTGGTAGAACATACCTGTGTTCAATCCCTAGTACAAAGAGCAGAACAAACAAACAAACAAACAAACAAAACAATAGCCAAGGACAAAGAAGATAAATAGGAACAAAATGTATCAAACCATCAACTTTTTAGTTTAAGTACTAGAATAACAAGTGGAATTGCTTTCAGTTTTAATTGTTTTATGTCCCGCCCCCACACATTTGTTTGTTTGTTTGTTTGTTTGTTTGTTTTTGCAATGCTAAGAATCAAACCTAGGGCCTGGTGCATGCTAGGAAGAGCTCTACCACAGAGACACGTTCCTAGTTCCTGTTTCATTCTAGTTATTTGTTTGTTTGTTTGTTTGTGTTTTCTTGTGGTACTGGGAATTGAAACCAGGGCATTCTACCTCCAAGCTACACTCCTGGCCCTATTTTTTATTCTTTATTTTGAAAAAGGATCTCACTAAGTTGCAGAGGGCCTCACTAAGTAGCTGAGGCTGGCCACCAACCTGTGATCAGCCTCCCAAGTACTGAGATTGACACTGTATGTGTGTGCTATCATGCCTGGCCATCCCCAGCCCTTTTTTAAAAAAATAAAGTCTTGCTAAGTTACAGTCTCATGAACCTCAAACCTGTGAACCTCTTTTCTTAGCCTCCCATGTACTAGGATAAGTTATTTTTTATTTTGAGATGTTTTCACTGGCCTCAAACTTTCAATCCTTGTGTCTCTGCCTCCCAAATCACTGGGAGGAGGTCCACACGTATGCACCACAGAGCTAGGTGCGGGTATTTTCATCAACCACATACTACTAGTACTTATATTTTGCTTAGCTATGATTTTACTACTAGGAATATATGTTGTTTTCAATTGGTCATTACTAGTTGATGTAGACACAAATCATACAAGGAAAAAGGCTCACTCAGGTTGGACAGTCATGAATTACAGCTAAGGTGACTATTCACAGCCTGACAAAACAAACCAACCAGCCCTTAAAAGCAGAACAAGCTGAGACAGGAAGACAGCAGGTTTGAAGCCAGCCCCAGTAACTTAGTGAGGCTCTCAGCAACTTATTGAGACCCTATTTCCAAATAAAAAAATAAAATAAAATAGAGCTGGGTGCATAGCTTGGAATTAGAATGCCCCTGGTTTCAATTCCCAGCACCATAAATGAATGAATGAAGGAATGAATGAATGAAAGCAGGATCATTTCATAAAATCTGAAAAGTTATTATTGCTAACAGTTTGACAATTGGTTAAAATAAATGGCATAGTGCACCAATAAATGTTTATTACTTTGTCTTAAATAAAAAAGTTTTTAGTGGGAGCAAAATAAACACCCCAATTTTCAGAGAAGATGATAAGCTGGAAAACTCAGGGTGTGTGAGAGTGTGTGTGTGTGTGTGTGTCTGTCTGTCTGTCTGATTGAGGAGGCAAGCCATTATTGAGGGAGCATCTTGAGCAGTAATCTGAAGAGCAAAGATTACATACAAAAAGTGCTCTAGAAAAAAACATGAACTTACCGGGTGTGGTGGGCACGCTTGAAATCCCCGCGCTTGGGAGGCTGAGACAGGAGGATCGCGCAGGTTCGAAGCCAGCCTCAGCTACTTAGTGAGTGAGGCTCTTACCAACTTAGTGAGACCCGGTTTCCAAATAAAGTATAAAATAGGTCTGGGAGTATAGACCGGAGGTAGAAAGCCCCTGGGTTCCACCCCCAGTACCTAAAAAAAAAAAAAAAAAAAAAAAAAAGAAAAGAAAAGAAAAGAAAAGAAAAGAAAAAGGAAAGAAAAGAAAAGAAGAAAATGGGAACTCAGGCAATGAGTTTTTCAGTTTTTTCCTAATATTCCCTTTAGGATGGTGAATGCTTTATTTTTATTGGAAATTATATTTTAACCAAGTTTAAGTCATACATGCCCAATGATGAAAGTAAAACCATCGAAAAGACCTCAAGCATCGGGTGTGGTCAAGTATGCTTGTTGTAATCCCAGCATTTGGGAGGCTGAGATAGGAGGATTGCGATTTGTGGCCAGCCGCAGCTACCTAGTACGGCCCTTTGGAACTCAGTGAGACCCTGTTTCAAAATAAAAAAGAAGAAAAAATAGAGCTGAAGGTATAGCTTGGAGGTAGAATGTCCCTGGGTTCCATCTCCAGTACCGAAAAAAAAAAAAAATTCTCAAGAGGGCTAAAAGTAAACCAAGAAAATAAATGAGTAATTTTTTTTTATTATTTCAGGGGAGAGTGTGAACACAGTCCCCCACTACCACAACTTATGCAGTCAAGTTTTTCATATTTGGGGAAATCACCGGGGTCCACACATCCAGAGCGCAATGGATGAGCCTCATCCTGAGAAAACCACCTTCGTGATCATGGTCTCCCCTGCCAGATGAGTATCAGTATATATTTTTTAAACAACGAGAAGAATTTCCATTTGCTCTTAGTTAAATATTAATAAAGCACTGCTTTCCACAAAGGGAGAAATAGACCTCTTACTGTCCTTATTAAGAGACAATCTGGATAATTGGGGAACCATACTTACTTGTTTTAACCAGATCCAAAAATAACTTAGTTTTGTGACAGAGACAGTAGTATTGGTACCTCTCATGCTGCCCTGGGCGCCCAGCCTCCTTTGTTGTCAAATTAGGGCCGTGTTACTGGTCCTTCCCCATCTGCACTCCCAGTGGACTGAACTCAGAAGTGACATGAGGCCCCCAACTCATCTGAGACTGGGCCAGCACACTCTCTGAGAGCGGGAGCCCGGATGCTACCACGGTGCCTGTCTATAATCCCAGTCCTCGGGAGACTGAGGCAGGAGGATTGTAGGTTCGAAGCCAGCCTCAGCAATTTAGCTTCCAGCAACTTAGAGAGACCCTCTTTCTAAATTAAAAATAAAATGGGGCAGGGATGCAGCTTGGAGACAAAAAAATAAAAAATAAAGAAAAGAGATGGTCTTAATAAAAAATAAAGAAGAGCCTAGAGGCCTGCATCACTAAATGGAGGAGGGTTTTTACCAGCCATCCACAGACTTTGAGCAAGGAAGAAATATATTTGTGTTAAGTCACCATATTATCGTACGAGGGTTGCCAAACAAAATATCAGAGACTGGTGACTCAAAAGACAGAAACGTATCTTCTTACTAGAAGTCCAAGTCAGTGTGCCGGGCAGCTTTGCTTTCTTCTGACACATCCTTGGGCTCGTACTTACCATGTTCTCATATTGCTTTTTAGCTTTGCAGCTACATCCCTCGTGCCCCCTAGAAGGACACCAGTCAGACGGGAACAGGCCCACCCTAATGGCCTCATTTTAATTTATTCATTATATATTTATTATGTGTGTGTGTGTGTCTGTGTCCTAGGGATTGAATTCAAGGATGTTCTATCTCCAAGCTACATCCTCAACTTTTTTTTTTTTCCTGGTACTAGAGGCTGATTTTGAACCTTTGATCCTCCTGTCTCAGCTTCCCAAGGACTGGGATTATAGGCATGCACCACCACACCAGGCCCTTCTTATTTTTTTATTTGAAATAGTCTTTAAGTTGCTGAGGGTTTTACTAAGTTGCTGAGGTTGGCTTCTATCCTCCTGTCTTAGACTTCCAAGTAATGGAATTACAGGCATGTGCCACCCACACCTGGCTTGATTTACTCACTTTTGTGTGTGTGTGTGTGTGTGTGGTGCTGGAGGTTGAACCCAAGGACATTTCACCACTGAGCTACACCCCCAGCCATATTTTTATTCTCTTCATTTTGAAACGGGGCCTCACTAAGTAGCTGAGGCTGGTTGAGAACCTACGATCTTCCTGTCCTCAGCCTCCTAAGTACTGGGATTATAAGCATGTATCATGTGTCATCATGCCTGGCTTTTACTCACTTTTTTTTTTCCCCCGTGGTACTGGGAATGTAACTCAAAAGCGTCTTTCTACCTCCGGGCTACACCTTGACCTATTTTATATTTTATTTGGAAATGGTCTCACTAAGTTGCTGAGAGCCTCACTAAGCAGCTGAGGCTGGCTTCGAACCTGTGCGATCCTCCTGTCTCTGCCTCCCAAGTACTGGAATTACAAGTGTGTGCCACCACGCCCAGCTACTCACCTTTTTTTTTTTTTTTAAAGCTTATGTCCACGTTCAGGTGCATTCTGGGGTACTGCAGGTTGAGGCTTCAACCTATGAATTTGGGGAGTAGGGGACACAATTCAGTACATAACAGTCACTGAGATTGGGGGATTTGCTTATTTATATCATGGCATAGTTTATCTTGACCATATGGTTTTCTTGGGGACAGGAATCAAGTTGTATTTGTTTTTTTGTTTTTTTGGTGGTACTGGGGTTCCTGGAAGCCCTTCTACCTCTGGGCTATGGTCCCAGACCTCTTTTTTATATTTTTATTTGGAAACAGGGTCTCTTAAACCAGCGAGGCTGGCTTCGAACCTGCGTGATCCTCCTGTCTCTGCCTCCCAAGTGCAGGGATTACAAGCTGTGGGCCACCACGCCCAGCCGAGGTGTTTGTTTTAAATATACAAATTATAGCCGGGCGTGGTGGCGCACGCTTGTAATCCCCACGCTTGGGAGGCGGAAACAGGAGGATCGCGCTGGTTCGAAGTCAGCCTCGCTGGCTTAAGAGACCCTGTTTTCACATAAAAATATAAAATAGATCTGGGAGTGTATCCCAGATGTAGAAGGGTTTCCAGGAACCCCAGTGCCACAAAAAATAAAAATAAAAAATATATATATATACAAATTATATTTACATGGGTGGATATGCCTCTGTGTGCGTGTACACATGTGTGAAAAGAAATATGTCAGAATGTTACGGCCCATGAATGAGTTACAAAATGCCAGGATCTTGTTCCCCTCAGCTCTTGGGATAGGTGGGTAGGTCCTGGAGGGTGGGAGTCTCTGGATTCTTCAACCCAAGTCATGCAGTCTCCCTGTTCACCTACTGTTCTATACAAATATTGTTTTCCATCTATGTAACGGGTTTAAAGATGCTAAGCAGAATTGCTGGGCATGGTGGTGCACATTTGTAATCCTAGTACTTGGGAGGCAGAGACAGGAGGATTGCAGATTCATGGCCAGCCTCAGCTACTTAGTGAGGCCTTCCACAACTTAGTGAGACCCTGTTTCAAAATAAAGAATAAAAATAGATTTGGGGTGTAGTTCAGAGGTAGAATGCCCCCTGAGTCCCATTCCCGTACCCGCAAAAAGCAAAAACAAACAAAAAATGTTAAGCAGAGCCGGGTGGGGTGGCCCACACCTGTAATCCTAGTAATTGGGTAGGTGAGACAAGAGAATCACAGGTTCAAGGCTAGCCTTGGCAACTCAGTGGGACTGTTTCAAAATTAAAAAAAAAAAAAAAGTTTAAAAGGATTGGGAGTGTAACTTAAAGGCAGAATACTCCTAGTTTCAATACTTACCTAATACATGTATTAAGTATTAGAGTTTTATGTGGTTACTAGTTATAGCCTCAAAATAAGCCTAAACAAATGAGTACTATTGCTATCGGTACTATTAGCATCTATTTCTGAGGCGAGTGAGGCACAGATGAATTAAAGACACAGATGGGACAAGGTGGAGCCAGAATTGTAACCGAGGCAGCTGATGCAGTCCTTTGGAGCAGTGCATGTAGACTTTGCCAATTTTAAGCCAGCACTGTTTGAGTCTATGAATTTGTGAATTCCACGGTTGGACTGTGTGATTTGCTGTTTACTTCTGATGTCTAGCATCCAGTATTCGAGTCAAGTTTTTTTTTTTTTTTTTTTTTTTTTGTGGTACTGGGGTTCCTGGAAGCCCCTTCTACCTCCGGGCTACACTCCCAGACCTATTTTTACATTTTTATTTGGAAACAGGGTCTCCCAAGCCAGCGCACGCAGCTGGCTTCAAACCTGCGCAATCCTCCTGTCTCTGCCTCCCAAGCACGGGGATTACAAGCGTGCGCCACCATGCCCGGCCGAGTCAAGTTTTTTTTTTTTGGGGGGGGGGATATTGGGGATGGGACCCAGGAGCATCTGCTTCTAAGATGCATCCCAGCCCTATTTTATTCTTTTATTTTGAAACAGGGTCTCACTAAGTTGCAAAGGATTTCACTAAGTATCTGAGGCTATCCTCGAACGTGCGATCCTCAGGTCTCAGCTGCCCAAGTACAGCGATTACAAGCATGTGCCACCACGTTCAGCAAGTTTCCTCTTTGGTGATGTTGTAGAGGGACTGTTTAGATTTAAAAAACAATGAAAACCCTTGTCCCTAAAAAATGGTAAACTCCAGATCCTGAGTAACCTGTCCCGTACTGAGGATTGGTGCTGTAATCCCAACCAATTCATGCAGCAAGTATTTGCTGAAAACTACCATGGTCCAGGCTCTGTGTTGGGTGCTCAGAAGGAAGAGGAGATGCTTCTCCTTGGATTGTAAATCTTATTAGGTTGCTAAAGGTCTGGCTGAGTTGCTCAGGCACACTTCAAAACTTGCAATCCTCTTGTCAGCCTTCTGAGTACTGGGAACAGGAAGGCACCACCATACTTTGAGATATATATATATATATATATATATATATATATATACATATATATTATACATATAATAATATATAATATAATATAATACATATAATTATATAATAATATAAATGGAGAAGCCAGGCATGGTGATGCATGCTTATAATCCCAGCATTCGGGAGGCTGAGACTGGAGGATCACAGTTTGCAGACAGCCTCAGCTACTTAGTGAGGCCCTCTGCAGCTCAGTGAGACCCGGTTTCAAAATAAAGAATAAAAAAATAGGGCAGGGGATGTAGCTCAGAGGTCAAATGCCCCTGGGTTCAATCCCCACACTTGCAAAAAAAAAATAATAATAATAATATAAATGGAGAGAGAAATATATATTAGGAAATATATGTATATAATATAAATATAATTATTATATTTATAATACAATAGTATAACATATATTAAATAGTGTTATATTCTAATAACATTAAACACAATAATATATTATAATATATAATATATTATATTTATATATATGGAAATTATTTTATGGGTGGGGACACTAAAGCCCCAAAGAGATAAGGGAACTGACTTAAAGTCACACAAAGCTGGAACAAGAACCCAGGCTTCTGGTTGCTACAGTAGTGTGCATTTCATCCTCCAGAATAGAAAGACAATGTCCCTTTTACTTCCGAAGAGAAAATTCCAAGGCTCATAGCAAATGCATTCAAACCGGAGTCAGCCTAAGAGGTGAAACAAAGTCTCTAAGAGAAAAGTACTTTATCTACAATTCTGCCCTGAACAATGTCACCCTTTGTGGAAAGAAAAGGAAAACTACAGAAAAGCAGAATGGAATAAGAGAGGAGAAATAGATTTCACCTTCTTGCTTAAAAACCTACACCATTTATGGGCAGGCTTACAAATTCGGTCACACCAGTTGCAGAGGCTTTTGCCAACTCCTTTTAAAGTAGCTATATATAAAAATAGTAGACAAAGCTGGGTGTGGTGGCCCATGCTTGTAATCCCAGCATTTGGGAGGCCGAGACAGGAGGATCACGCAGGTTCGAAGCCAGCCTCGATTGCTGCTTACTGAGGCCCTTTGCAACTCAGTGAGACCCTGTTTCAAAATAAAGAATAAAAAATAGGGCTGGGGCTGTAGCTTGGAGGTAGGATGCCCCTGGCTTCTATCCCCAGTACGGAAAAAAAAAATAGACAAAATACAGCACAAACATGATAGGTCTACAAGGCTAAGAAGTATCATACCCATTCATTGTCAAACATATTGCAGAGATCAGTGTGTGGCTTTTCCTACAGACACTTTGGTTCCACTGGTAGTCGGTGCTAGACAGAGCTCTGGTAATACCTCTGATCTGCATCATATTTTGAGTGTCAATCTTCTTTTACATAGTAGTTTTACATCGGACACTCAAATCAGCCCTGCGAAATCAATAGGGCAGGTATTATTAGCCCCATTTTGCAGATAGGAAACTATTTTTAGCTAAGTAGGACAAGGTATCATTACCATCCTCATTTTATGAATGAGCAGACTCATTTTACACAAGCAGCGTGATATAAATAGCTGAGGAACAGAACTTAAACCCGTAGCCAATACATAAAACCTTGAAAACTGGAGAATCGGGGAATACAATGTGCAGCCAGGATAGTCATGGCAGTGACAGTTTTATTGCTACTTTACATAAATTATGCTTTTCATAAACTGCCTTTGGGCGGATCAAACATTGGACATTCAAGCCTTGGTATGCCAGGGGATGATTGACAGGCCCGTCCCTTGCAAAACTCGAGGCGACACCATTCCCGTGGAGGTGACGCCATCCCCACAGTATTTGTTATGAGTGGCGAGTGTTCTTTAGAGTCGACAAAGCAGAGTCTTGACCCGAGATCAGAGATGTTACGTAGATATCACATGAATCAGGCAAATCTCAAGACCCATCTCAAATTGCACGTTCTCCACATGACCTTCTCCGCTTCTCTCAGCCTAACAATTCTTTCTGTGCATGATATATTTTGGTATTTGTTTACATTCCATTTAGCTATAATTTCTCTTTTCAATTTATTTATTGATTTATTTATTTTATGTGTTACTGGGGATTGAACCCAGAAATATTCTACCTCCTAGATATATCCCCAGCCCTATTTTGCTTTTTGTTTTGAAATGGGGTCTGGCTAGGTTGTTGAGAGTCTTGCTAAGTTGCTGAAGCTGGCCTCGAACCTATGATCCTAAGATCCTAAGCTGGCCTTGAACCTATGACCTAAGATAGGATCTTATCTTTCACTCTGTTCTTCTATGTTTCACCTTTAAGAGAGAGAGAGAGAGAGAGAGAGAGAGAGAGAGTGAGTTAGTTGTTGCTGGGGATTGAACCCAGGGGCATTCTACCTCTAAGCTACATCCCTAACCCTATTTTATTTTTATTTTGAAACAGGGTCTCACTAGATTGATGAGAGTCTCATTACTTGCTAAGGCTGTCCTCAAACCTGTGATCCTCCTATCTCGGCCACCCAAGTATTGGGATTACAAGCATGGGCCACCATGCCCAGCCACCTTTAAGTTTTGACTCGTAGAAATTTTGCCTCCTTGAAAAGATTGTAACTCTTTGAGAACAAAAACCATACTATTTTCTATTTCTTCATGCTTCAGAGTTCAGCTACTTAGTGAGGCTCTCAGCAATTTAGTGAGACCCTGTTTCCAAATAAAAAATAAAATAGGTCTGGGAGTATAGCCCAGAGGTAGAAGGCTCTTTTATGCTTAATAAGTGCAGTTAGCCAGGTGTGGTAGCACACACCTGTAATCCCAGTACTCAGAAGGCTGAAGCAGGAGAATAGCTTTGAGGCCAGCTTCAGCAACATAGTGATGCCCTCAACAAATCAGCGAAACCCTGTTTCAAAATAAAAAAAACAGAGTAGGAAACAGGCATGGTGGCACACACATGTAATCCCAGTACTTGGGAGGCTGAAATAGGATTCCAGGTTTGAGTCCAGCCTCAGCAATTTAGCGAAGCCCTCAGAAACTTATCAAGACACTACTTTAAAATAAAAATAATGCTGAGCATGGTGGTGCACGCTTGTAATCCCTGCGCTTGGGAGGTGGAGACAGGAGGATCACGCTGGTTGGAAGCCAGCCTCGCTGGCTTAAGAGACCCTGTTTGCAAATTTTTTTTTCTTTTTTTTTTTTTTGGTGGTACTGGGGTTCCTGGAAGCCCTTCTACCTCTGGGCTACACAACCAGACCTATTTTTTATACTTTTTATTTGGAAACAGGGTCTCATAAGCCAGCGCGTGCGCCTTGCTTCGAACCTGCGCGATCCTCCTGTCTCTGCCTCCCAAGCGCGGGGATTACAGCCCGGCACCTGTTTGCAAATTTTAAAAAATATAAAAAGTAGGTGTCTGGAAGTGTGGCCCAAAGGTAGAAGGGTTTCCAGGAACCCCAGTACCACCACTAAAATAAAAATAATAAAGTGGGCTGGGGGTGTAGTTCAAGGGTAGAATGCCCTGAGTTCAATCCCCAGTATCAAAATATAAAAATAAAAATAAATCAAGTAAAAAAAAATAGATCTGGAAGTCTAGCTCATAGGTAGAACATCCCTGAGTTCAGTCCCCAGTAACATACACACACACACACACACACACACGCACACACACACACACACATACACACACACAGCACCATTGTTAAAATTCAATTGAAGTAATCAGTTTTCCTTCAATAATTGTAACCATCTGATTTAAGAATAGTAAAAAAATGTAATTAAACTAGAAATATATGAGTTATTCCATGAATACTTTTCCTTTGTTTTTTGTTTATTTGGATATGAAATATGAAGATTGAACCCAGGGGCATTCTATCTCCAAGCTATACACCCAAGCTTTTATTTATTTATTTTTTTTTTTTATTTTGCGGTACTGGGGTTCCTGGAAGCCCTTCTACCTCCGGGCTACACTCCCAGACCTATTTTATATTTTGAAACAGGGTCTCTTAAGCCAGCGAGGCTGGCTCCGAACCAGCGCAATCCTCCTGTCTCCACCTCCCAAGTGCGGGGATTACAAGCGTGCGCCACCACGCCCGGCCAACCTTTTTAATTTTTAATTTTGAAATAGGGACTCTCTAAATTGCTGAGGCTGACCTCCAAACTGTGATCCTCCTGTCTCAACCCCCCAAGTCCTAGGGTTACAGGCAGGTGCTACCATGTCCCACTAATAGTATTTTCCTTCCAATTTAATAATTTTCCTATATTTCATGCATATGGCTTTCTCATGTTCAGATTGTTGCCTTAAATCTTTGTGACCTGAACCAGGTGCGGTGGCGCACGCTTGTAATCCCAGTACTTGGGAGGCTGAGACAGGAGGATCGCAGTTCGTGGACCGCCTCAGCTCTTAGGCCCTCCGCAACTTAGTGAGATCCTGTTTCAAAATAAAAAATAAAAAATAGGGCAGGGGGTGTAGGTTGGAGGTAGAATGCCCTTGGGTTCCATCCCTAGTACAGAAAAAAAGAACACTTTGTGACCTTATTTGGTGAACCAGACAAAATGTGCATGCAGTTTACTAAAGCTATTAAGTGTCAAGAGCCAACTGAGGGCAGAACAGATATTCAGTCATTCAGAGCAGTATTGGAGCCAGGCATGGTGCCGTACACTTGGAATCCCAGTACTTAGGAGGCTGAGGCAGGAGGTTCGCAGGTTCTTGGACAGCCTCAGCAAGTAGTGAGACTCTCATCAACCTAGTGGGACCCTGCTTCCAGCTAAAAATAAAATAGGGCTGAGGGTGTGGCTTGGAGGTAGAATGTCCATGGATTCCATCCCCAGTACAAAAAGAGTAGTATTTGCATTGCTTTTTTTTTTTTTTTTTTTGGTTCTGGGGATGAACCCAGAAGCATTCTACCTCCGAGCTACACCCCCAGCCCTATTTTTTAGTCTTTATTTTGAAACAGGGTCACATTGAGTTGCAAAGGGCCTTGCTAAGTAGAAACTGAGGCTGTCCACGAACCTGGATCTTCCTGTTTCAGCCTCCCAAATGCTGGGATTCCAAGCACGTGCCATCACGCCTGGCTTGCATTGTATTTTCTAAGATAGAAGTTCTTATAGTTACAGATAGTTTATTTGAAAGAATTTTAAGGAAAACCCAAGTTAACTTAAAACAATTAGATTTTTTTTTTCTTTTCAGTTCTATGTATTCAACCCAAGGAACTGGAACACATAAGGCAAACAGTTCACAATGGAGTGATATCCCAATACCCAAATAAGGTTTTCATGTTTTCAAATATCAAGAAGTCTAGTTTGAGGAGGAAGAACAAGCCTGTAATCCAAGCTACTCTGGAGGCTGAGGCAAGTGGGTTTCAAGTTCAAGGCCTGGGCAATTTAGTAAGATCCTATCTTAAAATTAAAAAATAAGGCTGACTGTGGTGACACACATTTGTAATCCCAGTTTGTGGGAGGCTGAGACAGTAAAATCGCAGGTACGTGGCTAGCCTCGGCTACTTAGTGAGGCCCTTTGAAACTCAGTGAGACCCTGATTCAAAATAAAAAACAAGACTGGTAGTGTAGCTCAGAGGTAGAATGCCCCCGGATTCCATCCCCAGTACCACACACACACACACAAAAAGAATAAAAAACAGGGCTAGGGGTGTAGCTTAGAGATAGAATGACCCTGGGTTCAACCCTCAGTACCGCAAAAATAAATAAATAAATTAATTAATTAAAAAATAAAAAAAGATGGGGGATCTAGCTCAGTGGTAGAGTGTTCCTAGGTTTAATCTCCAATACCTTGCCCCCCTCTCAGGGTATTTTACCAAAAATCTAGAAGCAAATAGGGTTGCCAGATTTAGCAAAACAATACATGATGTCCAGTTAAATTTTCATTTCATATAAACAATGAATAATATTTCAGCATAAGTATGTCCATACAACAAATTTAACTGAGTAACCTGCACTTTACCTGTCAATCACAGAAGCACCAGTTGGTGCGGCTGCTCAAGCCTGCCTGCAAGCTCCGCTGGTCCTGGCCTACTGTCCTTTCCTTGTGGCTTTTGTCTGCATAGTTGCAAGATGGTTGTTCTACCCTGAGGCATCAAATCCATGGCTTAGGTAAAATGAACGGGAGAGCAAAACGGGAAGGACAAGTCTTAAGCCGGTGTCATCTTGTCTTGGTAGAAGAGAAGTGATTGAGGATTTCCAGTGGGAAAGAGAGGTGAGCTCAACCCAGGACTGTGCCACTCAGAGACGTAGGCAGGGATTTATTTAGGAAAGCAAGAAATACATACAGAGGAGAATGGACCATCTCCAGAGTGAGAGACATGCTTTGGGAGGTCCATGGCTCTTCAAGGAAAGACTGGTGAGGGGTTGGGCACAGGAAGGGGTGTGAGGATCACATCAGTCTGCCAATCATAAGCCGATTTAGAGTGTGTGGGTCATCTTCCTGTTCCTAATGGGGCCTCCACTGTCTAACCAATATATATCTCTTTTGCTGAAGTTATTCACATGAGAAAAGGCTATCAGTGTGAGGAATTATCATAAGTAAGTTTCCTGTTTGGGTGGTCTGGTCATCTTTCCATATCCTTTGTATGATCTATTATTTGATTAATAGATGTCTCTCCACTTAACTATTCCTAGGTGGTATAATTAAGAGTTCTCATGGTATTTTACAAGTGAATGGATTTACAGTTTGGTGTCTGGTCACCTTTCTCGGGCTTTTGTGTGGTCTCTATTGTCTGAGCAACAGAGAGCACTATTAAAGATACATATATCTCTCAAACTGGGGAGTGACAGGCCTTACTGGGAGAGTGAGACATATTAGTGCAAGCCTTTCACATTAAAGTTATATTTTCATCATTCTTCCTTTTTTTTTTTTTGCGGTACTGGGAATGGAACCCAGGGGCATTCTACCTCATAGCTACACTCCCAGCCCTATTTTTGAGTCCTTTTTATGTTTGAAACAGGCTCTCACTGAGTTGCGAGGGCCTCACTTACGTAGTAGCCGGGGCTGTCCATGAACCACGATCCTCCCGTCTCTACCTCCCAAATGCTGGGATTATAAGCATGCACCCACCATGCCCGACATCATTCTTCCTTTATGTTTCCTTTTTACCTAGTTTTTAAAATTTTTTTCTATCTCACTCTGACACCTAGAAAATAATAGCTCCTCTAGACCCATCAAATGGACTTCCATTTGACAATTTATCTACTAAAACTGGGTCTCATGCCCACCCTGAGTAGCAAAGGTGACCCCCTGGGTAGTTGGGTACTCTGCCACTCTGAGCAAATTGCACCAAGAACATGGGGTAGGCAATTTTACAATATCTGAAATGAAAGAAAATGTAATTTTCAATGTTCATTTCAAGTTTCATATGGACAACACAAACATGCACTGTAAATCTAGAAGGCAAAGGAAACCCAAGACATAGAATTTTTTGTTGCTAATCTTAACTACCTTAGGGCCCTCTAACTTCCTCAGAAATTATTGCCTTTAGTTTATTTTAAGAATGTCCTTATCGGGCATGGTGATGCATGCTTGTAATCCCAGCTTTCGGGAAGCTGAAACTGAATGATCACGGTTTGAGGACAGCCTCAGCTACTTAGCGAGGCCCTTCACAACTCAGTGAGACCCTTTTCAAAAAAATAAAAAGACTAAAAAATAGGACTGGGATTGTAGCTAGGAGGTGCAATGCCCCTGGGTTCCATCCCCAGTACTGCAAAAAAAAAAAAAATGTCCTTGATCCTGGAAAATTTGTATAGAAACCCAAAGATTTTGGTGGTAGATATGACAATAAGTGGAAATGAGTCTCTAGAACCATAACCCAAAAGATAATATCAAGATTCATCTCACTCAGCTAAAAGATGCATGACTGTTAAACTTCTCTGAAGTCTGTAAATTCATGTAAAATATCAATTAGTGCCCAGCGTGGTGGTGTACGCTTGTAATTCCAGCATTCGGGAGGCTGAGACCAGAGGATCATGGTTTGTGGACAGCCTCAGCTGCTTAGTGAGGCCCTCCGCAAATTAGTGGGACCCAGTTTCAAATTAAAGAATAAAAAATAGGGCAGGGGGTATAGCTTGGAAGTCGAATGCTCCTGGGTTCCATCCCCAGACCCGCAAAAAAAAAAAAATATATATATATCTATATATATATATATATATGCTAATCGCCATGTCTAAAACTCATAGACTTGATAAAATAAAGGTCCTCTTCTTCTACAATGTGACTTTGTCCCCTATCTAAAAGTATTATGTGCATGATTTCCTTATCAAGAGACAAGAAAGGCATACATCACCACTTCTCTCGACCCCTTCAAACAGCAACAAATTATTTCTTGTCTGGTGGAAAATGAAAAATGATCAACAAATGCTATCCAGTTACAAGATTTTTTATGTTCAACAGTGTTTTTATAAACAATATTGCTTCTTTTTTCCCGCTTAAACTAGCAGGAGTTTTGCAATTTTAATGGAACACTTTCTGGCAAAAACAAAGGCATTTGTTCACCTAATCTGACATTATCAAATCAGTGTCATGTGATGCCCTGAGCCTGTTTTCTTCTTCTCTTCTGATAAAGATCTATACGTAAAGAACACAATTTTCACCGTGAATAAAATATAGTATTATTTCTATGAAGAAAAATGCTCCAGAAAAATAGAAATTTTGTTTTACTAAGATTTTTTAAAGTTTTGCTTAATTTTGCAACGTGGCTACCTGTCTGTCTTTATTAAGATAATACTTATTTGATCTGTAGTTAAAAAGATTTATGTCTAACTGAAAAAGCCGTTCTCATTTTATCACAATAATGAAAGCAGGCACTTTCTCGGTGTCTTTCTTTTGAGTGGTGTAGTTTTTGTAAACTGCAGAAGATACCATTCAGCTAAGGTCACGTCAAATAGAAGTTTTGCTCATTGAATTAAAAATAGATCAGCTTAGTGACTCAGCAGGTAGCTTATTGCAGTTGTCTACTGAGAACATCCTAATTCTTCCTTGTACTACATCACAGTGGAGTACTCAAGTGGCTTTGTGGGGATTAGCTTATTTAGCTATTAGAAACAAGATCACAGTATATCTAGGACATTCTGTGAGATACAACGACACTGAGAATATTATAGGTCAAATTCTAGATAAGTATCTGTAATTGTGTTTTTTTTTTTTTTTTTTTTTTTGCAGGTCTGGGGATGGAACCCGGGAGCATTTGACCTCCGAGGTACACCCCCTGCCCTAGATTTTTTATTCTTTAATTTGAAACTGGGTCTCACTAAGTTGCGGAGGGCCTCACTAAGTAGTGAGGCCGTCCACAAACCGCGATCCTCTGGTCTCAGCCTCCCGAATGCTGGGATTACAAGCGTGCGCCACCACACCCGGCTTGTAAGTGTGTTTTCAACAGAATTATTTAAGTTTCTTTTGATTGGGAATATAGTGGGTCAAATTCTGGTTAAATGTAAGTAAATTTATATTCAAAATAATAATTTAATCTTTGCTTAATAAATTTACAGTAATATTATGGCTCACTTAAAAGTATATGATGGAGATCTGGGTGTGGTGGCACACACTTAAAATCCCAGTACTTGGAAAGCTGAGACAGGAGGATCGCAGGTTTGTGGCCAGCCTCAGCTGCTTAGTGAGGCCCTTCAAAATTTAGTGAGACCCTGTTTAAAGAATAAGAAATAGGGCTGGGGGTGTAGCTCAGAGGTAGAATGCCCCTGGGTTCAATCTCCAGTACTGGGGGGAAAAAAGTATATAGTGGAAGCTGTGTGTGGTGGCACATGCCTGTAATCCTAGTACCGAGGAGCCTGAGACAGAAAGATCACAGGTTCAAGACCAGCCTCAGCAACTTAGTGAGACTCAGCAACCTAATGAGACCTTGTTTCAAAACAAAAAATAAAAAGGCTGCAGGGTGTAGCTCAAAGATATAACACTCCTGGGTTCAATCTCCAGTACTACACACACACACACACACACACACACACACACACACACACACACACAATTACAATAATATTATGGCTCAGTTAAAAGTGAATGGTGAGCTGGGCGTGGTGGTGAATGCTTGTAATCCCAGTACTTAGGAGGCTGAGACAGAAGGATCACACAGGTTCGAAGCCAGCCTCAGCTACTTAGTGAGGCTCTCACAACTCAGTGAGACCCTGTTTCCAAATAAATTATAAAATAAGGCTGAGGATATAGTCTGGAGGAAGAAAGCCCCTGGGTTCCACCCCCCAGTACCAAAAAACAAAACAAAATAAAAGTGGTGGTATCTGGGCATGGTGGTGCATGCCTGTAATCCCAGTACTTGGGGGGCTGAGACAGGAGGATCACAGGTTCAAAGCCAACTTCAGCTACTTAATGAGACTCAGCAACTTAGTAAGATCGTGTTTCCAAATAAAAAATAAAATAGGTCTGGGAGTACAGCCCAGAGGTAGAAGGTTTCTGGGTTCCATACTCATATCACACACACACACACACACACACACACACACACACACACACACAGTGAATGGTGGTACACACCTGTAATACCAGTACTTGGGAGGCTGAGTACTTGGTAATCTAAGGCTAGAGGACCACACATTCAAGGCCAGCCTGGATGATTTAGTGAGACTTTGAAAATTTGAAAGGGGGGGGGGCTGGGATGTAGCTCAGTGGAAAAGTACCTCTGGGTTCATTTCCTAGAACTACACAAACACACGAGAGAGAGAGAGAGAGAGAGAGAGAGAGAGAGAGAGAGAGAGAGAGAGAGAGAGAAGAAGAAGAAGAAGAAGAAGAAGAAGAAGGAGGAGGAGGAGGAGGAGGAGGAGGAGGAGGAGGAGGGGGAGGAGGAAGAAGAAGAAGAAGAAGAAGAAGAAGAAGAAGAAGAAGAAGAAGAAGAAGAAGAAGAAGAAGAAGAAGAAGAAAAGGGGAGGGGAGGGGAGGGGAGGCGAGAGGAGAGGAGAGGAGAGGAGAGGAGAGGAGAGGAGAGGAGAGGAGAGGAGAGGAGAGGAGAGGAGAGGAGAAGGGAAGGGAAGGGAAGGGAAGGGAAGGGAAGGGAAGGGAAGGGAAGAGAAGAGAGAAGAGAGAGGAGGAGAGGAAGGAAGGAGAAGGAGGAGAAGGAGAAGGAGAAGGAGAAGGAGAAGGAGGAGAAGAAGAAGAAGAAGAAGAAGAAGAAGAAGAAGAAGAAGAAGAAGAAGAAGAAGAAGAAGAAGAAGAAGAAGAAGAAGAAGAAGAAGAAGAAATGCAATTTATAATTCCCCTGAAAGAAGACATAAAGAACAGAGGGTGCTGCCATTTCAACATGTCCCCCATACATCACATGTTGGAAACTTAATCCCCTTCCCACGCAACAGTGTTGGTACCACAGGAGAAGGTTAATTCCATGAAGGATTGGGAGCAGTTCCCAGTGGGGGAGAGAGGGGAATGCAACTCAGGATCAGCAGGTTCTTGGCTTATGTAATGGAAAAGAATTTCAGCATGTGCCAGCCAGAGACATAGACAGAGATTTATTTAGGAAAGCAAGAAATATACAATCAAGGGGGAAGCCACCTCAAAAGTAAGAGAGAGGTGTTTAGGAGTACAGGGCTCTTTTTTTTCTTCTTCTTTAAGGGACTTTCTTGAAGGGTGGGCAGGAGGAGGTTTGTGAGGATGACATCCATCCAATAATCACAAAACTATTTAGGGAGTCATCTTCCAGGTCCTGTTGGGGCCTCCCCTGTCTTATCAGTAGATTTCCACTTTGTTTAAACTGTTCAAGGGCAGCCAACAGTGTCCAGGGAGATTCCTCTTTTGTATGATCTCTGTTGTCTGATCAACAAACACTTCCCTGAGGAAGTCATTGGTGCACAGTACAATGAGTAAAGACTTGCAAATTCCTCAGAAACGTTTGGATCCAACATGACTTGTCGCAGGCTTCTCTATTATATTTTTTCTTGTTCTCCCTTATGTCTTCTGTCTATTGATATTTTCTATCGTACCTAATTTCCCCACCCGAGACTTCAATCCCTTAGTCTTAAGAGTTAGTGAACTTCCATTTTCTATAGCTGCTTCTGGCTGGTAAGGGGGTGTTGTTTTTGCCTAGCCAGAGATCACAAGTCTCATTTTAACTGACCTAAAGGAGAGAGAGAGAGAATGGCCTCAGTTGTTGAGATGGGTTCTTTACAGTTAGGTCACAAACTAAGGACACACCCCCAGGAACATGAGGATCGGTAGGTGCTTTTTCTCCTTTGAGCCTGAAGTGTTTGCTGTGCCCATTGTGCCAAGGCTGTCATCAGGGTTGCTGCGTTAATATTCACAAGCCTGGTTATTTTGGTTTGCTGGTCAACAAAGCCATTCATCACTTTTCAATGGTATATTGCAGTTGCAGTGGGCATCAAAATCAACCCAAGTCTTGGGTTGCCAAGAAATGTCACAGAGGATGTGTTGATTCCTCCACTCAGAATCTATGGGGTCCTTGGCTAATAAAAAGAATTTCAGCATGGACCAATCTTAGACATAGACAGAAATTGATTTAGAAAAGTAGGAAATACATTCAAGGGAGAATACAGGCCACCACAAAAGTGAGAGGAGCCTTACCCTCTCCCACTCTTGTTCTCCCACCTTCTGCAGTGGGGAGATGCAACACAAAGGCCCTCATCAGGCGCCAGCATGATCCTCTTGGAGTATAAGCCAAACACAATTCTCTCTGTTAATAAATTACCCAGTCTACAGTATTCTATTATTGTAACAGAAAACAGACTTAGGACAAAAGGCCTTTCTTCCCTCCAAAGCATTTTCTTGCAAATTATTGATTATCAATAAGGAAATGCTAGCCAGCCACGGAGGCACAGACTCGTAATCCCAGTACTTGGGAGGCTGAGACAAAAAAGAATCACAGGTTTGCAGCCAGCCTCAGCTACTTAGTGAGGCCCTTCGAAACTTAGTGTGAACCTATTTTAAAAATAAAGAATAAAAAAATTAAATTAATAAAAAAATAAAGAATAAGCCGGGCATGGTGGCCCATGCTTGTAACCCCAGCCCTTGGGAGGCTGAGACAGGAGGATCCACACAGGTTCAAAGCCAGCCTCAGCTACTTAGTGAGGCGCTCAGCAACCTAATGAGACCCTGTTTCCAAATAAAATATAAAATAGGTCTGGGAGTATAGCCCGGAGGTAGAAAGACCCTGGGTTCCACCCCCAGTACCACACACACAAATTTTTTTTAAATAAAAATAAAGAATAAAAATAGGGCTGGGAGTGTAGCTCAGAGGTAGAATGCCCTAGGTTCAATTCCTGGTACTGCAAAAAAAAAAAAAAAAAAAAAAAGTAGGGCGGGGTTATAGGTCAAATATAGGATGCCTTGGGTCCAATCCTAGTATGACAAAACAAAACCAAAATTCCATTTACAGCTAGCATGCATTAGCTGCTGAAGGTACAAAGATGAATGAAAGGGAGAAGGCAGGGCTTCTCAGCCCTTCAGTGGAGAGTCTCCTTGAGTCAGCCACGGGGGCGGGCCTGGGAGCAGGAGCAACTTGAAAGAGAAAAGCTCTACAAGCTCTGAAGGGAGGGAAAGTCAAGGGCCTCTGAAAGGTGCGGAAAATGAGCTTGTTCTTATACAATTTGGCCTTGGAAACACTGCTTTTTTAGGTTAGGCCTTTAATAAAACAGGAGTAGCTGGAACCTGCTGGGCACGGTGGCGCACACCTGTAACCCCAGGACTAAGAGACGGACACGGGAGGATTACAGGCTGAGGCCAGCTCCAGCAATTTAGCAAGACTCTATGCAAGTTAGTAATACCCTGTTTCAAAATAAAAAGTAAATATAGGGCTGGGGGGTAGCTCCAAGGTAGAATGCCCCTGGCTCCATTCCCAGTATTAAAAATAATAATAAAAAAAAGGAGCCAGGGGTGGTGGCGCACACTTGTAATCCCAGCATTTGGGAGGCTGAGACGGGAGGATCGCGGTTCGAGGGCAGTCTCAGCTACTACTTAGCAAGGCCCTCTGCAACTCAGTGAGACCCTAAAGAATAAAAAATAGGGCTGGGGGTGTTGCTCGGAGGTAGAATGCCCCTGGGTTCCATCCCCAGTACCTCAAATATATACATACATACATACATACACACACACACACACACACACACACACACACACACACACACACATATATATATATATATATATATATATATATATATATATATTTACTGCAACACCAACTGAAAGGACAAAGTCTGACCACACCAGAGACCACCTTGTAGCCAAGAGATTTATTGAAGGGGCCGGTATGAAAGGAAGAGAGAGAGAGAAGAGAGAGAGAGAGACAGAGGGGGAGAGAGAGAGAGAGAGACAGAGGGGGAGAGAGAGAAAGAAGAATCCGGGAAGAGAGGGAGCATGTTACATAGGGGCTTGGGGTTACAGACTGGGGGCCAATAGGCTAGGAGAAATGCCCTTTGAACTAATTGGCTAGAGTCCCATGGGAGGGGGTCGTGTGGCCAGGTAATTGGCTTGGGGTCAGCGGGGAATATCCCTTTCACTGATTGGCCAAGGGCACCAGGAGGGGGCAGGTCTTCCAGGTAAGTGACCAGGTGTGGTCAGAGGGGGATGGTAGCTTAACTGGTCAGACCAGGGCCTTTCAGGACACTTAGCTTATGGGGGGGAGATCTGAAATAAGAACCTAATTTATCTAACACCAACAATCTCCCTCCCCCATTAAATGAGTACCTTTTGTATGTGTGTGTGTGTGTGTGTTACTAGTGTGTGTGTATGTGTGTGTGTGTGTGTGTGTGTGTGTGTGTGTGTGTGTGTGTTACTAGGGATTAAACCAAAGGGCATTCCACCTCTGAGCTATACTCCCAGCCTTAGTCAGTCAAGCATGATGGAGCATGCCTATAATCCCAGTACTTAGGAGGCTGACATAGGAGGATCTCAGATTCAAAGCCAGCCTTAGCAACCTCATGAGTGTTAGAAATAAATGTCCATGCCATCATAAGAAGACACAGTTTGAGAGGGGCTTGGCAAGGTGAGTTTACTTTTTGCAAAAAGGGATCTTGCCACCAGTAAAGTTAGGTAGGCAAGAACAACATGGCGGAGAACTGCTGTGGACTTTATTTGCAGCATGAGGCTCCTGTGATGAACTCTAATTGGTGGGAGCTTAGCTGCATAATCTGATGCCATTGGCTGAAGGGAAAGCGTGTGTGTGTGTGTGTGTGTGTGTGTGTGTGTGTGTGTGTGCCACTATTAATTAGGAGATGGAAACTGATGGAAAAGGATGCAAACACACAAGAGCTTACAAAATGGCAGCTTTACAAAAGGGAGCTTAAATCAAGCTATATTCCTTTGATAGAAAAGATCTGCTTATATTCTTTCATTTTTTCTTCTTCTTTTTTTCTTTGGTGGTACTGGGGTTGGAACCCAGGGGCTTTCTATCTCCAGGCTATACTCCCAGATCTATTTTTATATTTTCTTTGGAAACAGGGTCTCACCAAGTTGCTGAGAGCCTCACTAAGTAGCTGAGGCTGGCTTCGAACCTGTGTGATCCTCCTGTCTCAGCCTCCCAAGCGCGGGGATTACAAGCGTGCGCCACCACGCTCAGCTTGCTTACATTCTTTCTCACATGAGACCCTCCACAACTTAGTGAAACCTTGTTTCAAGATAAAAAATAAAATAGAGCACCGGATGTAGTGACACACACTAGTAATCCCAGTACTTGGGAGGCTGAGACAGGAGGATCTCAGGTTCATGGCCAGCTTCAGCTACTTAGTGAGGCCCTCCGCAACTCAGCGAGACCCTGTTTCAAAATAAAGAATAAAAAACAGGTCTGGGGGTGTAGCTCCGAGGCAGAATGCCCCTAGGTTCCCAAAAAAAAAAAAAAAATAGGGCTGGGGATATAACTCAGAAGTAGAATCCTCCTAGGTTCAATTTACAGTAACACACACACACACACACACACACACACACACACACACGGCAGGATCCCTTTTTGCAAAAAGTAAAATTTGCCTTGCCCAGCTGCTTTCAAATATCTTTCTTTCTTTCTTTCTTTCTTTCTTTCTTTCTTTTTTAAACAAAACCATTAAATTTACTTCTGACACTGGGAGGCTGAGACAGGAAGATTGCAAGTTTGCAACCAACCTCAGCAATATGAGGTCCTCTACAACTTAGACCCTGTTTCAAAATAAAGAATAAAATAGGACTGGGGGTGTAGCTCACGGGTAGAATGCCCTTAGGTTTAATCCCTAGTATCAAGAAGAAGAAGAACAGGAAGGGGAGGAAGAGGAGGAGGAAGAAGAAGAAGAAGAAGAAGAAGAAGAAGAAGAAGAAGAAGAAGAAGAGGAGGAGGAGGAGGAGGAGGAGGAGGAGGAGGAGGAGGAGGAGGAGGAAGAGTAAGAAGAAGAAAGAAGCCAAGCCTAGTGGCCCACACTTGTAATCCCATTATATGGGAGGCTGAGACAGGAGTTCACAGGTTAGAGGACAGCCTCAGCTACTTAGTGAGGACCTCTGCAACTTAGTGAGAACCTGTTTCAAAATAAAGAATAAAGAGAATAAAGAATAAAATAAATAATAAAGAATAAAAAGGGTGTAGCTTGTAGCTTGGAGGTAGAATGTCCCTGGGTTCAATCCCCAGTACTGAGAGAGAGAGAGAGAGAGAGAGAGAGAGAGAGAGAGAGAAGAAGAAGAAGAAGAAGAAGAAGAAGAAGAAGAAGAAGAAGAAGAAGAAGAAGAAGAAGAAGAAAAGAAAGAAAGAAAGAAAGAAAGAAAGAAAGAAAGAAAGAAAGAAAGAAAGGAAGGAAACAGGGTCTTGCTGGGTTGCTACACTGTTGCTGAAACTTTGATCCTCCTGTCTCAGCCTACCAACCAAGTACAAGGATTACAGGTTTACACTCTCAGGCCCAGCTAGGTGGGAGCCTTTTATCCCTGCTAATACTATTAGTTAATAGAGAAAAGTTAAGAAAGACTTAATTGATAAGGGCTTAAAGAGAGTTCCAATATTTGCATCTTGACACAGGACTCTGGGAGGCTCTTAAGATTATTCAAATGAGCTGTATCTTCTCAAGCCACCCTCTGAATTTGATGTACAAGGTTATTCTTCCTCTCTCAAGTCTCTGTCCTAGGCCTCTGCTCTGGTTCACATAGGGCTGGAGCTTGGGAGCTTGGTCCTCAGTGTGGTGATACTGGGAAGTGGTACCTTTAAGGGGTAGAGCCTAGTGCAGAGCCCTCAGGGCATAACCTCACCCCTTAAAGGTCCCCCTCCCAACACTGCTGCGTTGAGATTAAGTTTCCAACACGTGAAGTGTACCAGCATTGGGAATGGCCTAGGAAGATTTCAGAAAGCTCTGATTATTAATAAATATATTTCAAAAATCATTGTGTTAAAAGGGCAGACCTGGGGAAGGACTTGGTTTCTGCCAAGAAGCAGGCAACTATTCTAATGTAAATTAACCTAGCTAAAGGCAATTAGCCAGTCGATAGGAGAGGGGAACTAGGACTTCCTCATTCTAAAGACAGGTTTACATAATTGGGTAATCTAGCTAGGATGGGAGCAGGGGGTCCACCTTCGTGAAAGGAGACACCTGGGCATAAAGTAAGAGTTCGGAGGGAAAAGTAAGAGGAGGAACTTTACAAGGACTTTTACGACATCAGAATTATGCAAAACAAGATGGAGGATGCCATGTGTATAAAAAGTTTGTTCCGTGTTGTGTACTTTGGTGATTTTGTTCGAAGCACCCCCTCCTGTTACATGAGGCTGTAACTATCTTCTGTATTTCTATCTTTTTAATAAACCCCTTTAAATCTTCAGCAAGAGTCCAGGCTATTGCATATCTATCCTTAGCTCAGGACAAGAAGCCACGGTTTTCTTGAGGGGAATTGTTTCAGGGGGGGCTAACAAAGGTCCCTAGGGACAGTTTCCCAAACCATAAAAGTCCCAAACCATAACATGAAGGTTGAGATATCTATATGTATTTGTGTGTGTGTGCACACACTGGGGATCAAACCCAGGGTCTTGCACACACCAAGCAAGTACTCTACCACTGAGCCACACCCCCAGCCCTCACATTAAATCTATGTGTGTGTGTGTGTGTGTGTGTGTGTGTGTGTATGGTACTGGGGATAGAATCCAGGGGCTTTCTACTTCTGGGCTACACTCCTAGATCTGTTTTTATATTTTTTATTAGAAACAGGGTCTCACTAAGTTGCTGAGGCTTTCACTTAAGTAGCTGAGGCTGGCTTTGAACCGGCGCAATCCTCTTGTCTCAGCCTCCCAAGCACTGGGATTGCAAGTGTGCGCCACCCATTCCAGGCTCCTAACATTAAATCAAAATAAATGGAAGGAGGCCGGGCGTGGTGGCGCACGCTTGTAATCTCCACGCTTGGGAGGCAGAGACAGGAGGATCGCGCAGGTTCGAAACCAGCCTCGCGCGCTGGCTTAGGAGACCCTGTTTCCAAATAAAAATGTAAAAATAGGTCTGGGAGTGTAGCCCAGAGGTAAAAGGACATCCAGGAACCCCAGTACCACCAAAAAATAAATAAATAAAATAAATAAAAATAAAATAAAATAAATGGAAGGAAAAATAATATATGAAGTAAGTCTTAGAATACTGAATTATCTTTAACGCAAGAACAAATGTTAAAAAAAAATAAAAACTTTCTCCCTTTTGAAAACAAGGGAAGAGACTTTCCCTCTGTTTCTCTTTTCTGTCAGGACTTCTTTCTCTGTCCTTTTCAAAAGGAAGTAAATCTTTTTAATGGCTAAATAAGACACTGGCTGGTCTCACAGCTCAGGAATGTTTCCTGAGGATTTGGGAGCCATCTCTTTGAAATGTAATCATGTAGGGAGATAACTGTCACCCCACCCCACCCCTCTTTCTCACTGCCAGAGAGAAGGTGGGGCCCGCCTGCTTGTCACCTGACTCCAAATTGCAAAATCTACCTAACAGTTTGCTTGGGTTGTGTCCACTCAGCTATAAAAAGAGACAAATTTCCTGTCTTTACAAACCCTTTAGAGACTTGCCTGCATCGTGTGTCACATCCTGGTTTAGTGCCTACTCAGTAACTACATTTGTTGCTCTTGCTATTCTACCTTTGTGGAGCGGTTTTCTGGGTTGCGGGAGATTTGGTCTGGTTTGATTTGGTACCCGGGATTGAACCCAGGGGCATTCCCACATTCACAGCCTCACCCCCCCCCCTTTATTCCCTATACCCGGGGATGGAACCCAGGGGCATTGTGCCTCCAAGCTAACTCCCTGCCATATTTTTAAGTCTTATTTAATTTTATTTTGTTGTGGTACTGGGGATGGAACCCAGTACCACTGGATCTGTGATTTTCCTTTCAGCTTGTAGCCTCCGCCTATAGGCCTGTGCCACCACGCCCGGCTAATTCACCATTTTAGAGATGAGGAAACTGGGAAATGATGTTGCTGAGAACATTTAGACTGAGGAATGTTCATGGCACTTTCCCACTGACTGACACAAGTTGCACTGCTGCTGAACCGTATCCAGGATTTGAAGGCAAGTGTCTGAACTCCAGAATCCATTGCTTGACCACCACACCGCAGTGATTCTCTATGGTGACTTACACTCATAGTTAGAAACTATCTGCTGTCAAGATCTCAGCTACCAGAAAGCTTGGTTCATAGCTGTATTGGAAAAATATAATTTCAAACAAAATCTTATGTAGTGCAGTGGTGCACACTTGTCATCCCAACTACTAGGGAGGTTGGGGCAGGGGGATCGCAAATTTAAACCCAACTGGGAAATTTATTGAGACCCTGTCTCAAAATAAAAAACAAAAAGGGAGCCGGGCATGGTGCTGCATGCTTGTAATCCCAGTATTTGTGAGGCTGAGACAGGTGGATTACAGTTTGTGGCCAGCCTCAGCTATTTAGTGAGGCCCTTTGCAACTCAGTGAGACCCTGTTTCAAAATAAAGAATAAAAAAATAGGGCTGGGGGTGTAGCTCAGAGGCAGAATGTCTCTGGGTTCCAACCCCAGTACCAAAAAAAAAAAAAAAAAAAAAAAAAAAAAAAAAATCACAGGTTCCTGAACAGCCTCAGCTACTTAGTGACACCTTCTTCAACTTAGTGGAACTCAAAGGTAGAATGCCCTGGGTTCAATCCTCAATATTACAATAAATAAATAAATAGGGCTGGAGGGGTATAACTCAGAGGTAGACTGCTCCTGGGTTCAATCTTCAATCCCTATCACCACACACACACACACACACACACACACACACTAAATAAACAAGAAATAAAATGGTGGATTATGAATAGTACTCGCTTACAGGGTTGTATCAATTGGATGAAATAATATGTGTTTGGAATTGTTCCTGTTACACAAGTACACACTGGAAAAATGTGAGCCATTAGTTCAAGCCTGACAAAGGAACGCATATTAATTAATTGAAGTATAACTATATTATTCTCTAAAGGACATTATTCCTAAGAAAGTGTTTAAACTCCAACTTATTCTTTTAGATGAAAGTGTTTTGTTTTGGGGTGTTTGTTGGTACTGGGGATTGAATCCAGAGGCATTCTGCCTGCAAATTATGCCCCCAACCCAATTTTATTTTTCTTTTCTTTCTTTTTTTTTTTCTGGTGGTACTGGGGTTCCTGGAAACCCTTCTACCTCCAGGCTACACTCCCAGACCTATTTTTTTTTTTTTATAGTTTTCTTAATTTGGAAACAGGGTCTCCTAAGCAAGCGAGTCTGGCTCGAACCTACGAGATCCTCCTGTCTCTGCCTCCCAAGCGTGGGGATTACAAGCTGCGCCACCATGCGTGGCCCAATTTTCTTATTTGGAAACAGGGTCTCACTAAGTTACTAAAGGCCTCGCTAAGTTACCAAGGCTGGCTTTGACTTTTGATTCTCCAGTCTCAGCCTCCCAAGTACTGGGATTACAAGCGTGTGCTACCATGCCCAGCTAATTTATTCCTTTTAAATTTTAATTTGCAATGCAGAACCCAATATTTATAGTGTTATAAAAATATGCAAACATTTCATCTAAATAACAATGTTCTCATGTAGAACTAATTAGAAGTAGAAACAATCAGCTGAGGTGGGAGGATTGGGGAGCTCAAGGCTGGCCTGGACAACCTAAACTGGAGATCTATTCTACATTTTTTTTTTTTTTTCAGAACTGGGGATTGAACCCAGGGACATTCTACATCTGAGCTACTCTCCCAGCCCTATTTTTTATTCTTTATTTTGAAACAAGTTCTCACCAAGTTGCAGAGGGTCTCACTAAGTAGCTGAAGCTGTCTGTGAACCACAGTCCTCCTGACTCAGCTTCCCAAGTACTGGGATTACAAGCATGTGCCACCATACCTGGCTTGAAACTTCTAGATCTTAAAAATATATTGTTCCTTTCCTTTATACATAGTAATTTATTTCTCTTATCCTACTATATATCTATATATATATATATCTATATATATATCTATCAACAGATTGACAAATACTAGATCTTATCGATCCTATTTCTCTGGAGAATCCTGACTAATCTTAAGATCAATCACCCTTTGTGGGCCTGGTGTGATCAGGTGGGGTCTTGAAAATCAGGCTGCAGATCAGAGGTGGGAAGCATCAGAGATTCAAAAATATCTAACACTTCAGCAATCTGCATGTTATCCTTGCACAGGGGCCATCTAATCTCTGTGTCCTTCCAATTTTAGAATATATGCTCCCCAAATGAGCATGAAGACATGAATCTTAACTGAAGAATATTATGACAGAGTGATGTGCCAAGAAGATACCAGAGGTAGATAGAAACCCATGCATTTATTAATTCAACAAACATGTACTGAAAGTCAGCTCAAAGAGGATGCTGGGAAGTAAAGACACTGCTTCCCCAACTGCCAGCTCCGGAGCATACGCCTCAGCAATAATGTGGGGATGGGAGAGCGGAAGCTGATGGCCCCATGAACATCCATGTATGCAATGATTTAGGGCATCAGAAAGCCGCCGCCACAGCCAGTACTAGACCCGAGGACCACAGTCAACGAATAAAGTAGATGAAGATCTCATGAGGCTTGCGTCCTAATGGAATGGGGAAGAAAGACGCCAAACGTGTGTGTGTGTGTGTGTGTGTGTGTGTGTGTGTGTGTGTGTGTGTAGCTAAGAATAAAAAGAAGCAGAGGAAGGGGAGATATGATACAGGAAGTTCTATGGTAGGTGGGAGAGTCAGAGAAGGCATCCCGTTCCATCAGACGTCTGGAAGGGCATGAGGAAGCAAACTCTCATTTGAGAGAATGTGTCAGGAAGAGCAACCTAAGCTACGGAAACCACATGGAATGGCAAGGAGGAAGCTGCGGTGGAATGGAGCAAGGGGAAGAACCAGGAAAGAAAAGAGGGACCTTCTCTTGTGGAGATGGCAGGCCGTGGTGGGTGTAGGATATCGGCTTGTTCAACATCTGTTCCTCCTCCTTCCCACATGCCACCTTGTAATTAAGAACCTCCAAGCCGGGTGTGGTGGGGCACACTTGTAATCCCAGCATTTGGTAGGCTCAGAGAGGAGGATCCGCGGTTCACAGCCAGCCTCAGCTACTTAGTGAGGCCTTTTGCAACTCAGTGAGACGCTGTTTCAAAATAAAGAAGAAGCTGGGCATGGTGGCGCACGCTTGTAATCCCCGCGCTTGGGAGGCTGAGACAGGAGGATCGCGCAGGTTTGAAGCCAGCCTCAGCTACTTAGTGAGGCTCTCAGCAACTTAGTGAGAGCATGTTTCCAAATAAAATATAAAATAGGTCTGGGAGTATAACCCGGAGGTAGAAAGCCTCTGGGTTCCACTCCCAGTACCACCACAAAAAGAAAAAAAGAAAGGAAGGAAGAAAGAAAGAAGAAAGAAAGAAAGAAAGAAAGAAAGAAAGGGCTGAAGGTTACCTCAGACAGGTAGAATTCCCCTGGAGTTCATCTCCAGTACCACAAAAAAAAAAAAAAGAACTTCAAATCAGGCATGGTGGCGCATGCTTGTAATACCAGAACTTGGGAGGCTGAAACTGGAGGATCCTAGGTTCAAAGCTAGTCTCAGTATTTTATCGAGGCTTTCAGCAATGTGTGAGATTCTGTTTCTTAATAAAATAAATAAAATAAGGTTGGGGGTGTAGCTTGGAAGTAGAATGCCCCTGGGTTCAATCCCTAGCACCACATATACAAAATAAAAATAAAATAAACTTAGAAAAAGTAAAAATCAGATTTTCCAGCTCTTTGTAACTTAAGTTCTAGTTGTAGTTTAGGTTTTGCCAATCAGACAAAGTACTGCAGACAGTTCCAGAGAGTAAAATTCCAAAATACAGGTCTTAGCAGGGCTGGTTTGTTCTGAGGGCTGTGAGAGAAGCCTTGCCCAGGAGGACTCCCTGCCTTTTACATGACTGTTTTCTTCCTATTACTCTTTCTTTCTTTTCTTTTCTTTTTTTTTTTTTTTTTTTTTGTACTGGTAATTGAACCCAAGGGCATTCTACCTCCAAGCTATAAACCCCCCTTTGTTTTTCCTTTTTAAGCTGAACTCAGGGGCATACTACCACCAAGTTGCACCCCTGGTCCTATTTTTATTCTTTATTTTGAAACAGTGTCTCACTAAGTTGCAGATGGTCTCACTAAGTAGCTAAGGCTGGCCACTAACCTACAATCCTCCTGTCTCAGCCATCCAAGTACTAGGATTACAAGTTTGTGCCACCACGTCTGGCTTTTTTAAAAAATTTGAAACAAGGTCTTGCTAAATTACTGAGGATTTTCTAAGTTGCTAAGGCTGACCTTGAACCTGTGATCTTCCTAAGACTCCCAAATACTAGGATTTCAGGTGTGTGCCACCATGCCTGACCTCCCTATAACTTTTCATGTCATCTTCTATGTGTATCTATGTGCAAAGTTCCCCTTCTTATAAGGCAGCACCATATTGGAGTAGGGCTTCCTCTATGACCTTGTTTTAACTCAGTTGCCACTGTAAAGACCGTATTTCTGAATATGAACACATTCTGTATTTGGAATATGGAGAATAATAGTAGTAATAGTAGGAAATATGAGTGAGATGTGGGTTAGGAAGGTTTAAATGCTAAGCCAAAGAATTTGTGCCTGCGCCAGATGGGGCCCGGGTCGCGGGACTCTGGGCCCCGGGCCGAACTGCGAGTAGCACACCAGACCCCTGGAGAAACCGGGCCCAGTAAGACGCTGGGTTCTGGGCGGGGGTCGCGCGTGGCGCACACCAGATGGGGCCCGGGTCGCAGGACCCTGGGCCCCGGGCCGAACTGCGCGTAGCACACCAGACCCCTGGAGAAACCGGGCCCAGTAAGACACTGGGTTCTGGGCGGGGGTCGCGCACGGGGCACGCCAGCTGGGGCCCGAGTCGCGGGACTCTGGGCCCCGGCCGAACTGCGAGTAGCACGCCAGACTCCTGGAGAAACTGGGCCGAGAACAGAAAAAGATAAAGAAAAATATCGGAGAGGAGGTAAGAAAGCCGTTATGGATGCCAGGACACTGGAGATGCACACAAAACTTATCTAAATGCACTGGAACTTATGGAAAAATTCACCGTGAAAGAGGACTGCTATTTCTCTATATTGTTAAGAATCTCAGACATCACCTGTAAGGAGAGAGTTTAGCAGAGACCAAGGAGAAATGCGGTGTTGAAAGAGTTCTCCGCAATGGTGGTGGAGACTTGTATTCAGGAGAAGCAGAAACCAGATCTTACCAACTTTATTTTTTTGGAGAAATTACACCAAATGTCGAATGCTACCATCACGCATGCTTAGGAACACTGGACAACATTCAGAGTGGAAAAAGAGCCTGGGAAGGATTTGAAACAGTGAAGGCAGTGGCAATGCCAGTGGCCAATACTCAGGGGAGGCAGAGATCTGATACATTACACCTGGAACCTTTGAAATAATAAAACCACAGAGACAGTGATCGGAACCTGCTGAGGGGTTATGCGGGCGCCGGGGCCAGTGGCCGACATCGGAGCTTGCTGTGAGGCAAGGCCACTACTGAGGCCTCCGTGGCCGGGATTGGAACCTGCCGAGGGGTTAGACCGATGCTGGGGCCAGCGAGACCGGCATTGGAGCCTGCCATGAGGCAAGGCTTGTGCTAGGGCCTCTGAGGTCGGGTCCGGAACCTGCTGAGGGGTTAGGCCAGTGCTGGGGCCAGCGAGGCCAGCATCGGAGCCTGCCTTGAGGCAAGGCCGGTACTGGGGCCTCCGAGGCCAGGATAAGAGCCTGCCGAAGGGTTAGGCTGGTGCTGGGGCCAGCGAGGCTGGCATCGGAGCCTGCCGTGAGGCAAGGCCGATACTGGGGCCTCCGAGGCCGGCATCGGAACCTGCCGTGAGGCAAGGCCAGTTCTGGGGCCTCTGAGGCTGGGATAAGAGCCTGTCGAGGGGTTAGGCCGGTGCTGGGGCCAGTAAGGTTGGCATCGGAACCTGCCGTGAGGCAAGGCCAGTGCTGGGGCCTCTGAGGCCGGGATAAGAGCCTGCCGAGGGGTTAGGCTGGTGCTGGGGCCAGCATGGCCGGCATTGGAGCCTGCCGTGAGGCAAGGCCAGTGCTGGGGCCTCCGAGGCCAGGATTGGAGCCTGCCTTGAGGCAAGGCCGGTACTGGGGCATCCGAGGCCAGGATAAGAGCCTGCCGAGGGGTTAGGCTGGTGCTGGGGCCAGCAAGGCCGGCATCGGAGCCTGCCATGAGGCATGACCAGTGCTGGGGCCTCCAAGGCTGGGATCGGAGCCTGCCGAGGGGTTAGGCCGGTGTTGGGGCCAGCGAGGCCAGCATCGGAGCCTGCCGTGAGGCAAGGCCGGTACTGGGGCCTCCGAGGCCAGGATAACAACCTGCCGAAGGGCTAGACCGGTGCTGGGGCCAGCAAGGCCGGCATTGGAGCCTGCCGTGAGGCGAGGCCAGCATCGGAGCCTGCCGTGAGACATGGCCAGTGCTGGGGCCTTCTAACCCGGGAACGGAACCTGCCGAGGGGTTAGGCTGGTGCTGGGGCCAACGAGGCCAGCATTGGAGCCTGCCGTGAGGCTAGGCCAGTGCTGGGGCCTCCGAGGCCGGGATTGGAATCCTGCCAAGGGGTTAGGCCGGTGCAGGGGCCAATGGCCAGCATCGGAGCCTGGCGTGAGGCAAGTTCACTCCTGCGGCCTCCGAGGCCAGGACCAAAGCCAGCTTAGGGGTTAGACCGGTGCAGGGGCCAGCGAGACCAGAACTGGGGCCTCCCATGAGGCAAGGCCGCTGCTTGAGCCAGCGAGGTCTGGATCAGTCCACTGAGTAGCCAGGCCACTACTGGGACCATCAAGAGTGGGATCGGTACTTGCAACGCAGCATGCACGGAGAAATATCACAGAAAATATAAATCAGACGCTTCTCTTAATCAGCAATAACTAGGAGGAAAAGGGCAACAGAAAGAGGTTGAGCTATAGAAAGGGCCCTATAGTGAAGCAACTAATGTGACCAATCAGAGGGTATGTAATACTGGAGGACGGAGCCTCTTTAAAACGCAGGAGGTACATAAGCAAATGTATCAAAGTAAATCACCAAAGAAGCATGGGATGGAGGGAGGGGGAGGGGATGGGATGGGGGCTGGAGGAGGGCTAATTGGATGATGTGTGCTTGTATATCCTCTCAAGTCTTGTACTCCAATGTGATTGATATATGACTACAATGCACCAATTTAAAAAATAAATTAATAAAAATAAAATAAAATAAAATAAAAAAAGAATTTGTGCCTGACTCTATAGTGAACCACTGAGAGTTATATCTGCATATAATATGATCAAAATACAAAAACTTAAAAAGACTAAATCAGTAGAATGACTGAATATAATTGATTGTAGGACCTCTAGTAAACAAGAAAGTCTAAAAGAAGGCTCCAGAGCTGAAGGTATAACTCAGTGGTAGAGCACTTGGTAAGCATGCATGAGGTCCTGAGTTCTATCCTAGCACAGAAGATGAAAGGAAGAAAGAAAGAAAGAAAGAAAGAAAGAAAGAAAGAAAGAAAGAAAGAAAGGGTCCATGGTAATCTCTTGAGTTACAGCAGTCATTCTCCACTAGGATGATTTTGCCTCAGGACATTTGGTAATGTCTGGAGACATACTTGATTTTCTTAACTGAGAAGGTGCTATCAAATAGTGGGTGTGGGGAAAAGATGTGGCTCAGTTCCCTCCAATGCCCAGGACAGCACCCCCAACACAACAAATTATCCTGTTTGAAATGTCACATACCCTGCTTGAGCAATCCTGGATTAGAGGTAATTAGAATAGATAACAAGAGCCCGGTGTATGGGCGCATGCCTATAATCCTAGTACTTGGGAGGCTGAGACAGGAGGATCTCAGGTTTGAGGCTAGCTTCAGCAACTAGTAAGATACTCATTGACTTAGCAAAACCCTGTTTCAAAAAGAAAAAAGGGAGCCTGGCATGGCAGCACATCCTTGTAATCCTAGTACTTGGGAGGCTGAAATAGGAGGATCACAGGTTCCAGGACAGCCTCAGCAGGTAATGAGACTCTCATTAACCTAGCGAGACACTGTTTGGAAAAAAAAATACAAAAAAGGCTGGGGTGAAGCTTGAATTAGAATTCCCCTGGGTTCAATCCCTAGTACCATAAAAAGAAAAATAGAAAAGAAATAGATAACAAGAAGGGGAAGACTAGGCAGACCTGAGCTGCACAGAATAGTCAAAACATAGGCAGAGGAAAAGATGGGGTAAAATAAAACAATCTGGAGTGGGAGAACAGATGCCTGGGAAGGGGATGGAGCAGGAGCAGGAGCAGGAGCAGGGCAGTCAGAGGGCGGTGGTGAGCTCCTTTTGAGGGTGAGAAGTGTCTGAGGCAACCAAAAATGTGCCTGCACAGACACAAAATAAATGGATTTCAGGAGACACTTGCTTTGAGTTATCGATTAAAGAGTGGAAATCAGATGCAAGTGCTGGAAAAACAGAGGAGAAGAAGAGGTCTGACAGCAAGGCAGTGAAAACCTTGTAGAGGAGAGCAAAGGTCAGTTATTGTAACACTGACTTTTATAAAATCACAATATTTTTCAGAGTATTTCTCCACTTTAGCAATTAACTTTCCTCCATAAACCCATCCTATTAATTGTACTACCTGGAAGCAAGTCTTTCTTAGGTGTCTTAGATTCTTGTTAAGTACATATCAAAGAGCCTCTTGTTTTCAAATTGCTGTTTATTAAATCCTTAAATCCTCTTATAAACCCCCAAACACATTCAGTGTTTCTAAACATTCTTTTCCTTTCACTCTGTGACTATCCTTAACATTTAAAAATTATTTAGAAATTATTGTCAAGGTCGGCGCTCTGCAAATTCTGCAAGTAGGTTATGTGATTCCAGAGCATCACCTGCCTGCGGCACATTTCCGCCCACGGAGGACAGAGCGGGTGCGTGAGAGGTCTTATCATGGTTCTATTACTAGTAAACTGACCTTTGCTAATTTTCTTTCTCTCTCATCTTTAAACATTTCTGAGGGTGCAGTTCAGTGGTAGAGTGCTTACCTAGAATATAGGAGGTCTTGGGTTCAATCTCCAGCATCATATCTATACAAAAAAATTTGTAGATATATTATACTTAACAAAAATACAATATGAGTTTCATTGGATACTAACATAAACATTATTATTATTATTATTATTATTATTATTATTATTACCTGTGGTACAGGGAATTGAACCCAGTAGTCTACATCAAACCTACACCTCCAGTTCTATTTTATTTTTATTTGGAAACAGGGTCGCACTAAGTTTCTAAGAGCTTTGCCAAATTGCTAAGACTGGCCACGAACCTGCGATCCTTCTGTCTCGCCTCTCAAGTACTGGGATTACAGGCATGAGCCACCTCAACTCACTTATTTATTTTTATTTATTTATTTATTTATTTATTTATTTATTTATTTATTTATTTTGGTACTAGGGATTAAATCCAGAGGCAATCTACCTCTGAGCTATACCACCAGCCTTATTTTTTTAATTTTGAAACAGGTTCTTGCTAAGTTGATGAAAGTTTCACTACTTGCTAAGACTTGCTAAGACTGACCACGAACCTCCTTAGACTCCTAAGTACTGGGGTTACAAGCATGTGCCACCACATAACATAAACATTTAACTTGGTGGTTGTCCACAAAACCATAACAGTATAATTTATCACCCATACATTCACTGTAAATTCCTAGGCACAATTCAGAAACATTTCAGATTTTTTAAATTTTTCTAAATGCCTCTTCTCTCTCTTCCCTCTTTTCTTCTCTCTCTCTCTCTCTCTCTCTCTCTCTCTCTCTCTCTCTCTCTCTCTCTCTCTCTCTCTCTGTGTGTGTGTGTGTCTGAACCCAGGACCTTGTGTCTACCAGGAAAGTGCTCTACAACTAACTGATCTACATTATCAACCCCAACATTTTCTGCAGTTTTAATTTTTAAAACTCTCAAACCTTAGCCGGGCGTGGTGGCGCACACTTGTAATCCCAGCATTCGGGAGGCTGAGACCGGAGGATTGTGGTTTGCAGATAGCCTCAGCTACTTAGTGAGGCCCTTCACAACTCAGTGAGACCCTGTTTCAAAATAAAGAATAAAAAATAGGGCAGGGGGTGTAGCTCGGAGGTCGAATGCCCCTGGGTTCTGTTATGGTTTGAATGATGGGGGTTCTTTTTCTTATTCAACTAAGGTTGGTTGAATAGAAAAATTAAAACTAACAGGCAGCTTAGTGCAGCTTTAACAAATCTTTATTACAAAACTAGGAAATAGAGCAGTAAGAAATAGAGAAGAGAAAGAAAAAGTAGCATGCTGACCCCCATGCAGAGAGCCCGAAAATGGAACTCCTGCCCCTTTTGGGGACCCCAACCTTTAAATAGATTTTGTATTGGTATCTTTCTCCTCAGCGTTACCAAGGCAATGGGCTAGTTACTTATCCTTAGCCAGGTGGTGCCTCTTTGTCTCCGGACAGTGCATTTCCTAAGTGCAAGGGTCAAGAATCTACCTGGCCCTCGGCTCTATTGTATTGGGCAGTATTGGTTGCTCATCAACTAGGGTGCTTTGCAGCACACAAAGTTTACCTTTCCTATGCCCAAGCTGGATCCCAGAGGAGAGGAGGTAAACAGAGGCACTGGTTGCCTCTATTGTAGTTTTAGGGCTAATGGCTTCAGTTGACTCTAAGGCTTTTACTATAGGTTAATGATTAGAATGAAGGGCAAAGACAGAGAGGAACTCTGCACTGTAATCGCTGCAGCCCCCTCCCTGCCTGAGTGCCTGCACAGCACCTAAGCTCTGACTAGATTTTACACTTCGGAAACTATCAAAGCAATTTCCCAATACTGTCACATTAATACATTTTGATGCCTCTTCCCAATACTGGTACAGGTTCCATCCCCAGACTCGCAAAAACAAAACAAAACAAAAATATCACACCTTCAAAACTTGAAAAATAGTGCAATGAACCATAAACCTAGACTCGCTTATCATTGGCTTCTATAACTTTTGCATTCTAGCTGTTTGCATCTGTCTTTACTCCCCCCCACCCCCACGGGTCTGGAGATGGAACCCAGGGGCATTCAACCTCCAAGCTACACCCCCTGCCCTCTTTCTTTATTCATTATTTTGAAACAGGGTCTCACTGAGTTGCAGAGGGCCTCACTAAGTAGCTGAGGCTGTCCGCAAACCACGATCCTCTGGTCTCAGCCTCCCAAATGCGGGGATTACAAGCGTGCGCCACCATGCCCGAATGTCTTTACTTATTTTAATAAATTACTTTAAAAATAGGTTATAGAGCCAGGTATGGTGGTGCATGCTTGAAATCCCAGTACTTGGGAGTCAGAGACAGGAGGATTGCAGGTTCAAAGCCAGCCTCAGCGATTTAGTGAGGATCTCAGAAATTTAGCAAGACCCTATTTCCAAATAATGAATAAAATATGTCTAGGGGTATAACCCTGAGGTAGAAAGTAAGCTATAAACCAGGTGCACATCTCTAATCCCAGGATTTGGGAGGCTGAGACAGGAGGATCATAGGTTTGTGGTCAGCCTCAGCAACTTGTGAGGCCCTCCGCAACTTAGTGAGACCCTGTTTCAAACTAAAGAATAAAATTGGGCTGGAGTGTAGCTTAGAAGTAGAATGGCCCTGGGTTCAATACCCAGTAATACACACACACACACACACACACACACACACACACACACACACACACACAGTTTCTCAAATGACTTTTTATTTTTGTGGAACTGGTGATTGAACCCAGGGGTATTCTACCTCCAAGCCCCACCCCCAGCCCTATTTTCTATTCTTTTTTTTTTTTTAAATGTTTTTGCAGTACTGGGGATGGAACCCAGGGGCATTCTACCTCCAGGCTACACCCCAGCCAGGTCTTACTAAGTTGCAGAAGGCCTCACTAAGTAGCTGAGGCTGTAACCGCGATCTTCTTGTCTTAACGTCCCAAATGCTGGGATTACAAGTGTGTGCCACTACCCGGCTCAAATGAGTTTTTAAACTATTTTCCCGCCCAACCTTGGTTTTAATCAAAGTTCACAAGTTTCTAATCTTTAATTTAGAAAGTCCTTTGCTGGGCTAGGTGTGGTGACATGCACTTGTAAACCCAGTACTTGGGAGGCTGAGACAGGAGGATTGCAGGTTTGCAGCCAGCCTCAGCTACTTGGTGAGGCCCTCCACAACTTAGTGAGACCCTGTTTCAAAATAAAGAATATAAAATCAGGCTAGGGGTATAGCTTGGAGGTAGAAGGCCCCTAGGTTTGATCCCCAGTACTGCAAAAAAAAAAAGAGAGAGAGAGAGAGAGAGAAAGAAAGAAAGAAAGAAAGAGAGAGAAAGAGAGAAAAAGAAAGATCCTTTGCAGTCCTTTGCCTTTTTTCTTATTTGTTTATTTATGTATGTATGTATGTATTTATTTATTTATTCATTGTGATGTTCTGGGAATTGAACCCAGGGGTCTTCTACCTCTAAGCTACACCCTCTGCCCTATTTTTTATTCTTTATTTTTAAACAGAGTCTCACTAAGTTGCAGAGGCCTCACTAAGTAGCTGAGGCTGGCCACAATCCTACAATCTGCCTGTTTCAGCCTCCCAAGTACTGGGATTACAAGTGTGTACCACCATGCCTGGCTATTTTTGTCTGTCTGTTTGTTTTTGTTGAAAATATTTTTGAAGGTTTCAAGCCAGTTATATTGTAGAATGTCTGTCTAGATTTGCCTGGTTGTTTCTCTTTGATTAGTTTCAGGTTAATTACTTTCACAAAGATACTAAACAGATGAAAAGCATTAAAGGGGGTTTCTATGAGCCAGGCTAAATATGCCGCCTATCACTTCTGCCCACACTCCAGATGCTGAAACCACACGTGCCTGCAAGGGAGGAAATGTGTTCTGGAAACAAGTGGCGGAGTCAGCGCTGGGGCAGAGCTGTAGGAGGCTTGATAAGCCCCCTGGGGCGGGCGGCCACCACAGCGCCAGTGACTAGCTCCTAGACAAGAAGCAGTCACTGCACAGCGCAGCCTTGTCCTCGGCCATCACGGCCTCACTACAGCAAACTTCTGCTTCTACTGATACGTGCTGATGAGTGTTACAATTCACCACGGCCCCACTCGCCCCTGCAGGATTACTTTGAGAACTTAGAAGTGTCCTTGGGACTGGGGCGTGCTTTGTGGCAGAGCACGTGCCTAGCTTGTGCGACACTCTAGGTTCAATTGCCAACACCAAAAAAAAAAAAAAAAAATGAAGGAAAAGAAACTTTCTCACGTGTGTGTGTGTGTGTGTGTGTGTGTGTGTTACCAGTGATTGAACCTAGGAGCTTTCCATCTCCAAGCTATACCCCCATTCCTTTTTATTTTTTATTATGAAACAGGGTCTTGCTAAGTTTCCAAATGCTGGCTTCAAACCTCGGCCTCAGGGATCGGAGCCTGCCGAGGGGTGAGGCCAGTGCCAGGGCCAGTGAGGCCAGGATTGGAACCTGCCATGAGGCAAGGCCAGTGCTGAGGCCTCTGAGACTGGGATCAGAACCTGCCGAGGGGTTAGGCCGGTGTCACAGCCAGGGAGGTTGGGATCGGAGCCTGCCGTGAGGCAAGGCCAGTGCTGGGGCCTCTGAGGCTGAGATTGGAGCCTGCCGAGGGGTGAGGCCGGTGCCAGGGCCAGTGAAGCTGGGATCGGGGCCTGCCATGAGGCAAGGCCGGTGCTGGAGCCAATGAGGCCGGGATCAGAGTCTGCCGGGTGGCCAGGCCAGTGCCAGGGCCATCAAGAGTGGGATACACAGAGAAATATCACAGAAAATAAAAAATCAGATGCTTTCTCTAATATGCAAAAACTAGGAAAAAATGTGTAATAGGAGGAGATCTAGTTGAAGAAAGGGCCCTAAAGAGGAGCAATTAAGGTAAACAATCAGAGGGGATGGGATGGGGGAGGATGGAATCTCTTTAAAACTCATGATGTACATAAACAGATGTATCAAAGTTAATCACCAATCAATCATGGGATGGAGGGAGGGGGAGGGAATGGGATGGGGATTGGATAAAGGCTAATTTGATTATGTGTGTTTGTATATCCTCACAAGTCTTGTATTCCATTGTGATGTATGACTACAATGCACCAATAAATATATACATATATTAAAAAAATGATTGATACATTATTTTGTTAGTGACTCATGTTACCGTGTTACAGTTTCACTCATTTCTTGTTGACTAATGTGCTCATGGAAATAAAGAGATGGAATTAGATTGAAAAATAATTTAGTGGCTTGTAGGTTATTTCAACATAGTTCTTTCCTACATATTAGGAATATACAATTGTTAATTGAAATAAACCAGTTACCATTAAATAAAAAAAAGGAAAAAATTCTCGGCCTCACAAATGCCGAGATCACAGGTATATGCCATTATCCTTGACTTTCCACTGCTTTTTTTGTGTGTATGTGTGTGATACTAGAGATGGAACCCAGGGACATTCTACCTCAGAGCTACACCCCCAGCCCTATTTTTTTATTCTTTTCTTTCTTTCTTTCTCTCTCTCTCTCTCTCTCTCTCTCTCTCTCTCTCTCTCTTTCTTTCTTTCTTTCTTTCGATGGTACTGGGGTTCCTGGAAGCCCTTCTCCTCCGGGGTACACTCCCAGACCTATTTTATACTTTTTTATTTTTGAAAACAGGGTCTCTTAAGCTAGCTAGTTTCGAACTTGCGCGATCCTCCTGTCTCTGCCTCCCAAGCATGGGGATTACAAACATGCACCACCATGCCCAGCTTTTTGTTCTTTATTTTAAACAGGGTCTCACTGAATTGCAAAGGGCCTAATTAAATAGTTGAGGCTGCCTGCAAACTATGATCCTCCTGTCTCGGGCTCCCAAATGCTGGGATTACAAGTATGCTCCACCACACCCAGCTAGGCTTTCCACTACTTTTATAATGCTCCTTTAGAAATGTTACAGGCAAGCCAGGTGTGGTGGCGCACGCTTGTAATCCCAGCGGTTGGGAGGCTGAGACAGGAGGATCCCGCAGCTTCAAAGCCAGCCTCAGCTACTTAGTGAGGCTCTCGGCAACTTAGTGACCCTGTTTCCAAATAAAATATAAAATAAATCTGGGAGTATAGCTTGGAGGTAGAAAAGCCCCTGGGTTCCACTCCCAGTATCACAAAAAAAAAAAAAAGAAAAGAAAAGAAAAGAAAAGAAAAGAAAAGAAAAGAAAAAGGAAAAAGAAATGCTATAGGCAGAAGCTGGGCATGGTGAAGTGCTGTGGATGAACCCAGGGCCTTGTGCATGACAAGCAAGTTGTCTACAACTGAGCTACACTGAGGTATATTGCCCTGGAATCCCAGTGCTTGGGAAGCTGAGACAGAAGAACCACAAGTTTGAGGCCCCTCAACAATCTAGCAATATTTTGTTTAAAAAAAAAGGCTGAGAGTATAGCTCAGAGGGAGAATGGCCTTGAGTTCAATGGCCTTGAGTTCAATGTCTGGTCTCTCTCTCTCTCTCTCTCTCTCTCTCTCTTTCTCACACACACACACACACACACACACACACACACACACACACACACAAGCTGGGCATGGTGGCACATGACTGTAATCCTAGTACTTAGGAGGCTGAGACAGGCAGATCACAGGTTCAAGGACAGCTTCAGGAAGTAGCGAGAATCTTATCAATCTAGCAAGTCGATGCTTCAAAATAAAAATAATAAAACATAGCTAGGGTCTAACTCAGAGGTATAATGCCCTGGGGTTCAATCCCCAGTGCCACACACACAAAAAAGTGTTATAGGCATCTATAGCTTGCTACCTAATTGTGAAGAGTGTGTTAAGGTAAGCTCAGCAATTATACAAGTATGAAAGTCACCTTATTCATCAACTGCACTTTCAGTTAAACGTCCCTGCTCCAGTGGAGATGCAGATTAATCCAAGATAACCAAAAGCCCCTGGACTCCTTCAATAAGACGGGCTCTAGTCCAGATTTCCAGATACTTGTGTACCTAGGAGGAAAATGACCCAGGCTTGACAAGTAGTCAAGTCTGTAAGAGGGCTGGAAACTTCACTGGGTTTCTATGGGCTTGACTGTGAGAGCTGGCCATGAGGTCATGCCAAAGGAGGGTGGAGAACAAAGGAGCAAAGACAGAGAACTGCCTCCTGGCCATTGCCCTGCCCGGGATGACCTGGCCACTAGCACAGCAGCCAGCAGCTTACTGTGTCCCCCTTCCTTGCCCTATAAAAAGCCCCTAGCCTGTAAGGAGGGGGCTTTCTGACAGGGGGCTCTCTCCCCTGTCATATGCCTCCTTCCAGGTTTCATTCCTAAACAAAGCCTGATCCCTGCTGTTGGGCTGTGTTTTCTTTGTCCCCATAGACCCCAACAGTTTCACCTGAAGTGTTACTGAAAAAAAATTATATATAGCCAGGCATGGTGGCACACACTTGTAATCCCAGCATTTGGGAGGCTGAGACAGGAGGATCGTGGTTTGCAGCCAGCCTCAGCTACTTAGTGAGGCCCTTTGCAACTTAGTGAGACCCTGTTTAAAAATAAAGAATAAAAAAATACGGCTGGGTGTGTAGCACGGAGGTAGAATGCCCCTGGGTTCCATCCCTAATACTGCAAAAAAAGAAAAGATATATATATATATATATATGTCTTAACTGGCATGTTTCAAGGAAATCTACTAATAAAAAGAAAACAGGAAAGCACCAAAGACAGCTTAGCCCTAAGGTTTCTGAAGAACTCTTGGCAACACAGAGTTTGGAGGACAGGAAACAGTACCTAGTACTTTCAAGTAGAAAGTCTACTGAAAGATTCTTATGAAGTCGGGATCCCCTAGCCAGGTGCAGTAGCACATACCTGTAGCTCAGTACTTGGAAAGGTGAGACAGGAGGATCTCGTTTGGGGCCAACCTCAGCAAGACCATGTTTCAAAATAAAAAATAGAAAGGGATGTAATTGTAGCTCAGAGGTAGACCACCCCTGGATTCAATTCCCAGGACAGACAGACAGACAGACGGACAGACGGACGGACGGACAGACAGACAGACAGACACAGGAAGGAAGGAAGGAAGGAAGGAAGGAAGGAAGGAAGGAAGGAAGGAAGGAAGGAAGGAAGATGGGAACAGTCCCCCCCAAATCCCAAAGAGAATAAGCCTATTGCTTAGAAGTCGACAGCAAGAAATCTTGCCTGTCTTAAACTTGACCTTGAGTAAGGAGAATAAAATAGAAAACTCTCCCCTGAGCATTTACAAGCTGGTCTCCAGGTTGATATTCTGTCTAAACATTCCCTGTGAGGTCTGAAACCCCAGATGATCATAAACTGAAGCAATCCAAGGTTGGTAATTCTCTTAGGCAAAAGGCAAGAGGACTGCAGTTTCAACCTGGACCCCAGAGAAATCCCACAGATAAAATGCCAAGTGATTCATCTCACTGTCAAAGGAAAAAAACAAACAAACAAACAAACAAACAAACAAAAAAGCGAAAAACAAAAAACTAAGAAGCTGGGGGGGGGGTGCACACTTGTAATCCCAGCATTTGGGAGACTGAGACAGGAGGATCGTGGTTCATGGCCAGCCTCAGCTACTTAGTGAGCCCCTCTGTTTCAAAATAAAGAGTAAAAAATAGTGCTGGGGTGTAAGTTGGAGGTAGAATGCCCCTGGGTTCCATCCCCAGACCCCAAACAAAAAACAAAAAACTAACAACACAAACAAGACACTCATGGCAAGAGCTAGCAGAAACAAAACAGCAGAATCAGCCCTTCAAAGACCTCAGATACTCTGTCAGACCTAACAATAAAATTATTATATTTGGGGCTGGGGATGTAGCTCAGTGGTAGAATGCTTGACTCCCATATGTGGAAGCCTGTGTGTGATCTTCCGCACTGCCAAACAAATAAAAAATCAAAGCCAGGTGGGGCGGTACACAACTCTAATCCCAGTACTTGGAAGGCTGACACAGGAGGATTGCAGATTCACGGCCAGCCTCAGCAATTTAGTGAGGCCCTTGCAACTTAGCAATTTAAATTTTATCTATTTTGTTTAAACAGATAAAATTTATTAAATTTTATCTATTTTGCTTCAAAAATCGATAGATAAGTAAATAAATAACTAAGTTAATAAATAAAAAGGAGTGGGAGCATATCTCAGAGGTAGAATGCTCCAGTAACAACCCCACAAAATAAAAACTATGTTGTGTTATTTGTGTGTTTTAAAACTGGATCTCAACAACAAAACCAAACCTGTATCTCACTATGTTGTCCAGGCCAGCCTCAAACTTTGAATCCCCCTGCCTCCCCAGTAGCTGGGATTATAGATGTTAACCTATAACATAACCTTTCCCTCCCCTCCCCTCCCCTCCCCTCCCCGCTCTTCTCCTCTCCCCTCCCCTCCCCTTCTCCCCCCCCCCCCGCCCCGTGTGTGTGTGTGTGTGTGTGTGTGTGTGTGTGTGTGTGATGGGGCACTGGAGATTGTGTGTGTGTGTGTGTGTGTGTGTGTGTGTGTGTGTGTGTGTGTGTGATGGGGCACTGGAGATTGAACTCAGGAGCATGCTACCTCTGAGCTACAACCTCAGCCCTGTTTTATTTTTTATTTTGAAACAGGGTCTCACCAAGTTGCTGGGACCCTTACATTCATATATTTGCAGGAATAGAAAACAGACTTGAAGATATGAGCAAGGAACGAAAGACTAAACATTAAGTTATTTAAAAATACGATAATAAAGCCGGGCAGGGTGGTGCACGTCTATAATCCCAGTACTTGGGAAGCTGAAACCGGAACAAAATAGGGCTGGGGGCATAGCCCAGTGGTAGAAGGCCCCTGGGTTCCATCCCAAGTACCAAAAAAGAAAAAAGAAAAAGAAAAGAAAAGAAATATGTAACGAGCTTAACATAGTTTCTAGAGATAAAAATTTTAATCATTGAAGTTGAAAACTCAATATAGATGGATCACTTATCAGAACTGAGACCGCTGAGGAGAGAATTTTTGAAGAGTCCAGTCCAGGCTTATAATCTCAGCACTCCAGTCTCGAGGAGGGCAGTTTCAAAACCCCACACGTGTTGGAAGCTGAGCCTTCCCGCCTCCCAGCTGAGGCCCGCTGCAGGGCTTGGCGCCTGCGCTGGGAAGGCGGCCTGGGCAGCTGTCCGCCCTTCCCACTGGCCTCTGCACTTGCTCCTGGCTGTCTGAGCTCTCCGAGTTAGGGGAGAAGGAGAACAGTCTCGACTGGTACTGAGCCATCTGGCATCAGTGCCGGCTCCATACGGAGAACACCCAAAGCTGACGTTTTCTCCCGAGCCTTCTCTGAAGTTGTTCTTCTACCTACGCTGACTGCTGCTCCCCCTGTAGACAATACTTCTCCACCTGTCAGCTTGGTGTGTGTGTCTGGTACTGGAGATCGAATCCAGGGGCATTCTACTTCTGAGCTACACTTCCAGCTCTATTTTATTTTTCATTTTGAGACAGAGGCTCGATAATTGCTGAGGCTGGCCTCCAACCAGTGGTCCTCCGATTTCAGCCTCTTCAGTGCTTGGTTACTTGATTACAGGTGTGCGCCAGCAGACCTGGCTGTCTGTCAGTTTCAGTGACTCTCTTGTCCCTGGATTCTGGTGGTTCTTTTACCTGCAAGTCCAGAATTTGTGTTGACTCTGTTTTGTTACCTGGGCCATAGTCTTCTTTGCCCACAGCATGTGATATATCCATCAGGCCTGAGCACACAGTTGAAGCCATACTTTCAGTGTTTATCATTGTTGAGAATCAGACCCACATCCTTTGTTTTGGGGTGTTTGTTTGTTTGTTTGTTTGTACCGGGGTTGGAACCCAGGGGCATTCAACCCCCAAGCTATACCCCCAGTCCTATTTTTTTTTCCCTATTTTTATTCTTTATTTTGAGACAGGTCTCATTAAGTTGCAGAGGGCCCCACTAAGTTGCTGAGGTTTGCTGTGAACCTGTGATCCTCCTGTCTCAGCCTCTCAAGTACTAGGATTACAAGCATGCACTACCTTGCCCGGCTTGAGTATTTAATTTCATTTCAGATAATTGAATCATTGTGTCGTAAATGAATCAGAAAAATGCATAAAAAGCTGGGTGTGGTGGCACATGCTTGTAATCCCAGCATTCAGGAGGCTGAGTCAGGAAGATTGCGGGTTTGAGGCCAGCCTGAGTTACTTAGTGAGGCCCTCCACAACTTAGTGAGGCCCTGTTTAAAAATAAAGAATAAAAAAATAAGGGAGTGGGTGTAGCTCGGAGATCGAATGCCGCTGGGTTCCATCCCCAGAGCTGCAAAAATAAATAAATAAATAAATAAGTAAATAAATAAAAATAAAATAAAATAAAAAGAAGAAAAACGCATAAAAGGTATTACCATTTCTTCCATATCAAAAATTCAAGGCAAACCACAAAGGGGAATAAGATATGACTCACATTGCAAAGGGCTGATATTCAGATGTTCAGAATGCGTAAGAAATTTCTACAACCTATAGGAAAATGAGCAAAATCGTGAATGAACCCTTCTTGGGGGGTTGGTTCGTTTGGATGATATCCAAAATGGTCAATAAATACAATAATGTGTTCAAGCTGTGAGTGGTGGTTCACACTTAAAATCCCAGCACTTGGGAGGCTGAGACAGGAAGAACACAGGTGTGAGACCAGCTTCAGTAACTTAGTGAGACTTTGTTTCCAAATAAAAAAATAAAATTGAGCTGTGGTGTTGCTCAGAAGTAGAATTCCCCTGAGTTCAATCCCCAGAAACACACACACACACACACACACACACACACACACACACACACACTGCTCAATTCAAGGTCATTAATTATCAGGGAAAAACAAATTAAAACCACAATGTGATATCCATCATATACTTACCAGAATGGCTAAAATTAAAAATAGAAAACACCAAGTGTTGTTGAGATTATGGAGCAGCAGAACTTTACCTAATGCAACTGGTAAAACGATGTTGAAAAATGCCTATCAGTAGCAATTTTTTTTTTTTTTTTTTTTTTTTTTTTGCAGGTCTGGGGATGGAACCCAGAGGCCTCCGAGCTAGACCTCCTGCCCAATTTTTTGTTGTTGTTGTTTGTTTGTTTGTTGTGGTGCTGGGGTTCCTGGAAGCCCTTCTACCTCCGGGATACACTCCCACGGACTACACTCCCAGTCCTATTTTTTTACCTTTTTATGTGGAAACAGGGTCTCTTAAGCCAGCAAGGCTGGCTCCGAACCAGCACGATCCTCCTGTCTCCGCCTTCCAAGTGCAGGGATTACAAGCATGCGCCACCACGCCCGGCCCCTGCCCAATTTTTTATTCTTTATTTTGAAACAGGGTCTCACTGAATTGCAGAGGGCCTAAGTATCTGAGGCTGTTCGCGAACCGCCATCTTCCCGTCTCAGCCTCCCAAATGCTGGGATTACAAGCGTGTGCCACCACGCCTGGCTTAGCAATAGCATTTTTTCCCTGTGGTACTGTGGATGAAACCCAGGGGCATTCTTCATCTGAGCTACACCCCTAGTTCTATTTTTAATTTTTAATTTTGAAACAAGGTCTCACTAAGTTGCACAGGGCCTTACTAAGTAGCTGAGTTTGGCGGAGAACTTGCAACGGGAACTTGCGATCTTCCTGTCCTAGCCTCCCTAGTACTGGAATTACAAGCATATGCCACCACACCTGGCTAATGATAGCATTTATTTGTTATTGTTTTTATACTAGAGATTGAACCCAGGGATAATCTACCTCTGCGCTAGACCCTCAGCCCTTTTATTTATTTTTTATTTTGAAACATGGTCTTTCTAAATTGCTGAGAACCTCACTAAGGCCTCAGCTGAAGCTGGTGTCAAATCTGCAATCCTCCTGTCTCAGGCTCCCAAGTACTGGGATTACAAGTCTGCACCGCCACACCCAGATTACAATAGCATTTGCATTTAAGCTTTTGGGCTGGGAATGTAGCTCAGTGGTAGAACACTTGCCTAGCAAGTGTAAACCTGTGGATTCTATCCCCAGCACTGCAGAAACAACTAAGAAACAACAAAAAATCCTGTACTTTCTGTGTGTGTGTGTGTGTGTGTGTGTGTGTGTGTGTGTGTGTATGGTGCTGGGGCTGGCACCCAGAGGCATTCTACCCTTGAGCTACATGTGCAGCCCTATTTTATTTTTAATTTGGAAACAAGATCTCACAAGTTACTGAGAGCCTCTCCATGTTGCTGAGACTGGCTTTGAACTTGAAATCCACTTGTCTTAGACTCCCAAGTACTAGAATTACATTCATGTGCCACCATGCCTGGTTTACCCTGAACTTTTGACCCAAAATGTTTAGTCCTGGGTATTTACTTGGAACAGCATACATGTGGTGAGCTAAAAGGTATATTCATGAATGCTCATAGAAATATTCATTATAGCCCCAAAATGAACACAATCCAAATATCTATAGATAATAGAATAGATACATGAATTGTGGCATATTTGCAAAAAGGAATACTATGCAGAAAAAGAAATAAATATACTGTTACACACACAGGCTCAATAAATTTCACATCAATCAAAGAGCTTGACCTGTATACCAGTATTTGGGAAACAAAGACAAGCAGGTTTGAAGCCAGCCTCAACAATTTAGCAAGACCCTCAATGACCTAGTTGATAGGTCGGGTCCCTCCCTTCCCCACGGGACCCTGCAGGACCCCCACGGGTACAGGAGGTAGAACCCCAGAAGCCAGAAGCGGAGACATCGTAAGACTCCAGACGTCACAAGAGGACCGGCTAGCCCCACCCCAGGACCTGGCTAAATAAATACCCTCACTTCCTCTGTGCCAGTGACTCTGCCAACTGTGACTCTGCTGACCATGTGACTCTACTGCTCAGTCATCGGCCCCTTCCCCCACAGTCAGCAGACCTCATCCGAAGGTGCCAGTTGATTAAAGAGGCCTTTAATAACTTGGCTGATGTTTGCCTCCTTTGTGACCTCCAACTCAATTTCAACATTACATCTGGTGCCAAAACCCTCCGAACCCAAGAAGACTTATTTTTTTTCTCCTTTTTTTGCCCCTCCCTGAGCCCCCGTGACTCCCTTGGGAGCCCTCCTCTTTACTACCAAGAACCTGGACTCTCTAACCCTTAATTGGACTGACCGCTTCCGCTTTCAAACAGGGTAAGTTCCTTCCCTTCCTCTGGTCAGTGGGTTCCGGCTTCTTGCCTTCCGGCTTCCTCTCCAGACTTGGGTCCTCCCTTTCTGCTGGTCCACTGGGATCGAAAATCCAAGCACTTAGTGACCCACTGTACTCGGGTCCACTAGGACCTCTGGTCCACTGGGACCACTCGCCCATTAGATGCTGATAATGACTGGGCTCTATAGGTTGAGGCCTCCCAGATGACCAAGTCATCCTCCGGTCTTGAGAAGGAAGTAGAGATGTATCTCCCGCCCTCTTGACCCCTGTTTCCGAACATTGATCAGGATAATAGGGAATGCCTGTTTCCTGTTCTTCATTCTCGCCCGGAGACCAGACATGGAAAACCAAGATTCCAAAATTATGGGTCACAGTGACCCGAAAACAGAATTCTGAATTTTACTTTCATTTTTTATTTATTTATTTTTCTTTGTGGTCCTGGGGATGGATCTCAGGGGCCTCTAGCTCCGGGATACACCCCTGACCTATTTTTATATTTTATTTTGAAACAGGGTCTAAGTTGCTGAAAACGTCACTAAGTAGCTGAGGCTGGCTTTGAACCTGTGTGATCCTCCTGTCTCAGCCTCCCAGGCACTGGGATTACAAGCGTGCGCCACCACGCCCAGCTTGAACTCTGGATTTTAATACCCTGACCGATCTCAGAAACTTTTGTAAGTTTTCTGGTAAATGGTTGGAAGTCCTTTATGTGCGGGACTTCTTTTTCGTGTGCTCCCGTCCCTCTGACCGTTCTTCGGCGTCAGCCACCATTTTGTGATGGCAAGGTCGCAATCTGGTGACGTCACAAGGTTGCCATGTTGGTCGCCCCATTGTGGTGGTACATGGTCACCAGCCTGTGACCTTGCTGGGTTACAGATGCCACTTTCTGAGGACCCTGATCCCCAGGGTCTCTCCTCACAGCCCCGACCACCAACCTCCCCTAGACGGCCTCTCACTCTATCCCGCTCCTCCCCCCCCCCACCCATCCTCTCTTAAGGAACCAACCCTTACCTCCCCTTCATGTTCCCCTGTAAGTTACTGTACCCACTCCAAGGACCCCCCTTCTCTCTTGGCCCCACTTTGCGAGGTGGCCATAGGAGGCATAGTCCATGTCCACGTTCCTTTCTCCCTCCCAGACCTTGTTCAAATTGAAATAAAACTGGGTTCTTTCCCACCAATCCATCCAGTTTTATTTAAAAATTGTGCAATAAAGCCGGGCATGGTGGCACATGCTTGTAATCCCTATGTTTGCGAGGCTGAGACAGGAGGATCCCACAGGTTCGAAGCCAACCTCAGCTACTCAGTGAGGCTCTCAGCAACTTAGTGAGACTGTTTCCAAATAAAGTATAAATTAGGGCTGGGAGTATAGCCTGGAGGTAGAAAGCCTGGAGGTAGAAAGCCTCTGGGTTCCACCCCCAGTACCACACACACAAAAAATTGTGCAATACATTGTGCAAGCATACAATCTCATATGATGGGATCTTCATGTTATTTAAACCTCTGCCTTAACTCCAGATTAACGGGATTGTATTGTAAAGGCTGCCCGAGAATGGGCCGACCAAGCTCATTTACCTACGGGAGCCGCTGCAGTACTTTCTGAGGATCCCCACTGGGAGTATCAGCCACCCCCAAATGGTGGGGGTGAGGGAATAAAAATGAGAGACTATGATACTATGCCTTCTTGATGGCATGTGGGCTGCTTCCCATAAAGCGGTTATTAAGTTAACTTGAGGAAATCACACAAGGTCCAGATGAAAACCCAGCTGTTTTTCTTAATCAGCTTCAGGAAGCTTTTACCCTCTATACCTGCTTAGATCCATCTACTGAGGCAGGATCTGTGGTATTAGCAACCTATTTAATTGGGCAATATGACTCTGATATTAGAAAAATTAAGAAAGGCTGAGGATGGTCCTCAAACCCCCATTTGAGATTTGGTAAACATGGTATTTAAAGTCTTTAATTCCTGAGAAGAACAGGCTGAAACGGGGTGTACTCTCTGACTTTGCCAAAAGGCATATCCCTGGTAGCTGCCCTGCGACCAGCAGTGGTGGCTCAGCCCTCTGGAGTGCCACCTGTGGGGGAAGACAGCAACGACCTCCAAGAGCCTGTTTCAAGTGTGGCAAGGACACACCCACCAACCAGAGTATGCCCGACGTGCAGACAGTAGGGACACTGGAACAGTGCCCTTAGAAAAGCAGTGAGCCTCAGGTACCTCAACACAGAGGGACCACCCTTCCAGACCAGGCCCTGCTGGCTGGCCCTACTTGGCCTGGTTGAAGTCCGATGGCTCCCAGACTCCTCAAACTTAATCCCTCTTTCCAAGCCCAGGGTAACTCTCAAGGTAGCGGGTAAGCCAGTCTCCTTTTTGGTTGCCTACTCCTTTTCGGGTCCTAGTTTTCCTTTTCCAATCTTGATAGAAGAGATTGATGGTAAGCCCTCCCTCCCACCTGCCCACGCACTACAAGCCCTCTTTTACAGGACAAAATTGCCCTGCCTGAGGCTCAGGCCGAAGTAGTCGTTAACCTAATACATAATTCCCTATGTGTTGGGCCTATGGTGCTTAAACATTTTCTAAACCCCTTGTTTTATTCTTCCCTCCTGCAACAGCTGATTAGTAAAGTCTGTGCCTCCTGTTCTACTTGCCCTGCTGTTTCTCCCCAAGGAGGCCTACGCCCCTCTTTTCCTACTCACCAAATGAAAAGGACGTTTGCTGGGACAGGACTGACAAATTGATTCCACCCATATGCTCTCTCACAAAAAACTAAAATATCTTCTTACCATGGTCGACACTCTAACAGGTTGGGAAGAGGCTTTTCCCTCAGAGGACGAGACAGCCAGCATGGTGGCAAATGTTTTATGGTCGGACATCATCCCTCAGTTTGAACTCTCTAATTTCTTACAGTCTGACAATGGACTAGCTTTTATTTCTAAGGTTATTCAACAGGTAGCACAAGCCCTTGGCATTTCTAGGAAGCTCCACATCCCATATTGACCGCAGGCATCAGGAAAGGTAGAAAAAATGAATGGGATTTTTAAAAAGCATCTAATAAAACTTTCCCTGGAGTTGCAGGTGTCATGGCCTGAACTCCTACCAGTGGCTCTGGCCCGCATACGAGCCACCCCTTGAAGCCCCACCTTCATGAGCCCCTTTGAATTGCTGTATGGTCGTCCTCTTTTTGCTTAATCATGCTCTCCCTTCAGATCCCCTTCCCTTGGCTTCCTATCTCTCTTACTTATCTTTTCTCAGGCATCTCCTTAGAGAACATGCTGACTGATATCTTCCCCAACCTGGGTTCGAAGAATCAGCTTCACACCTGGAAGCCAAGGCCCTTAAGCCAGGAGACCAAGTCCTCAAGTCGCTTCAACTGAAACATCTCCTTTTACAGTGGGCCTTTTACAGTGATCCTTACCACATTTATTGCTGGGGGACCCCAAATTGCTGGGGGACCCCAATTGGCATCATCTTACTCAGCTAAAAAGGGCTCCATTACAACAGTCCCATGACAAATTCTCCTGTATGGTGTTGGGGCCCACGAATCTTCATTTTTCTTAGCATAATTATCTTTAATGCTTTTATTTCAGCAGATCCACCTGTTTATGTTGGAAAATTCACTGTGCAAGCAACCTATTTGCTTCCCCCGCATAAAATGTTGTACCAATCACAACCCCCTTGTCTTCTAAAGTTCATTCAAACTTGGCTGTTTAAGGTAAACTCCAATCAACTCCTGCTGCAGCCATACTCCCACCTGCCCACTTCTGAATAACCCAACCTCTCCTGGCCAAGGGGCCACCTATGATGCCCCTGACAGCAGGAAGTAGTTACTGATTCGGTCATCGCCCAATATCACCAAAAGGCTGGGATGATAGGTTGGGTCCCTCTCTTCCCCCACGGGACCCCGCAGCAGAGACAGGAGGCAGAACCCTGGAAGCCAGAAGCAGAGACAACACGAGACTCCAGATGGTGTGAGAGGACTGGCTAACCCCATCCCAGGACCTGGCTACATAAATACCCTCACTTCCTCTCTGCTGTGTGACTCTGCCTACCATGACTCTGCTCACCGTGTGACCCTGCTACTCAGTCATCTGTCCCTTTCCCTGCAGTAAGCAGACCTTGCCCAAAGGTGCCCGTTGATTAAAGAGGCCTTTAATAACATGGCTGGTGTTTGCCTCCTTCACAACCCCCAATTCAATTTCAACGTTACACTAGTGAAACCCTATTTCAAGATTTAAAAAAAGGCCTGGAAGTATAGCTGGAAGGTACAATGTCCCTGGGTTCAATCCTAGGACAAATATATATATATACATAATGCATAAATAAATAAATAGCCGGGCATGGCGGCACATGCTTGTAATCCTAGTACTTGGGAGGCTGAGACAGGAGGATTGTGGTTTGCTGACAGCCTCAGCTACTTAGTGAGGTCCTCTGAAGCTTAGTGAGACCCTGTTTCAAATGAAGAATATAAAATGGGGCTGGGGATGTAGCTCGGAGGTAGAATTCCCTAGGGTTCCATCCCCAGGAGTACAAAAACAAATAAATAAATATAATAAAAAGAGCTTGAAAGCCAGGCGTGGTTGCACATGCTTGTAATCCCAGTACTTGGAGGGTGAGACAGGAGAATCACGCAGGTTCAAAGCCAGCCTCAGCTACTTAGTGAGGCTCTCAGCAGCTTAGTGAGACCCTGTTTCAAAATAAAATGTAAAACAGGTCTGGGGGTGTAGCCCAGAGTTAGAAAGTTCCCTGGGTTCCATTTCCAGTACCACAAAGAAATAAAAGCTTGGATACAAATATTTCATACTCCATGATTCCATTTCCATAAAGCTTAAAAATAGGTAAATCTATGGTATTAAAAGTTAAGAAAGGGGCCTTTGGGGTATGGTTCCATCATGGCGTCAATGCAGGATCTAAAGTATTAAGGGCCTCTCTAAATTGCTGAGGCTGGCCTTGAACCTGTGGTCCTCCTTTCTCAGCCTCCCAAGAACTGGAATTACAGCGATGGAAATTGATGCTAGGACCTTGAACATACTAGAAACAACTACAGAAAGAACTGTTGGCTTTGCAAAATGACCCACCGCCTGAGATGACTTTAAATGCAAAGAATGTTAACGTTCAGTTACACAGTGGATTGTAGACATGGAAGGTGCGCCAGGTACCTTATATGAAGGGGGAAACTTTCACCTTCTGTTTAAGTTTAGTGGTCGATACTCTTGACTCTCCTCAGGGCATGTTTTCTGGTGAAAATATTCCCATTCACCCTCATGCTTATAGCAATGGTCATATCTATTTATCCATTCTAACAGAAGACTGGTCCCCAGCACTTTCAGTCCAGTCAGTTTGTCTCAGCATTGTTAGCATGCTTTCCAGCTCAAAGAAAAGAGACGACACCAAATAATTCTTTTTATGTGTGAACATGTAACAAGAATCCAAAGAAAACAAAATGGTGGTATTGTGATGATAGTTGTTGATGCCACTGTTATTATCCTAGCAGAAGATAGTCCTGCTGAGAAAATGAGCACTTTGGTCATTCAGCCTTTGAACTTTAACCTTTGACTGGAAGTGACCTGTAGGCAATGCAGACTACTTCCTTTTACTGCATTTTTACTCGAGTGCATTCTGGGCGTATGTTGATCACCGGTTCAGTCCACACAACTGACATGCTTTTATTAGTCATACAGTATTAATGCAGATGCCAGGAAATGTCAATATAATTCCATTTGTTATTTTTTTAAGCTTTTGGAAAAGTTCTAGGTCCTCATATATTGTACAATAACAATGACTTCCTTGGTGGTTTGGGGACGTTCATTGCCGGCAATGAATGTTGTAACAGGAAAAGTTTTTATTAACTCCTGCCACTCAGCAATTAATGCATGATATGGCCTATGAGATAAACTTAGTGGTTATAATGGGGTTATAAATAGAGTGAAGAATCCAATATTACTTTGAAAGTCACCCCAACTGATTATATTTGAATTCTATGCACTGTGACCCTGAGGTTAACAGCATGAATTAACATGTGTCCTTAAAGGACTGTAATGAAAGATCATTGCATATTTATTTGTTTATATTTTCTGTCAAATTGTTTTGACATGGAAGGTTTTCAAGTAACAGTGGCAGAGAGGTACAATATGTTATCCCTATGGTGAAAATAAATTCATTTGTTGTATGTAGTTCCTCAATTTTTGAAGTAAAGGTTTGAGTAATATAAGTTATGAATGGTTTAATTAAGGCTTCATTTTGAAAGTAAGAAAAATGGCAGTGATGATCAAATTGCTGCAGTCCTTTATTTGGATTTGTTATTTGTACATTAAGTATTTTTTTCTAGGTAGATTATACTGTTACTTTCTGCTAACCATCAGTATGGGCCCTACTGCCTAAACACTACATTCATTTCTGTTTGGAAAACCCATAAGCATTTTTGTTTGCAGTCTTGTTTCTTTTGTTAAGTTTTAAGTCAAGTTAGAATGTTACAGTACTTTAATTGAAAAACTTTTGTCAAATTTTTTTCTTGTAAATTTTCTTTACTTGTTAGTTTCATCTTGTCCTTCAATCCTATATCCTAAAATAAGAAATACATTTTGACAGAGGCTTAATGTAAAAAAAAAAAAAAAAGTTAAGAAAGGCCGGGCGTGGTGGTGGTGCATGCTTGTAATCCCAGCAATAGGGAGGTGAGACAGGAGGATCACGGTTCATGGACAGCCTCAGTTACTTAGTGAGGCCCTTTGTAACTCAGCGAAACCCTGTTTCAAAATAAAAAATGAAAAATAAAAAGGAATTTGGCTGGGGGTGCAGCTCAGAGGTAGAATGCCCCTGGAGTCAACCTCCAGCACTGTAAAAGTTAAGAAAGGCCGACATGGTGGCACATGCCTGTAATCCCAGCTACTGGGAAGGCTGAGGCAGGAGAATCTCAAGTTCAAGACAATTTAAGCAATTTAGAGAAAATAGCCAGGACAATTTAGGGAAACCATGTTTCAAAATAAAAAGTGCTGGAGATGTGGCTCAGTGATACGGCACCAAATGGGTTCAACCCCCAGGATCACAAAAAACAAAACCAAAAGAGTTAAGAAGGTGATTTGCCAAAGAGGAAGGGGTGTTATTAAGTAAATCACTTGATCTCTCTCAGTTTATTAAACAGAAATGCTGTCCTAATACTTCCTTAGAGAATGATTATATAGGTCAAATGAGAGAAAATGTGTAAATATGCTTTGAAAACTGCAACAAATGTGTTATAATAACAAATATGCTGAATGACAAAAATCCCAAGGCCAACTTTCTAAATTGTTCTCTCTCAGGAAATCATCTACCTTCCAACTAAGAAGCAGGAAATGGAGGCCTCCATACTATTTAATCTTCATGAGTCACCAACAGATGCACTATACAGCCACACAGATATATGAGCCTACAGGACAAATTTAGAAGCTTTTCATGGCAATGAAACATGGGCATCCTAATAGGACTGACTCGTTGAAATGGACAAGTGTCGGATGGCTCTTTCTTACTTTTAATCTGGATGTCTCAGTGACAACTATTTTGGTTACAAATAGAAACCAACTCGAGCTAAATTTAAGCAAAAAAGAATGTGAAGATTTCCCATGGAACTCGAGGGCAGTAAAATAGTTGGACTCTTGAAACCAGAAACTACTGAAGCTGGGTGTGGTGGAGCATGCCTGTAATCCCAGTACTGGGGAAGCTGAGAACAGGATGCTCGTGGGCTCGAGGACAGCCTTAGCAACTTAGTGAGGATCTCTGCGTGGAGTCTTAGTGAGATCCTGCTTCTAAATAAAAGCTAAAATAGGGCTGGGGATGTAGCTCAGAGGTAGAATCCCTGAGTTTGATCCTCAACACATGCACACACGCATGTACACACATGCACACGTGCATGCACACACACGCATGCACGCATGCACGTGTACTTCTGAGCCTTAAAGATGCCAGAGTTGGCTTTCCTCCTCGTTCTTGCTTCTATTGGGCCATCTGCTTCACTGCTTTCCCAGGACGGATCGTCTCTCTCTCCTCCCTTGGGCACAGCATGGAGCAAGGTGGCCCTGAAACAAGTTGACAGCCTTTCTCCTCCAAAGACCAGTCCAGCTTGATGGACATGTTCTTGGCCTCAAATAAAATTCCCAGGAGAAAACTAGTTTGGCCTGGCTTGGGAAGAGTGACCACCCTGACCTGGAAAAAATGGCCAGGAGTGCGGTACCATTCAGTACCTGGGGTGTCTGTTGGAGGCATACCTCGCTGGACAAGAGATACATTTCTCAGAGGTGGATTATGAGCAGGGAAGATACCCATAGGTGTGTGTGTGTGTGTGTGTGTGTGTGTGTGTGTGTGTGTGTGTGATATTGGAGATTGAGCTTAGGAGTTTTCTACCTCTGAGCTATACCTCCAGCCCTTTTTATTCTTTATTTTTTGAAACAGGGTCTCAGTAGGTTGCTAAGAGTCTTGCTCCTTGCTGAGGCTGTCCTTAAACCTGTGATCCTCCTGTCTCAGCCTCCCACGTTCTGGGATTATAGGCACCACTACACCCAACAGAAATTTTTATTAAAATGCGCTTTTTAGCAGAGCATGGTAGCACATGCCTATAATCCCAGTACATGGGAGGCTGAGACAGGAAGATCACAGGTTCAGCAACTTAGTGAGATTCTGTTTCAAATTTTAAAAAATAAAAATAAGGCTAGAAGTATAGGTTGGAGGTAGAGTACCCCTGGATTCATTCCCCAGCTCCTAAATAAATAATTAAAAATAGTTAATAACAACAATAATAATTATTATAATAATTATAAAAATAATATAATTATTATTTATTATAATAAAATATAATAATAATAATAACTATTGTTGTTGTTGTTGTTATTGTGTGTGTGTGTGTGTGTGTGTGTGTGTGTGTGTGTGTGTGATGAACTCAGGCTGGCCCTGAACTCCTCATCTCAAGCATTCTCCTGCATGAGCCTCCTGAGTATCTGGGAAGACAGGCATGTGCTACTACACCCAGTTTATTCCTATAGGTTATTTTTTTCTTGGTTTTTGAAACAGAGTTTCTCTAAATTGCTGAAGGTCTCATTAAATGGCTGGGCTGGCCTGGAATCTGCAATCCTTCTGTCTCAGTCTCCATGTGCCACTGCACCCAGCTACTATAGATTAAAAAAAAAAAAATCCAGGAGTATTCTCTTCCAAGCTACACTCTCAGTCCCTTTTTTTTTTTTTTTTTTTTTTTTTTTTTTTTGCAGGTCTGGGGATGGAACCCAGGGGCATTCGACCTCCAAGCTACACCCCCCTACCCTATTTTTTATTCTTTATTTTTTAAACCGGGTCTCACTGAATTGCAGAGGGCCTCACTTAGTAGCTGAGGCTGTCCGTGAACTGCGATCCTCTGGTCTCAGCCTCCCGAATGCTGGCATTACCACCACACCCGGCTCCTTTTTAATTTTGAAACAGAGTCTTACCAAATTTCTCAGTTTTATTAAATTGCTGAGGCTGGCCTTGAACCTGCAATATTCCTACTTAGCCTCCTAAATACTGAGATTATAAGGATGCACTACCACACCCAGCTTCCTATAAATTTTTAGCTGCAGTAATTACATCCTTCAATTTGCTTGCCGTGTGTGTGTGTGTGTGTGTGTGTGTGTGTGTGTGTATGTGTGTGTGTGTTTTACTAAGTTGGAGCTCCACCCCAGTCCTATTTTATTCCTTATTTTGTAACAGAGACTCACTACATTGCAGAGGGCCTCACTAGTTGCTGAGGTTGGCTTTGAACCTGTGATCCTCCTGTTTTCGTCTCCCAAGTACTGGGATTACAAGCTTATGCGCCACAACAGCCAGCTCTTTTATGAATTTTCTTTGAGCACTGTTTCACAGCCCTATTCGGAACAAACACCAAGTCATATGACCCTTGCGGTCTAGGTGACTGCTAATTGGGCCAGGGATTAACATTTGACCCATTAGAGTCCAACCATGTTTCTTTTGCCAGAAATTAGGAAATGAGATGTGAAGACTGGGTCAGTTACCTGTGGTGCTGGAGTAGTCATGTAACTACACACACAGTGTATTCATCTGTGTATACAACTGCAGAGAAAAATAGAAGCTGCTGAACAGAAAATGCAGAAAAGAGAGACCCTGCTGGATTTTAGAAAAAGAGATGGTGACTGGTTTCTGATCATCCAATTCCCAGTTCCAATCCTATGCAGTTTTAATCGCCAAACTGCAGCTGGTTCCAAGAAATTCTCCCATTTGCTTATTATAGATACATATCTAGCTAAATCAACTTAAGTAGATTTATGTTCACTGTAACCAGAGAATCTGAATGAATTTTAAATCATCAGCTCCCAGTGAGTCTTTCTATTCCACACAGACACACAGTCCTTTGCTTTGAATTTTGGTCACAACTATACAAAACCAATCGCTCATTTTGGATTTTTCTGTAAAATTCTGTAATTAAATGTAATTAACAAGACATGATAGAGCTTACCACGTTTAGCACAGAAGCAATAACAGGAATATGTCACATAGTCCTAGTCTCTAGGACTACAATATAGGCGAGAAGAGAATGCATAATATGCCAGAAACAAAGACTAGCATGAAACACTGTATAATTAAGCATGAAATTGTACAGCACAGCCAAGTGTGGTATGTACTTGTAATCCCAGTACTTGGGAGGAGGAGACAGGAAGATCACAGGTTCAAGTACAGCTTCAGCAAAGTAGTGAGACTCTTATCAACCTAGTGAGATCTTGTTTCCAAATAAAAATAAAATAGGGCAGGGGTATATTTTAGAGTTAGAATGCCCCTGGGTTCAATCCCCAGTGCCACAAAAAAAGAAAGAAAGGGGGGAAAAAGATAGAAAGAAAGGTAGAAAGAAAGAAAGAAAGAAAGAGGAAAAAAAGATAGAAAGAAAGATAGAAAGAAAGGAAGAAAGAGAAAGGGAAGAAAGAAATTGAGAAATTGCACAGCACAGAAATGTTACTACCACAGTTCAGAAAGAGGGAGCAGACCTGGAGGCTGCCGAAGTCAGCCCACGTGAGAGGGATCAGACCCACAGGGAGCAACCCAGCAGAGACTGGAGGAAAAGGTCAAGGTTGCTAATTGGTAGGAAGTTGCTTCCAAACAGTTCTCTTATTTCTGATAACTATTCTGGTTGGTGTTGAGGTCTGTTGAATGTGGAGAAATAATAAAAGCATAGGACTTTAATTGAACTTATCCTCTATAATCTTACAGCACTTCCAGTGCAATCTACTTTCACTCAGGTCAGCTTGATATTGGGAGAGTTCCCCAGGGCCAATCAGCTATTTGTCCTACTTTATGTATTTTGAAATAAACATTAACAATCGCATCTAATAACTCATGTGGGTTATTTTCTATGTTGTCCTATATAATGGTGATTAATAGCAAATAAATCGTAATACAGCTGTCCCAATATGAACAAGTATGCATGTTCATGTAGAAATTGAAAGTCACAAGTGTTTATAATAAAACCACCTTATACTAAATAAATAATGCCATAAAGTTACAGTAAAAGAAAATTGTTACAGTAGTTATATATAATCTTCTGAAACACATACAAAATAAATCCAGAAGAAAGAAGAAAATTATACATATGTTCTTTTATGACTTAGTATCATAAAATTATTATAATTCTGGAATTGATCTATATAATTGTGAACAATGACTTTTATTTAGTATTTCCTCACCATAAACTATGTAAATGAACTTAATGTTAACCAAATCACAAAAATGGTTGTTTTTTGTGAATAGATGACTAATATATAGGTTGAAAATTATTTTATTGCTTACTTTATCATTTTATTATTGTTCCCAAACAACACAACAAAAATTATACTTTAAAAGATGGCTGTTTCCCTATTCCACTCTGTAGGTACTTACTGGGTCAGATTTAACCTTAAAGTATAGTAATGAATAAAAGAGAAATCTACAAAGAGAATTTATTTCCCCCCGCGGTACTGGAGATTGAACCCAGGACCATTCTACCTCGGAGCTACATCCCCAGCCCATCGCGAAGGACCTCACTAAGCACCTGAGGCTCTCCTCGAACCCGAGATTCTCCCGTCTCAGCCTTCCAAGTACTGGGATGACAAGAATGCAATACCATGTCTGGCTTCTTTAATATTTAAAAGTAGTTATATTAGGAGCCAGGCGTGGTGGTGCACGCTTATAATCCTAGTACTTGGGAGGCTGAGACAGGAGGATCGCGCAGGTTCGAAGCCAGCCTCAGCTACTTAGTGAGGCTCTCAGCAGCTTAGTGAGACCCTGTTTCCAAATAAAGTATAAAATAGGTCTGGGAGTGTAGCCCGGAGGTAGAAGGCCCCTGGGTTCCATCCCTAGTACCACCCCCCCCACACACACACAAAAAAAAAAACCCCAAAAGTAGTTATATTAGGGTTAGGAATGTAGTTCAGTTATAATAGAGCAACTTGTGAGGCTTTGGGTCTGATCTTTAGGGTGAAAAATAAATAAATAAATAAATAAGGCAGTTTTCTTATAACTGTATTAGAACTGTATCCATACATACTTTATTATTATTATTATAATTTTTTGCGGGTCTGGGGATGGAACCCAGGGACATTTGACCTCCGAGCTACATCCCCTGTTCTATTTTTTATTCTTTACTTTGAAACAGGGTCTCACTAAGTTGCAGAGGGCCTCACTAAGTCTGTCCATGAACCCTCAGCCTCCTGAATGCTGGGATTACAAGAGTGAGCCACCACACCTGGCTCATACTTTATTATTTTTTATTATTTATTTTATTTTATTTTACTTTTGGTGGTACTGGGGATGGAACCCAGGGGCATTCTATCTCCAAGCAATACACTTTTTTCTTTATTTATTAAAACAATTTATTGCTTTAATTACTTATTACTTTTTTTGTGTGAGGTACTGAGGTTCCTGGAAACCCTTCTACCTCCGTGCTATACTCCCAGACCTATTTTATATTTTTATTTGGAAGTAGTGTCTCTTAAGCCAGAGAGGATGGCT